>NW_006160040.1:6126817-6148058 GCF_000334495.1 Tupaia belangeri chinensis | reverse complement strand
TTGTTTGAGTACGAAGGGTGCAAAGTAGGACGCGGCACCTACGGGCACGTCTACAAGGCGAGGCGGAAAGATGGGTAAGAGCAGGGGCGGGGGGAGTAGGGTCGCTCGGGTCCTCGCCCTCCCCGCGATCGCGCGGGATGGGTGGGCCGGAGCCCGGCCGGGCCGTGCCCGGGGGGCGAGGCGGAGGTGATCGGGGGGCCGCGTCCCGAGGCGGACTCTGAAGGACGCCGGTTCTGCTCGGCCCCCTGCGCGGCCCCGTCGCGCCCCTCGAACTCCCGCGGCGTAGCCCAGTCGGGGGCGTCTGTCCCGTCGCGAAGGATGCCCTCCTCGTGCATGGAGCCGGCGGCGGAATTGGAAGTGGGACCCGGGTTAGAGGTGGAGTTTGTGGGGTCTGAGCTTTAGCGGGAGATGCGGAGGGCTGGGAGAGCTGCGCTGATGAGTTGCCGCTCCGGCCCTGGGCTAGTGACAGCCGTGGAACTTCCAATCGGCTGAGCGCCTCTCGGGGGCGGCGGTTTGAAACCTCGTGGGGGAGCTGGTCAGGCGGACGAGCTCTGGGGTCCTCGCGAGCCCCATGGGTATGAACCGCTGGGCTGCGCTCAGCCACAATCTTGTCCACCGGGCCAGCCATCCCATTGGCCCCACAGTGCTGTCTCTCCCGCCCCTGTGACTTCTGGACACCTCACGGTCTCCCAATTGCACAGGTTCACATTCTGAATTCCGCACTTTCCCCCGCGGAGGTGGGACCTCGGGACAGACTTGCGTTTTGCAAGTGCTAACTTAAGAGTTCGCTCAGTTCTTTGGTACCTGTCCCCAATCCCCTACCCCCTTGGATATCTCGAGTATTGTGTTCGTCACTCCATCCTCTGACAAATGTCTGGGGCTTATCGAGTACCTAGATTATCAAGTACGGAATATGGAGTGACACGAGCTGGGCCTGAATCTTTGTTTTCCTGGGTGTTGAGGGAGAACGGTAGCAACCCCTTGGGAAGCCTTTGCGGATTGCTCTCCGAGGAGATGAGCTGGATAATACATTGCGAATGCCTATCCTTCCTGGAGGGCAAAAGACCTCCTATAGCAGAACAGGTGGAACCAGACCCTGTGGGAGTAGGGTAGATTTGAACCAGTCGTCACCTCCTGTCCCATCCTGGCAGGAGTTGCCCCTCCCCCAGGATTAGGGAGCCAGGAAGATCTGCTTTTCCCGCTTGGATTCTAAAGATGGTCAAACTCTATGGAATAGAGTTTTCAGGGTTGTAACGGGACAACGTTTCTGAGTAATCTTATTACCAGCACAATGACATAAGATTTGAAGTGCTGCTTATCTTTCTGGACAGTTGTAGTTTGGTATGCTCGGTTTCCGAACTCTAGGACCAAAGTGAGTAGGTTGTGTGTGTGTGTGTGTGCGCGCGCGTGCTAATTTCATTAAAAACAACAACACAACTTTATAAAGTGTTTTATCATGAAGTGTGAAAATTTGAAGGACTGCCCAAGTGTAAAGAATTATTGCAGATAATTTTTTCTCTTGTAATAACTGAATAAGCCCCATGGTACTAAAGTGTTTCTCATAATTCTTTTAGTTAATTACCAGGTATCTTTGAATACATATCATGGAATGTGTGGTACTGTAATTAACTTGTATTTTGTTTTTGGAATCTCCACTATACCTGTTTTACTGGTGTTCCTGTGGGAATCTTACCAGATATATTTAGGGAAAGCACATCCAGTTTTCTTATCTGGATATGGTGTTTACAACTTAAATTGGGTGTTTTTTTCTATACTCCTGATGCTAACTTTGTAGTACACTTAATCTAGAATTTCAAGAATTTATCTTCTTTGTTCTTAGAATTTATTTTTTGAGGGATTTTTTGCTGTAGGGCATGTGCACTGGTGGGAGAGACAGAGAAAGTGAGAAATCACCCCTTACCTTCCACATCCCCACGAGGGATTATTATTATCTTTTTTTTTCTTTTTTCTTTTAAATTTGACCAGAGAGAAACAGAGGGAAAGTCAAAAAGCAAGCCACCAGGTCTGGGACTTGAACCGTGGTTGGCCATGTGAGTCTAGTGCCTTAACCACTATGCCATCTGCCAGCTCCTGAAGAATGTATTTTAATTTTATTTTGAATTATTTCATTTTACTTTATTTATTTGAAAGAGAGAGAAAGCCAGAAAGCAAGCCACCAGGTCCACCAGGTCCGCCAGGTCCCGGACTGCAACTGGAGGTCAGTCATATGGGAATCCAGCATCCTTAACCACCACGCCACCCGCCGGCCCCTTAATTTTTTTTTTTTTTTGAGAGGTTGTTGCTATAGGGCGTGTGCGCTCGCCAGACAGACAGAGAGAGACAGAGAGACAGAAAGTGAGAAATCACCCCCCAGGGGGGATGGCCACGCCACAGTCCCTTCTCCTCCATTCTCCTCTCGGGATCTTGGGCATGCATGCAAATGCGCCCAGCATGAGTTTAAGCCACCGGGTCCGGACTCGAACCACGGTCGATTACGTGGGAGTCCAGTGACATAGCCATTACGCTAACTGCTGGCCCCTGTATTTTAATTTTTTGTTAAAATAGCTTTCTTTTAGCAAGCAACTTTTGAGAATAGTTAAGAATGATGCTATTGAATTGCATTTGAATAGTACAGACTTAAAAAATATTTAATTCCTGCTTTTTTTTTTGAATATTTCCTCTCTAATAAAGTTCTTGATTATATATACTTCTTTCTTGAGTGAAATTTGTTAATTGGAATTAATAAAGTTGCTTTAGTAGAGTATGATCAATTTGTGTATTTTCAAAATATAACATTCTTTAAAATTTTTAGGATCTGAAAGCTTTAGTTTAAATCACTATTGCATGTGAGAAAAAGCATAATAAAGGTTTTTGTCTTCTGGGATCTAAAGTCTTGTTGATATTTGTGGCTTTATAGTAAATACCCACATCTCTCGTGAATTAGTAGTGGAATTAGCTTTATGTTCATTGATATGGGAATTTTAAAGAATAAAAACTTAGTAATGATTTTAAACTGAGATACAGATTTGGATAGTAAAGGATTTTACATTCTGATAAACTAACTGGTAAATTATAGTTTAGCTATTTCCAGGTTTCTTTTGGTTAACTCAGAAAAATATATAATGCTATTTTAGGGATGAAGAGAGAAATCACAGAGAATATATTCTGATGTATTGATATATAGTGTAGTATATAGTCAAAAAAAGTTTAGATTTTTAGAAGAAACATTGGAAATAAATAACTAAACATAACATATTAGAAAAACCTTTGTTTATAGCTTAATATTATAGTTTACAAAACCTTAGAATTTTATTTCCCTTGAAATATGATTTTAGACTATTAATTTTGGTACATAAACTTATAATAGGTTGAAAATGCATGTTTTACATTAGAGATTTTTGTCCTTAATAAAAATGTAATTTGTTCAGCCTTTTGTTTTGATGAGTCTTTTGATTCAACTTTTTTGTTTTGTTAAATTGGGCTTGAAAGTCATGTTTGAACAGAAACAAGTTTAGAATATTTCTAAACTTTTTAGTATGAGCAAGAATTTGTAAAACAGTTTTTCTTCATTAGCAAAAAGTCACATATAGCAATTTATGGTTAGCAATCCAAAGACTGTATTTCTCTAATTGGTAACATATAATTTTGATTGATAAAAAAATTAAGTTCTTTTGTCAAGATGTTCAGACAAACATGATTCCATAGCATAGTATTATGTCTGAAAATTTGTACCTAACAATACTACTATTCAACTAGGCAGACATTTACTTAGTCTCTTGAATGACTCCAATGAAAGAATGCCCCTTTTTGGAGATGTGGTTTTTGAAAGATGCATAGTAATTGAAAGTGAAATGGCGACAGACATTGTAATACAGAGTTTCAGTTTTTGTCTCAGGGTTTCAGATGAGTGGTTAGTGACTACATATCTTTATGACAAGAAATCCTTCACGAATGTAGTAAGTTCATGGAGATACAAATATACGAAAGGTACAGTAGTACATAGGGCTTTTTTCAGAACAGGTTTATTGTTAAAATAGATTATTTGCATTTTAATTAGATACAGCTAAAAGATTAGATCTGTACAGTATTGGTATGATCATGCGTATTAGAATTTTCAAGAGTTTAAAATGATCAGCTTCCTCTTTTTTTTTTTTTGATAATTGAGAAACTCAGAACTTTGAGGTTAGTCTCACAGCAAAGATAAAGCTGAAGGTCTAACTCTTGCATTTGCTAGTATGTTTTCCTTCTTGATACCATGGGATGAAATACAAAAAAGGACATGTTACTTCCAGTCTTGCTAATTTCATAGCATAAACTTTATCCATGCAAAAGATAGATCTATACCAAAATATGTGGAAAAGGGGACTTGTCACTTGTAAGGGACATTTAAGAAGTGTAGGAGTGTAGGTCTGCAGATTCTGTCAGATGGCTGCTTCTCTTCATCTGGTTTCTCTCTGTCTTCACTACTACTACTTTCGGCCATTACCTCTGATTTCAACAGTAGCTGCTGTTATATTAGTCTTTCCTCACTAAGATCCAAGATCGAAGTTGCTGCCAGTGTCATTTTCCTAGAAAATCAGTCATATCATATCTCTTTGGAGACCTACACATACCCTACGGTTTATATGTTAAAGTCTAATTTTAATTCCTTAGTTTTGCATGTATAAACATTTGCATTCAGATTCTGAAGTCTACAGTCTTTACACGTGCTACCAATTCTCGGTTTATTGTTAAAATAGATTATTTGCATTTTAATTAGATACAGCTAAAAGATTAGATCTGTACAGTATTGGTATGATCATGCGTATTTGAAATTTTAAAAGTTTTAAATGATCAGCTTTCTCTTTTTTTTTTTTTTGATAATTGAGAAACTCAGAACTTTGAGGTTAGTCTCACAGCAAAGATAAAGCTGAAGGTCTAACTCTTGCATTTGCTAGTATGTTTTCCTTCTTGATACCATGGGATGAAATACAAAAAAGGACATGTTACTTCCAGTCTTGCTAATTTCATAGCATAAACTTTATCCATGCAAAAGATAGATCTATACCAAAATATGTGGAAAAGGGGACTTGTCACTTGTAAGGGACATTTAAGAAGTGTAGGAGTGTAGGTCTGCAGATTCTGTCAGATGGCTGCTTCTCTTCATCTGGTTTCTCTCTGTCTTCACTACTACTACTTTCGGCCATTACCTCTGATTTCAACAGTAGCTGCTGTTATATTAGTCTTTCCTCACTAAGATCCAAGATCGAAGTTGCTGCCAGTGTCATTTTCCTAGAAAATCAGTCATATCATATCTCTTTGGAGACCTACACATACCCTACGGTTTATATGTTAAAGTCTAATTTTAATTCCTTAGTTTTGCATGTATAAACATTTGCATTCAGATTCTGAAGTCTACAGTCTTTACACGTGCTACCAATTCTCTTCTTATTCCCTGATGCATTTTCCATATATTTCTGTAGCATTGAATTGCTCATATTTTCTAGGATTTACTTTATTTTCTTCTATTTTCAAATTAGAATGGCTTTCTTCTCCCCACAAACTTCTCCCCACAAACTTCTCCCCACAAACTGGCAAACTTCTGTTTGTACTTCAATACCCAGCTGAAATACTTTTTACCTGAGAAGCCATCCATTAATTACTCAGTGTATTTCTTAGCTGTGCTTCTACTCATCTTTATTCTTATGTATATAATATCATTAGAGGTGATATTAATATGCCCCATGATCTGTTAGCTGGAAGAGGGTTGCCATTATTGTATTTCAGGTACCCGATATAGAAAATCATTAGATTATTGAGACCAGCAGTTAGCGTAATGGCTATGTTGCTGGACTCCTACGTAGTCCCCGCGGTTCGAGTCCTGGACCCAGTGGCTTAAAACTCAGGCCAGGCCCATATGCGTGCGTGCCCAAGATCCTGAGAGGAGAAAGGAGGAGAAGGGATTGCGGTGTGGCCATAACCCCTGGGGGGTAATTTCTCGCTTTCTATCTCTCTGTCTCTCTCTGTCTTTCTGGTGAGGGCATGTGCCCTACAGCAAAAACCTTTCCAAAAAAAAAGAAAAGAAAAAAGAAAATTATTAGATTGTTAAAAATGCCCTAACTTGGGGCCTGGCCCCTTGGTATAGTGGTTAAAGGAAGGTAGATTTCACATAGTTGACTACAGTTTGAATCCTGGCAAACCCAGCTCCATGGGCTTGCAGAAACAGCAGGCACATGTGTGCATGTGTGCCCAAGGTCTGGACAGGATGGAGAAGTTTAGAAGGGATTGTGGTGTGACCAGCCCCATTGAGGAGTGCTTACTTCTCTCTCCCACTTTGCACCCCTAATGTCTGATGGGACCACATGTATCCTCTGGCAATTTTTAAAAAATACCCTACACTGGTCAACATGCTTCACTGGTCTTGAAAGCAAATCAAAGTCCTTTATTTTATCTTTTTATTATTTTTAAAAATTTGCTATAGGGCACTTGCACTTGCTGGACAGAGAGAGGGCAAATGAGAAAGCACTCCACAGGAGCGATGACTATGTGGCAGTCCCTTTATTCTCCAGGGATTTTGGGCATGTATGCACACATGCCCAGTGTGTTTTTCAAGCTGTAGGTCTGGGACTTGAACCAGAAATTTGGCCATGTGGGATCTAGATGATTTAACCACCATGCCGCCTGCCTGGCCCCTCAAAATCCTTTTTATATAATTTTTTATTAGAATTTTTTTCCTTGAGAAATGAGTACTGGTCATGCCATAGAGTCTGGTCATGCAAATCCCCTTCCTCTGATTCTCCAGTACAATGGATCTTTTGCACTTTAGTGTGTGCCTGGCATATTTTCAGGCCTGCCAGGCCTAGGATTTGAATTGTCACCATGTGGGATCTGGATTTTCATTTTTAATTGCCAGAGGATGCGTGCACTTAAGAGAGCGAGTGAGTGAGCACCCCCAGCCCCAGTGGAGTGTGGTCATGCCACAGCCCTTTTTCTTCCAGCCTTCATTTCTCTTTCCTGTCAGGATCTTTGGTGTGCATGTGTACACATGCCCAGCATGTTTCTCTAGCCTCTGGGGCCAGAATTCCAACCATAGTTAGCCAATGCATAGGGCTTAGTTGCTTTGCTATGGGGCCATCTGGAGCAGTGTTACCACTGTGCCATGGAAATGGCCCCAAAATACTTTTTAAAGATAAATTTTTTTGGGACCAGCAGTTGGCATAATGGCTATGTCACTGGACTCCCATGCAGTCGACCGTGGTTTGAGTCCTGGACCCGGTGGCTTAAACTCATGCTGGGTGTGTGTGTGTGCGTGCCCATGATCCAGAGAGGAGAATGGGGGAAAAGGGATTGTGGTGTGGCCATCCCCCCTGGTGTGTGTGTGTGTGTGTGTGTGTGTGATTTCTTGCTTTTTGTCTCTCTGTCTCTCTCTGGCTTCCTGGTGAGCGCATGCGCTCTATAGCAAAGACCTCTCAAAAAAAAAAAGTTTTTCTTAAAAGCAGTCACTGTGTTGGAAGCCTTAAATACAGTGATGTTACATGAGATAGGTGGTTAGATACAAACTTTTTAAAAAAGTATATTTCTTCCATGAGCAAGAGAGACAGCACCCCGACAGGTTCTTGATATCTCTGTTCACCCCCAGCTACAACTAACCCCTGATCACAGGCAAATGCATTCCTGATGTACTCAGGGAGGTCTCTAGACATGAACCTGAACCGTTGCCATGTGAGTCAATCTCCCATCCCATCTCCCTCTGTGCTGCTCTCTGGCCCCCTAGGTTTCAGTGTTCCTGAGGCACTAGTGTATTTGTTCTCAGGAATTATATGCTACTTTTTGAAACAGTTGCAAATTTCATAGGTATTGATAAAACAGGTAGAAATTTAAAAAAATATTAAACAGCTTTTCCCTCTTAGGCTAGTTCTTTTAGAATTGTTAGGCTGTTGTAATAAATACGTCTTCTGTGCTTTTACTATATAGTTTTACAGAGATGCTTAGAAAATGTCAGCAGTCAGCATTCATATATATCTTAGGGAAGGTTTTTTGAATGGATTTATGGTACGGTATCTTTAGCACTTAGTAAATTAAATGGACATTGGTTTATGTTGAGTTGATTTATCATTTTCACAGTACAAGCCTTCAAAAACTATTTTATTTTTGAGAGAGATTTTTGCCATAGAGCATGTGGGCTTACCAGAGAGACAGAGACAGACAGAGAGACAGAAAGTGTGAAATTACCCCACAAGGATGGCCATAACACAATCCCTTCTCTTCCATTCTCCCCTCAGGATCCTGGGCACGCCAGCACGCTGACACACCCAGTGTGAGTTTTAAGCCACTGGGTCCAGGACTCTTTAACTGTAGCTGACTATGTGGGAATCCAGCGATGTAACCATTACTCCATTTACTAGTTCCTCAAACACTATTTTTTAAAAAATTACTTAATTTATTTTTATTATTTTAAGTTTTCTATAGGGCATATGTGCTCACCAAGAGAGACATAGAGAGAGAGAAAATGAGAAAGCAAGCCACCAGGTTCGGGACTTGAACCATGGTCAACGCCTTAACCACCATGTCACCTGCTGTCCCCCAAAACTGTTATTGAGCCCTAAGAGAAATATTTTTTTTCCAATGAAATAATAAAACAAAGCACAATAGCTATCGGGTACATGCACTTGGAGAAAGAGTGAGGGCAAAAGAGAGAGAAAAAGGTGAGACAACACCTCTAGGGGGACCAACCACACTGCAATCCCTTATTCTCTTGGATTTTGGGCACACAACACACATACCTGGTGTGTTTTTCAAGCTTCTGGGTTCAAGACTCTTTTTTTTTTTTTTTTTCTCTCACGATCTTTTCTATAGGACATGTATGCTCCCCAGAGAGACAGCTATAGGACATGTATGCTCCCCAGAGAGACAGAGACAGAAAATGAGAAATCACCCCCCAGAGGGCATGGTCATGCTGTAGTCCCTTCTCTTTCATTCTCTTCTCTGGATTTTGGGCACTCAAGCACATGACATGTCTTTTTTAAGCCCCCAGGTCTGAGATTCAAACCAAGGTTGAGTATGTGGGAGACTAGCATTACACCATTTGCTGGGTCCTTGGATCCAGGATTCTTAACTGTACAATAGGCCATTTGCGATCCAGCTGCCTTACCTACCAAGCCACCAGCTGGGCCTCCCATGAAATTTGGTAGGATAGAGTAATGTTCTACAACCTTTTTAGGCTTTGAGGACCGTACTGTCTGTTGTAGTTACACAGCTCTGCTGTTATAGTGCCAGAGTGTCCACTTCCAGTATGTAAACTCGAATGAGCATGGTTGTATTTCAATAAAGTTTTGCTTACAGAAACAAGTGCTTAGCAGATTTCTTCTGTAGGTTGTAGTTTGTCTGCAGTTTGCCAGCCTCTGGCCTAGAGCAATAGTGTCCTATAGAATTTTCTGCAGTGATCTGGAAATGTTCTGCATCTGCACCATCCAGTAGGGTAGCCACAAGCCACATGTGGCTGTTGAACACCTGAATGTGGTTAGTGTCATTGAGAAACTGGTTAGCAGCTATCACGTTGGATTGTGTAGGTTTAGAGTCTTTGGAATGAGAGGTTTTAGCAACATAATTATAATTCTCTGGTCTGTGAAGTGACTGTTCAACAAAACTGTACAAATGAGGATGTGAAAAATGACGTAGGAAAACTCTTTTAAGTTTTTAGTTTTTTTTTTCGTTTGCTGTAGGGTGCATGTGCTTGCCAGGGGGAAACAGAGAGAGAGAGAGAGGAAAAGTGAGAAATCACCCCCTAGGGAAGATGGCCACACTGCAATCCATTCTTCTCCAGACTTTGGGCATGCATTCACATACGTACCTGGCATGTTTTTCAAACAACGGGATCTGGGATTGGAACCACACAGCCATGTAGGGCCAGGTCTGGGACTGGAACCACACAGTTGGCCATGTGGGATCCAGCCACCTCAATCAATAGCTTAATAAAGCAAACCAGTATTTGAAGAATTATCAACTTGTGAATGGAATCAAAGATAATTGATT
The DNA here is from genome assembly GCF_000334495.1 of Tupaia belangeri chinensis. Taxonomy (NCBI): domain Eukaryota; kingdom Metazoa; phylum Chordata; class Mammalia; order Scandentia; family Tupaiidae; genus Tupaia; species Tupaia belangeri. The sequence goes on along the minus strand of NW_006160040.1, from coordinate 6,138,047 downwards.
ACTTTTTAAAAAAGAATATTTTAAAAAGTATGCATGTATTTAGTTATTTATTCAGTTTTATTTATTATTCTTCTATTTGATGTGAGGGAGGGAGGGAGGGAGGGAGTGAGGGGGAGAGAGAGAGAGAGAGAGAGAGAGAGAGAGAGAAGAAAGAGGAGAGTGAGAAAGCAAGCTGCTAGGTCTAGGACTCGAACCATGGTCAGCCATGTGAGAGTCCAGCACTTTAACCACCATGTCACCTGCTGGTCTCAGAACATGTCTTTTCTTTCCCAGCCATCTTTTTCCTTTCTAGAGGCAACCACTCTTGGTTGTCCTTTAAAGAGAAAATTTCTTTTGGAGTGTGTGTGTATTAAATGTTACTAAGTAAGACAAATGCCAGTGTACTGTACATGTCTCTTTTATTGTTATTTCTATTTTTTTTTAACATTTAGTTGCTATATATACATCACTTGGCTTGTAAAGAGAAATTGTCTAACTTGAAATAATTCTCAGACCAGTCCAGTGGAGAATACTATACATGTTATCAATAGGTAATAATCCATTCCTGTGTCCCACAAATGTTATGCCTCTATTTTTCTTCTGCTTTTCTTCACTATACTATTCCCTTCTCCCCCCACCCCACCTGATACATGTCTTTTTTTAATCTTGAGTATAACTTGAAGGTAATTACATATCTTTTGTACTAACTAAGATGCCTGGTTTCTCTTAGTAGTTTCATTGTGTTACATTGTATCGGGTTAACCATAATTTAACATCTACTTGATGGACATTTAGGCTCTCTCTAGTCTTGCTAATGCTAACACTGCAATGAGTATATTAGGAAGTACAATAATTCCTACATATCAATGTATTTGTAGGTTAAATTCCTAGAAGCTCTTTACTTTTGGAAATAATGGATTGAACTGATTGGCTAATATGGTGATATACAGATATAAATCTCTAAAGATTATTGGGGGAGTGGCTAAGAATAAAGAGAAATGTTAAGGCTTTAAAAATAATAATTTTAGGGGCCAGCAGGCGGCATGGTGGTTGAGGTGCTGGACTTCCATGTGGCTGACCGTGGTTCGAGTTCTGGACCTGGCAGCTTGAAACTCAGGCTGGACTCATGTGTGTGCGTGCCCAGGGTCCCAAGAGGAGAATGGAAGAGAGAGGATTCGGCGTGGCCATCCCCCTGGGGAGTGATTTATGCTTTTTCTCTCACTAGCTCTCCAGCAAGTACACGTGTTCTAATAGCAAAAATCTCTCTCGAAAAAAAAAAAACCCATAAAAAATAAAAAGTATACATAAAAAATAGTTATAATAATTTGTTTGCTATAGCAAGTGCAAATTACTTTGCCATGCTGCTGTTCAGCAGCATGTAAAAACATGTCTCTGAGTTTTAGATAGGAAAAAAGTAGATCTGTGAAAAGGTATTTAATGAAGTTGCTGTCACTAACAAACAGATAAATTATTTTTACTGTACTGAACTGTTTTTAAAGTCTATGCTGGATAAATAAGTTAATATGTGGTGTTAAATTGCATTGAAAATTAAAAATACTTGTTTTGAAAAATTCATTTTGAAAACCCTCATGGGACTAGCAAGTGGCATGAAGGTTGAGGTGCTGGATCCCACATGGCTGACTCTGCAGTTTGAGTTCTGGACCTGGCAGCTTGAAAGACATGCTAGGCACGTGTGTGTGTGTGTGTGTGTGTGTGTGTGTGTGCGCGCGTGCGCGCCCAAAATCCCTAAAGGAAAATGGAGAATGGATTGTAACATGGCTATCTGTCTTGGGGGGAATGATTTCTCACTTCCCCTTTCTCTCTCTCGTGAACATATGTGCTCTATAGTGGGGAGAAAAAAAAGAAAAAAATCTTCTTGTAATACAAAAAGGTTAGATGTTATAGAAGATTTTAGGGTGCCATATTACAATTTGACATTTTCTTGGTGGTAATGCAGTGTATTTGAATCTTTAAAAACGGTAATGTGGGGGAAAAAAGGCAAAAAAACCCTCACTAGTGTGGGGACCAGCAGATGGCATAGCAGATATGTCACTGGACTCTTATATAGTCGTCCATGGGTACCAGACTTAGCGATTTAAAAATTAGCTCACGCCGGGTGCGTGTGTGTGTGCTCCAAATCCCAAGAGGAGACTGGAAGAGAAGGGATTGCCACGTGGCCATCCCTCTTGAGGGGTTATTTCTTGCTTTCTGCCTCTCTGTCTGTCTCTGTCTCTCTGGCGAGTGCACACTATAGCAAAAATCTTGTTAAAAAAACCCCCAAAACACACACACACACAAACCTCTGATATGTTTTTAAAAATCAACTTGTTCATAATCTTGTGATGTTATGACTATATAATGTTAGTACTGCTTTTGGATTTCAAAACAAGGGAACAAGAAGTGTTTTTTTTTTTCCCCCCTAGGGCACATTTTAGTATTTTGAATAAATACCACAACTATTTCTTTAAAAACAGGTAGTGTTCTAAGACATGGAACCAACCCAAATGTCCACAAACAGATGAATGGATTGAAAAGTTGTGGCACATATACTCTATGGAATACACTCAGCCATAAAAAAACAACAAGACCCTGGCATTTGATAGAAAGTGGTCAGATATGGAGGATCTGTTGCTGAGTGAAGCAAGCCAGGATATGAAAGAAAGATATTATATATACCCACTTAATATATACTATCTGCACTTTATGGTAGAGAGTGAAATATTGGAGTGCATAAAAGTAGTGAAAATAGTTAGGAATGCTGAAGACAGTGTGGAATGGGGCAGGCAAAGGGAAGAGTAAAGGCTAGCAAGAGAATAAATAGAGAGACATGACATTAGTGGGACACAAATGGTTTATTTCCTGTTGATGATAACGTGTACAGTATGTTCAACTGGACTGGCCTGAGAAGTATTTCATACTGGGTGAATTCTTTTTACAAGCAAAATGATACTTTTTTTGAATGTTTAAAAAAATGAGAATAAAAATAATAATAATGTGGAAAAAAAGGATGAAAAGCTATTTGATGATGATGATGTGGATAGTAATGTCTTTGTCTTGACTGATATGCATTATATTCCTTCTGGAAAAAGAATGTAATACACTGTAAAGATATATGTGATTCAATGTATATAAACAAGATTACAATAAAACATAAAATAAGAAAAAGTTAATGTAAAGTGGAATTAAAATACATGTTTATTTTGACCCCCCCCAAAAAAAAACAAACCAGGTAGTGTTTTAGGTTTAGAATGGTAAAGAGATAGCTGACAAAGCTATTTAAAGATTTGTGTCCGTTTATAAATAGCTGATAGTCCAACACTTCCTGTAATAGCTGTTTTGAGTATACACTGTGCGGGATAAAAGAGAGTCTCAAGAGAGACGGCAGGATGTAATACAGGATACAAATGTGCCCCAGTAGTTCTTTATTGAGGGTTTGAGTTCTTAACCAGCAGTGAATGATGGATCAAAGAGAAATAAAAACCTGTAAAGTCCTTACATAGTTGGTGTCCTTATAAAATACCTTTAATTTAAAATGTAATAAATCTTGCCAAAGGAGGAACATGCCCTCTATTTAGAGGCTCTAAACCTGTGTATTTCCTATTTAACAACATTATTTCAATGAGACTTTGTTGTGGATGATCTCAGTTACCCAGCTAAAAGTGATTAGAGAAGAGATTTTATTACCAAGTGGCCAGTTGACTGTTCTGTGACCACAGACCAAAACCCAGGCCTGGCAAACTCTGTTGCAGATATGGGTAGATATTTACATTTGATAGAAAGTCCATGGTTGCTGGCAAACTAAGGTAGTACTTTTGCTTTAGTGGGTCTATTATGTCCTTCCGTAGGGAAGTTGTGTCTTTTAAATAAATAATTATTTATTCAATTTTATTTATTCATTTCTGTATTTTTTTGGAGAGGTTTTTGCTATAGGGTGCACGTGCTCGCCAGACAGACAGAGAGAGAGACAGAGAGACAGAAAGCGAGAAATCACCCCCCAGGGGGAATGGCCACGCCGCAGTCCCTTCTCCTCCATTCTCCTCTTGGGATCTTGGACACGCACGCACACGTGCCTGGTGTGAGTTTTAAGCCACGGGGTCTGGGACGTGAACCGTGGTCGACTATGTGGGAGTCCAGCGACATAGCCATTACACTAACTGCTGGTCCCTATTTATGTATTTTGAATAAATACATAAATGTATTTATGGGACTCAAACTGTGGCCAGCTATGTGGGATTGTCCAGCTCCCCAACCACCACACCACCTGCTGGTCTCCACATCCTGGTTTTTGAAGTATGATTAAAAAAAAATTTTTTTTTTGCCATTGGGTGTGTGCACTTACCAGAGAGAAAGAGAGAGAGACAGTGAGAGGGAAAGGGAGAAATCACCCTCCAAGGGAGATGGCCACATTATGATCCCTTCTCCTTTTTCCTCCTGGGCTTTTGGGCCCTTACACATATATACCCAGCATGATTTTCTTTTCTTTCTTTCTTTCTTTTTTTTTTTTTTTTTGAGAGATTTTTCACTATAGGGCATGTGCACTTGCCAGACAGACAGAGACATAGAGACAGAAAGCGAGAAATCACCCCCCAGGGGGGATGGTCACGCTGCAATCCCTTCTCCTCCATTCTCCTCTCGGGATCTTGGGCACGCACGCACATGCGCCCGGCCTGAGTTTTAAGCCACCGTGTCTGGGACACGAACCGCGGTCGACTACGTGGGAGTTCAGTGACATAGCCATTATGCTAACTGCTGGTTCCCTACCCAGCATGATTTTCAAGCTGCCAGATCCAGGACTCCAACTGATAATCGGCCATGTGGAAGTCCAGTGCCATAACCACTGTTTCACCTGCTTGCCCCTAAAGTATGATTTTTAAGTTTTAATTTTTAAAAATTTACTACAGGGCTTATTGTGCTCAGTGGAGACAAACAGAAACAGAGAAGGAAAATGAGAAAGTACCCTCCCTGGGGTGTCAGCCATGTGGGATCTGACTCCCAAAACATAGCACTAAAACACCATACTATGGGGTCAGTCCATCCTAGTATTGTTGTGGGTTATTTATGCCTGATAATATTTCTTAATGAGGTAAAATTCACATATAAAATTCATTTGAAAGTGTACAGCATAGGGAACTTTAGTACATTCATAGCATTGTGCAACTGTCACCATTATGTAGTCCCAGGACATGTTCACTCCCAAAGGAAAACCCATATCCTCTAAGCAGCCACTCCCCAGTCGTCACTCCTCCCAGATTCTGGCAACCGCTACTTACTTTCTATCTCTGGATTTGCCTGTTTTTGGACATTTCATAATGAATGTCACTCTCCAGTCTTCACTCCTCCCAGATTCTGGCAACCACTATTTACTTTCTATCTCTGGATTTGCCCATTTTGGAAATTTCATAATGAATTGGACCATACAATTTTGGCCTTTGTGATTGGCTTATTCCATTTATCTTAATGTTTTCAAGGTTTATTCATGTTACAACATGCACTAGTATTGCATTCTTTTGTATGGCTGAATAATATTCCATTGTATGAATATACCTTATTTTGTTTATCCATTGATGGGCATTTGTGTTGTTTCTACCTTTTGACTATTGTGAATAATGCGGCTATGAACATTTGTGTACATGTTTTCTTTTTTAAAAATTATTTAACTTTATTTGTCAATTTATTTTTTATTTTAATTTGACCATTTGAACAGAGAGGGAGAGAGTGAGAGTGAGAGTGAGAGTGAGAAAGTGAGAATGAGAGAGAGAGAGAGAGAGAGAGAGAGAGAGAAAGAAACGGAGAAAGCAAGCCTCCAGGACCAGGACTCGAACCACAGTTGGCCATGTGGGAGTCCGGCATCCTTAACCACCACACCACCTGCTGGCCCCTGTGTACATGTTTTCATTTGAATATATGTTTTCACCTCTCTTGGCTATATAGCTAGGAGTGGAATTGCTGTGTCATATAGTTAATTTCTTATTTAACTTTGCGGAATGGGTAACTTCCATGTTTTTCCACGTTGGCTGCTGCATTTTATATTCCTACCTGCAGTGTAAGAACATGCAGATTTCTCTACATCTTTCAACCAGCACTTCTTTTTTGTATTTTTTTTTAACTGTATCTGTGCTAGTAGGTGTGAAATGATTTTTTTATTGTGGTTTTTATTTGTATTTTTCTAATGTTCATCATGTTGAACATATTTTTCATGTACATACTGGCCATTTATATCAGACCATGTTTAGAGAAATGTCTATTGAAATCCTTTGCCCATTTTTAATTTGTATTATTTGTATGGTTAATATTTTGAAGCAAAATTGTGATAATTCTCTTTAGTTGGTTGTACATAGTTATTTTTTCACTTAAGACTAAGTTATGTACTGAGATTCTCCTCAGGCAACACAGTGAGGTCACAAGGGCGGGGGGGACTATGGACATTTTAGATTTTTTTTTAAATTCATGTGTACATGCTTGAGAGAGAGTGAAAGAAAGCACCTTTCATGGGGTGTGGTCTTACTAAGATCTCCTTCCTCTAGTCCTCTAGTGGATCCTGGGCATTCTTGCGTGTACTTGGTATGTTTCAGTCTGACCGGGCTGGTTTCAAACCAAGGTTACCAAACGGGGTTTGGCTTCTTTTGAGCCATCTGGGTTCTGCCACCGAGCTGGCCTGACCTTTTAGATTTTTAAGAGAAACACAGACATCTGTGAGAACTATTAGCTTAAGGCCCAGTCTGGCAGTGAGTGCAGTTGTCAGCAAACTGAACTGCAGTGTTGGAAGTCACATAGCCGACCTTGGGTTTGAATCCCTGTCCTCACCCTCCTGGAACATGCTGGGTGTGTGCATGTGCACAGATCCTGACAAGCTGGAGGGCTGGGGTGAGGGGATTACAGTGCAATGACAACCTGTTGAAGTTGCTTCTCTTGTCTCTTCCTTTCTCCGTCATGTGTGCATGCGTATGCATGTATTCTCTATCACAAATAACATAAAATAACTAGATTGAGATAGCTTATAGTTTCAATATAAGGTTCTGCTACATTTCTTTTGATAATGTCATATTTTGGGGAAGCTGGGTTTTTGAGGTTGCCGTTTTCTCCGTCATGTGTGCATGCGTATGCATGTATTCTCTATCACAAATAACATAAAATAACTAGATTGAGATAGCTTATAGTTTCAATATAAGGTTCTGCTACATTTCTTTTGATAATGTCATATTTTGGGGAAGCTGGGTTTTTGAGGTTGCCGTGATAAAAAGTAAGTACTGGGAAAAAAATTGTGAAACAGGAAATGAGCATGGCAATGTTTAATTCCAGGATTTTGGAATTATTCAACTGGTACACACATTCCCAAGGAATTAGGGGTATAGGGATAAAATAGATAGTTTCTTTCCTTGTAATGTACAGAGAATGAATTAAGTGTATCACAGCACAGGATTGTGAATTTTGTTATGGGGGCAGGCACAGAATGCCATGGAGTTAGGGGGAGGAGAACTGAGCTGACGCAGGAATGTGCTGGTTTTTTAGAAGGCTTTTAAGAGAAGAGGAGGCCTATGATAGTTGAGTTTTGAAGGCTGAAGGGTGAGCCAGATAAGTGATTTTTAATTTAGTAAAAGTAAATACATAGTACAGAGGTAAGAGAAATAATAAACTCAAAAGTCTGGAAAAGATTTCAGTTCCTACTTGGGCCATATAACTTCACATTGCATATACATCTCTGTGTACCTTGGAAGGACCTAGAAACAGTTGAGGGCGTGAAAGCACAACCACAGATGTGTTTTCTGTAGATGACAGAAATGGGGATGATGATGGGGATGATATTGGGGATGACACTGTTTCCATATGAGTTGTAAGAAATGGAGACTATGATGCTTTTATACTATAAATAACTTATAATAAATGTTAGTTCTATTATCATTAAATTTTTGACATGAAATTTTGCTTTTCATTGGCTTTTAAGCTATTTCTTTCATTTCTTTATTTCTAGGGTACCATAAAATCCTTAAAACAAATTGTTCTTAATTCCTCAATACACAGGGTCTTTTAGGTTGTTCTTTTTTTGTTTTGTTTTGTTTTTTAATTGCCAGGGGGTACATCTGCTCACCAGAGAGTGACAGATACATAGAGAGGGGGGAAAAGCAGATGGGTATGGTTACACCACAATCCCTTCCTTACTTCTCCATCCTGTCAGGATTTTGGGCATATACGAACATGTTCCTGGCCTATTTTTCAAGCTGCCAAGACTGGGATTTGAACCATTTGGTCGACCATATGGGATCCAGATCCCTTAACTATTAGGCCATGGGCTGGCCGCAGGTACATTTCTGACACATCTTTTCACCTGTTCATTGGCACGCACACAAATGTGCTTGCGTACCCATTTAAAAAAGTACAAAACTAGTATCCTATATGTGTTGTTTTAACATAATTAAAAAATAATGATTTAATTCCACTTATTATTATTATTTTTAAATTTGATCAGAAAGAAACAGAGAGAAAGGGAAAGCGAAACAGTAAGCCACCAGGTCTTGGACCCGAACCATGGTTGGCCATGTGGGAATCCAGCGCCTTTAATACCACATTACCTGCCATCCCCTTAACATATTTTTACAACTAAATACTGTATTGAGGCTATATTTCTGTATTAGCAAATATAGATCTCTATAATAATTTTAAATGGCTTTATAGTAATCTATTGTCTAACTATATTTTACTATATTTATCCCCTACTGATAACGATTTAGGTTGTAGATTTTTTGCTCAAGTATTACTTACTATGTTTACCTACTTGTTTGATTATCTTGTTAGAGTATATTCTTAGAAGTAGAATTGTTGGGGCCAGCAGGTGGCATGGTGGTTAAGGGTGCTGGACTCACACATGGCTGACTGCAGTTTGAGTCCCAGACCTGATGACTTGCTTTCTCACTTTCCCTTACTCTTTCTCTCTCGCTCTGTCCCTCTCTGGTCAAATTGAAATAAATAAAGTTGAATAAAATAATTCTTTAATTAGAAAGAAGTAGAATTTTTGTATTTCTATAGATGAATTCCTATAAAGATAGGAGTGTTTAAAATACATAGAAATAAATTTCTATCTTAAAAAGATGTTCTCTCATGTTATAACTCTGTGTAGTATCATCTTGGTAATACGATTATGTCTAAGCTCATGGTTTCAATAATATTTCTGTATTTATCTGTATTCTTGAGAAATCAAAAGATTTATGTAGATCTGGACACACACTGCTAAGATGCTGTATTCTGCAGGCTGGGGCCACTTGGGAGACCCCAGTTAATTTTCTGCCCAGTGTAAAAGCCGGGTGTAATGATGCACACCTATAATCTCAGCAACTCAGAAGACAGAGGCAGAGGATAGGGGCAGGAAGACCTTGTCTAAAGAACTCCCTCCCTTCCCCCGAAGAGCCTGGTCACTGCATAATCCCTTTTCCATTTCTCCCTCTGGTTGAGATTTTGGGCATGCATGCACACATGGGCAGTGTGTTTCTCAAGCCACCTGGTTTGGGATTCAAACCTTGCATTCAGCATGTGGGATCCAGCTACTTTAACCACCAGGTCGGTTTTTCTGTAAGGGACTAGTAAATATTTTAGGCTTTGGAGACCATATGGTCTCTGTCACAACTACTCAATTCTACAGTTGAGGTGAGAAACCTGTCATGGACAATAGGTGAAGGAATAGGAATGTCAGTGTTCCAATAGATCTTTATAAAAATAGGCGGCAGCTGGATTTGGCTTGGGATGTAGTTTGCCATCCCCGATCAAATTAAACAGCAGGTTGCTATGTTTGCTTTGTCTGTAAATGTGTTTGTATATACATACGTTTTTTCCTGAACCACTCAAAGATCAGTTGTAGTCATTACACCATACCCTTTAATATCTCAGCATGTATTGACTAAAAATAAACATATGCTCTTGTATACACATTACCATTATTACAGCTGAGAACATTATAATTTTGTCCCATTTAATAGACCAAGATTACATAGTATATTACAAAAAGTATGAAAATCTTTAGATTTGCTTCCTAACTGTTAACCTTGTTCCTGTCCCTCTTTCCTTACACCTTTTCTTGATATATTTCTTCAGGTAGAAATCTGCGCTGGGTAAAACTGTTTGCTGATCTCATCTGACCTATTTATACAATCACATGAAAAGAATGTTTTGATTTTTTTAAAACATGTATATGGTTTATGTTTTTTGAAATGTGGATTTTGTTTCTATATCTTACTATAACTTGAAATAGAGAATTATATGTAATATATAATGGAGAGATCTCAGTAAGTTATATATATATACACACACACACACACATATATTTAGTCTCCACAATTTCCATTTGATCATATTTATTAAATAATGGAAGAGACTGATGGGAAGGTAAAGTCATTATGTGTTTGGCAAACTTTTGAGATTTCATGTTGAAGAAGGAGGAAGGGGGACCAGCAGTTATTCTCGTTCTGGACCCGGTGGTTTAAACCTCACACCGGGCACGTGTGCATGCGTGCCCAAGATCCCGAGAGGAGAATGGAGGAGAAGGGATTGTGGCGTGGCCATCCCCCCTGGGGGGTGATTTCTCGCTTTCTGTCTCTCTGTCTCTCTCTGCCTGTCTGGTGAGTGCACGCGCCCTATAGCAAAAAAAAAAGAAAAGAAAAGGAAGGTAATGAAGATATTCCTGCTATCTTCAAATTTAACTTTACTGTGCTATTACTTGATATGAAAAATTATAACACTTCAAATAAAGCTATCAGGTCGTCAGGGAAGTCATGTGTATTTCTCTATGCAAAATGCATCATGACTTTCTCCACGATCCAATATTTCCTCTGTGAAAAAGTGTGCTGCAAATTTAAGAGCTCTTGCCCTAATTTTGCCTGCTCTTTCTCTCCTTACCCAAATTTAAGACTCTGCATTGTGCCTATTCTACATCAGATCCTATGCTATGGACATATGGAATTTTTATCCTCTTAAAAACATCAGTTACCCTGGTTAGAAGGAAAAAAATTCAGTGTATTTCTGTAATGGGGGGGACTGTAGTCTATTTGGAATAGTGTCTGTAAAATGGGACAGATATTCTTCTTAGATTAGTCATTTATGGTAACTAATAGTGAAAGCTTGTTAGGAATAGACTGAAGATTATGGTAACAACTCAGTCTATGCAGAAGAAGCAAAATGAGGTTGTACAATGTACAGAATTACGAAGGAAAGAAGCACAGCAGCATGTGTTGGCTAAAGTACTCAGGATGGAAGTTGGAAATGCATT
>NW_006160040.1:6118380-6126805 GCF_000334495.1 Tupaia belangeri chinensis | reverse complement strand
GCACGATCATGTGTGCCAGGCTAAAGAATTTGGCCTTTCACCTGTTGGAGAGAGGGAGTAATAGATTCCAAATGGGCTAGAGTCTCATAGTTCCCAGAATGGAAATAGTGTATTTCTTTTTTTTTTTCTGGTTGTAAAAGGAATCATACTTGTTGTAAAGTGCACACAAACAGCACAAAAATGTAGGCAGTGAATGACCTCCTAATCCCACTCAGTTGAGATAACTATAGTGCTTAACAGTTTGCTGTATTGCTTCAGAGAGAGGAATTTTATGATTGGTTTTGCAGCAGTGTAGATGGGTGAGAGGACGAAAGGGTATAGGAGGATGCTGGTACAGAGGTCTTACAGAAAATGGGTGAGACTGGGAAAAAGTGAAAGGATATTGGGGAGATAGTGACCAGTTGAGTGAGTAGACTAAAGGCTAGATAAGTGGCCAGGATTGTAGTCGAGTAGATTTCCCAGAACTGGGTACCAAGTTTTGGTATCATTAGAGCAGTCATTGAAAGTTTGTATCACAGCATAATTGTAAGAGGGGAGAGGATGGCCTTTTGTTTCTACTTTGCTCCTGTGTTTTCAGGCTTATTTAGAAGGGGAAGGTAAAAGTAAGAATTCAATTTGACAAATAAGAATATTGTGTCTTTTCCTCTTAATTTTGTTTCTCCCCTCTATTAGGTAATGATAGCAGGTTCCTTTGAGAAATTGCTTCTGTTTTGGTGTGTAAGTGTAGCATTAGCTTTTTAAAAAAATTTTTTTAAAATTTTATTTATCATTATTGTCTTTTTAATTTATATACTCAATCACTATATATCACTTAGCTTGCAAAGTGAATTTACCCAACATGAAATACACTTCAGACCAGTCCAGTTGAGGATACTGTACATGTTATCACCAACAGGTAATAAACCATTTCTGCGTCCTACAGATGTCTTGCCTCTTTATTTTTCTGCCCATTATTTCTTAACTTGACCAGAGAGAGATAGAAAGAAAGAGAGAGAGAGAGAGAGAGAGAGAGAGAGAGAGAGAAGGAAAGTGAGAACGCAAGCCTTGAGGTCCAGGACAAGAACCATGGTCAGCCATGTGGGAGTCCAGTGCCCTAACCACCAATGCCACCTGCCAACCTCAGCATTAGCTTTTTCTTCTAGAGATTTTTGCTATAGGGTGCATGTGCTTGCCAGAGGGACAGAGAGAGACAGAAAGCAAGAAATCCCCCCTCTCCCCCAGGGGGGATGGCCATGCTATAATCCTTTTTCCTTCATTCTCCTTTTGGGATTTTGGGCATGCATGCACATGCGCCCGGTGTGAGTTTTAAGCCATTGGGTCTGGGACTTTTATCACGGTTGACTACATGGGAGTTCAGCAATGTTACCATTACGCCATCTGCTGGTCCCCATCTTTTAAACTTCTACAAGTCATGTTGAAACCTTTAAAATTTTACCCTGAGGGATTGTGATTGGGGTAGGGTGAGGGAGCCATTTGGATGAGAATTGTTCTCCCCAAGTTCTACTGTGTTTCTCACCACTGAGAACAGAGATGCAGAATTTACTCTGTAAAACCTCTGCTGTATGATGTCTTTACAACAGTACAGTCTTGGCATAGACTCTGAGTTCTAGGACACAGTGAAGGATCCTCAGTATCCATGGAACTATAGTAAAAGATGATTGGTGTGTTTAATGTTGGGAGGCTGACCTGCATGGGAGGGTTTTAGGTTTGTGTCTTAAAACCTTCCTAAGTGCACCAAGCACACATATGCCTATGATCGGGGCCAGTTGAAGCTGGGAGTGGTTGTGGTCTCAAGAGCCTGTTGGGGATGCTATCTCCATTTCTCCCTTTCATGGGAGAAATAGATAAATAAACCTAAAAGCTGTCAGAATATACATGTGCTGTCAGAGTAACACATTTATTTTGAAGTTTGAGAAGATCTGGGTAAGGACTATTGAAACATAACAACTATAGCATGAAATTGACTTTAAAAAAAAATTAGACCTTGGGAACCAGCAGTTAGCGTAATGGCTATGTCGCTGGACTCCCACGTAGTCGACCACGGTTCGCGTCTCGGACCCGGTGGCTTAAATCTCATGCCGGGCGCGTGTGCGTGCGTGCCCAAGATCCTGAGAGGAGAATGGAGGAGAAGGGATTGCGGCGTGACCATCTCCCCTTGGGGGTGATTTCTCGCTTTCTGTCTCTATGTCTCTGTCTGTCTGGCGAGCTCACACGCCCTATAGCGAAAACCTCTCCAAAAAAAAAAAGAAAAAAAATTAGACCTTTACCATAGGGCACATGTTCTTGCTGGAGAGAGACAGAGAAAGAGGGAAAATAAGAAATCACCCCCCAGGGGGAATGGCCACACTGCAATCCCTTCTCTCCCAATCACCTCTTGGGATTTGGGGCACACACATACACACACACATGCGCGCGCACGCGCCCACCCAGTGTGATTTTCAAGTCACCGTGTCTGAGACTCAGAACTGTGGAGTCAGCTACATGGGATCTGGCACCTTAACCATCATGCCACCTCCTGGTCCTGACTTCTTAAAAAACGGTTTTAAAATTTATTTATTCCGTGAGTGAGAGAGAGAAGGACAGAGGCAGCTAGGTATCCCCAACAGGGTCTTTTTTCTTTTTCTTTTGAGATAGGGCCTTGCTGTGTTGCCTAGGCTGGCCTCTAACTTGTGATCCTTCTGCCTCAGCCTCTTGAGTAGCTGGGATTACAGATGTGTGCCACTGTGCCTGGTTTCCCTTCAGAGTTTTGATACTGTATCAATAACTCACCCTTGGTCTCAGCCAGCCCTTGGATGGTTACTCAGAGAAGTTTCTGGATGTGAACCTAGAATGTTCCCGTGTGAGTCAGCTTTGTGTGTCAGAGTGTCACATTTTATCACCGCACCACTGTCCAGACCTATTTTTACTTACCTTTTAATGGATTATTCACCTGAATATTCTAAATACCATGTGGTGAGAAATAGGCTTTTCTTAAGTTCATTGATGGGAATTCTGCAGAATTTTGGAGGATTGGTGTCCACTATAATGATTTCTCTTACTTATGCTGGAGGGAATAAAAAAGATCATAAAGGGAGTGATATATCCCGAAGTTCTGATGCTGATTTTCATTTTTGCTTTAAGATTTCAGAAAGTTTGAAATTCAGTTCTATCGGTTGTGCTCTTTAAAGTTGATCTCCCTACGCCCCATCATTTAAAAGATGCTTTGTTGCTCTCAGCCAAAATGGTTTAAATAGTGATGAAGCATATGGAAGCTAAGCTAACTGGTGGATTTTTAATTGGTAACTTTTTCTCAGTCCCTGTATTTTTTTGGTTTTAATTGCTAGAGAGTGTGTAGCTTGCCAGACAGGGGGAGAGAGAGAGAGGAAGAGGAAGAGGAAGAGAGAAAGTACCCCCACCCCCCAATAATGACATGGAGAAACCACAATCCCTTCCATTTGTCTATCCTGTCAGGATTTTGGGCATACCTGCACATGTGCCTGGCATATTTTTCAAGCTGTTAGAGCCAGGACATGAATACATGAATTGCAGTTGGCCATGTGAAACCTGGCTTTATATATATATTTTTTTCAACTTTGCCAGAGAGCATGTGTGCTCTCCAGACACACACACACACACACACACACACACACACACACACACAGAGAGAGAGAGAGAGAGAGAGAGAGAGAGGGGCAACCCCATTGGGATGGTCACACCACAATCCCTTCTCCTCCTCCATCTTTACCTCCTTTTGGGATTTTGGGCACACATGCACCCAGCATGGTTTTCAAGCATCTGAATCTGGACTTGAGCCTCACGGTTGGCTATATGGAATTCCACCCCCTTAACCACCATGCTGTGGGCTGGCCTGAGACCCAGTTTTCTATGCAGCACTTAACCACTGTGCTATGGAGCCAGCCCAGGTCCCTGTATTTTTTTTTTTTCTTGATAATATTTTATTTAAAAATTCATGATAGAACCTATGCATGCACATGTGTATGCGCATGAAAGAGAAAGAGGCACCTTCTATCAGGCTTGGCTATGCTGTGATCTCCTTCCTCTGGTCCTGCAACCCCACCAGGACACTAGGCACATGTGCACGTGACCAATCTCATTTCAGATCAACTGGCCTTGGGACTCAAACTGTGGTCAGCATGTGGTTTCCAGCTCTGCAGTCCGGTGCTCTACCAGCTGCCCAGAGATGCTGGACTGAGCTGTATATTTTATGTTCGTATGGCCACTCCTCACTTGATGACCTACCTATTTAATGACAACTCTGGCTTACGATTAGTTTTCCCAACTCAGGGAATCCCTTTTTACAGTCTGTGTTGTTCCTGCAGTTGGTTACTATTCACTACACCATACTATTCACTATATGAAGCATCTACAATCACAGAAGACCACATATTCAGTTTATAAATGTGTACTTTATCATGCACCTATAAGTAATAGGATAAATAAAAACAACTACGATGGATTTATATTATTGGGTTGTGTGTCTTGTCTCTTTCTGGCACGTATCTAATGTATGCTTTTTGTATAGATAGAGAAACCTCTCAAAAAAAAGGTAAAAAAAAAAAAACCTCCAAAACTGTAAAAGTTTTCTTTTTCTTTTTTTTAAGAGGTTTTTGCTATAGGGTGCATGCGCTGGCCAGAAAGACAGAGAGAGACAGAGAGACAGAAAGCAAGAAATCATTCCCTGGGGAGAGGGCCATGCCACAATTCCTTCTCCTCCATTCTCTTCTCGGTATCTTGGGCATGCACGCACACTCGCCCAGCGTGAGTTTAAGCCACCGGGTCTAGGACTCGAACTGCGGTCGACTACATGGGAGTTCAGTGACATAGCCATTACACTAACTGCTGGTCTCAAAAATAGTTTTATTTTTTCCACTTAGGAAAGTTAGCTTCTTTTGGAAGAAAAATGGTAAGTATATGGTAAGTATATGTGTATCTGTGTGTGTGTGTGTGTATACATACACACACACACACACACACATACACACACGCACACATATATTTTTTAGAGAGACTTTTGCTATAGGGTGCATGTGCTCATCAGAGAGACAGAGATAGTGAGAAATCACCCCCTCAGGGGAGATGGCCATGGTGCAATTCCTTCTTCTCCATTTCTCCTCTCAGGATTTTGGGCACACATACACATACAGACATGCCCAGTGTAAGTTTTAAGCTGTCCAGTCTGGGACTTGAACCGTGGTCAACTATATGGGAGTCCAATAATGTAACCATTACACTATCTGCAGGTTCTAAAAAATGGTATTTTATGCTTAAGGAAATTAAGTATTGTCTATTGGCTTCAAATTCTTAAGTCTTTTGATATATCCCTTGGATTAGAATTTTTTATGATTTGAAATGAAAGCAATGGTGTGCTTTGAAGTGCTTGAGAATATGAGTTTTTTAAAATTATTTTTGTTAGAAAGTGTGCGCACTCCCTAGAAGGCGAGAGAGAAAGCACTCCACAATGGGGTGTACACTGTAGCATGCCACAATCCTTTTTACAATATTTATTCTACCCATCAAGATCTTGGGCATACATGCACACATGCGTGGCATGTTTCTCAAGCTGCTGGAACCAGGATTTGAACTGTGGTTGGCCGCCTGAGCCCCAGTAATATGGTATTTAGTTTATGAGATGTTTTAAGAGTGAGTTACATAATCAAATGACAGCAAGTTTAAAAAAAATCATTCAATCTCTCTAGTTTGACACCTACGTTATTTGAGTGTTATATATGTACTTTTTATTTCTAACAATTGCTGTTGCTTTTTAATGTTACTCGTGTTTTCCCTTTTATTATGTATTTTGTACAATTATTTTAACTTCTCAGGAAAACATTGCAAATGCTGAAGAATATATAGCATGACTAGGTACCTGAGAACATTATAATTGTTTAGCTTCTTGCATTCTAGAAGGTGACTGGTTTGTGTGATGTGGTTTTAATTTCATAGATGGTATGGTGACTAAATGTAGCTGTAGAAGCAGTCTGGGTTTGAATGGACACTTCTAGTTGCGTGCTTTTCGGCAAGTTTCTTGAATTTCCTGTCTCTCATTTCTTCTGTAAAGCGAGGATAATAATAGCACCTATCAGAATTGTGAAGACCAAATACATTAATAGTTGTAGAGCTCCTAGAACTATGCCTGGTACATTGTAAATCCTATGTAAGTCTTCAGTGTTATTATTGTTTATTGGATAGCATTTTATTGCTTTGGTTTTTAGAAATATTAGCATGTGCAAGTAGTTACTACATTTCCTTTTTAAAAAATTGTTTTGAGAGAGAGGGCAGGGGGGAGAGAGACAGACATAGGCACCTTTAACAGGGTCTCATGCTGTGACTCCTCTCCCTCCCTAGTTTTCCCCAGCCAGCCAGGATCTGGGGCACTCATCACTTAGTGTGTTTAAGTTGACCTGAGAACTGAACCCCCAGTCTTCCACATGGCTTCCAGCATTGCAGAGTATTGTGTTAACCTAAGTCACGGTAACTGGGCCAATTACTGTGTTTGAAACACAATATATTACAAGCACTTAGCTCAAAATGTTACAAGCACTGCCTTAGCTAGACTACCTAAGAAGATTGTTTTGGGAATTAGGAAAAGATGCATGTGGGGGCAGGTAGCTGGGCAAATTGCTAAATTAGTGGAATGATACAGTCCTCTCTTGGGACTGTTCCCTTCTGGCTGCCATTTTGCTTTGACAGTTGTTGTCTCTTTTGGCCAGCTCAGGGTTTTTGCTTTGTTTCCTTAGCCTGCCTCACATAACTCCCAAAAACTGTAACTGGGCATTATATATATATATATATATTTTTTTTTTTTTGAGAGCTTTTCGCTATAGGGTGTGTGTGCTCGCCAGAAAACAGAGAGAGAGACAGAGAAACAGAAAGCAAGAAATCACCTCCCAGGGAGGATGGCCACACTGCAATCCCTTCTTCTCCATTCTCCTCTTGGGATCTTGGGCACGCACGCACATGCGCCCGGCATGAGTTTAAGCCGCCGGGTCCGGGATTTGAACCACGGTCAGCTACATGGGAGTCCAGCGACATAGCCATTATGCTAACTGCTGGTTCCGGCATTCTATATTTTTTATTCTCTCTGGTTTTGGATTAACAGCTTTTACTGAGTTGCTAATTTAAATGAAATACAATGACTTAAATTTTTATATAATATAGCATTGTATGATACAGCATTAATTTTTTTTTTGCCAGAGGGCATATGTGCGAGAGAGAGAGAGAGAGAGAGAGAGAGAAAGAGAAAGTGAAAAAGCATCCCTCCCATGGGGGATGGTCATGCCACAATTCCCTCTCCTCCATTTCACCTTCCTTTCAGGATTTTGGGCATGCATGCACACTTACTCGGTGTGTTTTCCAAGCTGCTTGATTGGGACTCGAACTGTGCAGCTTGCCACGTGGGATCTTGTTGCCTTAACCATGAAGCTATGGGGTAAACTTACTTATAACATTGAAAAAAAAAATAGTCTTAGGACACATGTACTTGCCAAAGAGAGACAGAGAAAGAAAGAGGAAGCGAGAGAGCATCCCCCTGGGGGGATGGCCACACCACAGTCCCTACTCGATTCTTCTCTTGGGATTTTGGGCATGCCCTGTTGTGTTTTTCAAGCTACCAGGTCTGGGACTCAAAACTCTAGTTGGCTGTGTGGAATCCCACTGCCTTAACCACCACACCACTGACTGGCCCAGCATTTTTAATGCCATATTTAGTTTGATATTCAGTATAAATCTGAGATGGCAAAGGAGTCCTCATTGAATATCTCTGATTATTCTGAAAGATTAAATGCTTAGTGTCACAAAGCAATTAATGATCTAGCTTGAACTTGAACTCAAGCCACTTGGCTTCAGGGCCAATGTTTTATAATATTGTAGGTTTTTTTTTTTTTTTTGACATTAGCATCAAGGTTTTATACAGTGCTTTGTTACTTCTTTCCTAATTATTGAATAATTTAAAAAAGTATTTCTAAATGTTACATAAAGATGGCATGTCCCCACCTTTGGCTAGTAAAATTTACCTGGTTCTTTTTTCTCATGTGAGTTATATTTTGTAGTCTTTTGTTCCTATCATCAGAAGAGAATGAAATAAAGTCTGAGAGCTATATATTTTACCATATTAAATACTCAAGTTTTTACATGAATGCTTTCTGAAAAATCATATTTCTTTCTTATTTTTCTTTTATAATATTGCAATAAGATAGATTTTTCCCCATACTGCCTAGCATATGTAGTGCCTTGCTCATTTCAACATTATTGTCAGAATCAAATGAAATCTTGCCACGAGAATAGCCATACAATGCTACTTTTCTATTTTTCTCTATGCTTTTATCCTCTTTTAGATCTGCCCCACCCTACCCCTGAGGTTTTTGCTATAGTGCGCGTGCAGTTGCCAGAGAGACAGAAAGCAAGAAATTACCACCTCTCCCCCCCC
>NW_006160040.1:6110068-6118349 GCF_000334495.1 Tupaia belangeri chinensis | reverse complement strand
CCCCCGCCCCCCGGGGGATGACTACACTACAATCCTTTCTCCTCCATTCTCTCAGGATCTTGGGCACACACGCACATGTGCCTGGCATGAGTTTAAGCCACCGGGTCTGGGACTTGAACCGTGGTTGACAACATGAGAGTCCAGCGACATAGCCATTATGCCAACTGCTGTTCCTTAGATTTGTCTCTCCTGCATTCTCCTGCATTTCCAACAGTTCATGCCCCTTAGCAGAGAATGTGTATTGCCTACCATATTCCATTAAAAGATTTTTTTGTTTGGGAGAGTTTTTTTTTTTTTTTTTTCCATAGGGTGCGTGCACTCACCAGAAAGAGAAGACAGAGATAGAAAGCAAGAAATCACCCACCCAGGGGGGATGGCCATGCCGCAATCCCTTCTCCTCCATTCTCCTCTTGGGATCTTGGACACACATGCATACGTGCCTGGTGTGAGTTTAGTCACTGGGTCCGGGACTCAAACCGCGGTTGGCTACATGGGAGTTCAGCGACATAGCCATTATGCTAACTGCTGGTCCCAAAATATATTTTTTTATTATTTTAAATAATTTGCTCTAGGACATGTGTGCTTGTTGGACAGACAGACAGACAGAATGAAAAATACCCCTCAGGTGTGATTGTCACACTGCAATCCCTTCTCCTCCAATTCTCCTCTCTGGATTTTGGGCTTGCATACACAGCACACGGGTGCCAGGCCCAGAACTCAAACCATGCCATCGGCTATTTGGGATCCAGCCACCTTCACCACCACGCCAGCTACTGGCTGCTGCCTATGTCATTTCATGAAGTATTTTTTTCTCCTTAATTTATTTTATATTCCTTATATATGTATTGGCTGTCATATAATGTCAATTTCCGTACGTAAGGATACATACTTTATTGCTCTTTTAGTTTTTCCACAGTGTAATTACTTCTTTCAACAAGAATATAAATTAGTTAAGGTTCAATTTTTGGTCTTTTCATACATTAGCTGGATAATATATAATGAACAGTGAATGTTATCAATATATTGTTGGTTTACACACTGTCAAATCTAAAATCTAATTTCCTTGGCAGATATGTAGACTTGTGATAGGCATTTGGCATTATATGTTTTGGGCAGTGTAACTTTAAATCTACATAAACTTCTCTGCCTTTTGCCTCTGCTATGTTCATAGATTCCAGGAAGGCTTCGTGTATGGACCTCAAGCGTTGGAGGTAGCAGACTTTTCAGCAGAAGGTAAAGCAGAGTGTTGCCTTCTGGTGTCATTGTGTGTGTGTGCTGGGGTGAATATGTGACAGGTGAGAGCTTATCACGCGTGTCACCACAAAATAATTTATAATGATGCATTAAATGATTTAGTATCACAAAACATAAGACCAAGTTAATATTGGTACAGTTTCATTCAGTAATACTAAAAGCCACAGAAAAGAGAACTTTAGTTAGAACTAAAGACTAAATTTCACTTTCTCTCTGCCATTAACAAAGAGTAGGAGTGATTAAGAAAAGACGGCATTAGTATAATGGATAATATACTAATTTTCCCAGACCTAGCTTCACTCTGATTTCTTCCTGGGAGCCTGTCCAAGTTGTTATTCATAAGTTGTATTTTTTCTTGCTGCTCCTTTTACTGAAAGATTGCTTCACAATAAATAGAGAGGCAGCCTAATCCATGACTCATGACTAGAGGATAGACACTCTTGCTTTAGGTTCCATGTGCCAGAAATGTCAGTTTCCAATATGCTAATTACCACTTTCTTGAGAACTTGTTAATATGCTCTTCTCTCAAGTTAGTTCTTGTTACAGCAGAAAAACAAACACATCCCACATACTTGTAAAATATGTTTGAATAGAGACCTTCTTAATGAGTTACTTTTCAAGAAAACGAGACTAAAGATCAGAATTCTGACATACCTTCCCTGGGCAATGCTTCTTTGACCAAAAAAAAGGGAACATTTTGCCATTTATGTGCCAGACATTATAAATATTTCTGTGAATTATGTAACCACTCATTAACTGTCTTCAGATGATACTTGAATAGAAGATTTTCAAAAAAATCTATAGACATTAGTATAATGTACTCTTAGACATAAAGTTAATATATGGCTAGTTTTTAGATAGATTCTGAGTAGAAATGAGAGGAATGATTTTCTTATGTCTTCTGGAAATTACTTTGTTTAGATATCAAGTAAGCGGTTACACATTACAGTTTATGTTCAGAATGTACACTTGATGCACAGTTAGGTGGTTTTTGTTTATTAAATCTCTCCTGTGTGCCCAACACAGGATCACTCCATTTTATAATAACTGATTTTCACTGTTCCTTTGACTTACTCCTAATCAGAGCAGCACCTTTTCTTAACTAGAGGGAGTTACCTGTTTACCCAGGTAATCTGCAATTTTACCCGCTAAGCACTTTAGCCTTTCTTCTACTCTTTTCGGCAGTCATTTTCAGGATGTTTTCAACTGACCAATAGTAGATTGGAAGTAATTTCTTCTTCTTTTTTTTTTTTTAACTGCCAGAGAGCACGTGCAATCACCAGAGACAGAGAGAGGGAAGGAGGGGTGGGAAGGGAGAAAGCATCCCCCTAATGGGGCATGGTCATATCACAATTCCTTCTCCTTCATTTCTCTGTCCTGTCAGGATTTTGGGCAGACACGCAGATACATACACACACTCAGTCTATTTTTCTTTTTTCTTTTTTTTTTTTTTTGAGAGGTTTTTGCTATAGGGCGCGTGCGCTCACCAGACAGACAGAGAAAGAGAGACAGAAAGCAAGAAATCACACCCCCCCCCAGGGGAATGGCCACACCACAACCCCTTCTCTTTCATTCTTCTCTTGGGATCTTGGGCACGCACACACACACGCCCGGCGTGAATTTCAAGCCACCAGGTCCGGGACTCGAACCATGGTCAAATACATGGGAGTCCAGCGACATAGCCATTACACTAACTGCTGGTCCCATCCTCAGTCTATTTTACAAGCCACTGGGACTGGAATTTGGACTGCAGTTGACCATGTGGGATCTGACTCCCCCCCACTTTTAGGTTTTTGCCATGGGGTGCTCACTAGAGAGAGACAGTAAGGGGCAAATTGAGAAATCACCCGTCAGAGGCCATGCTGCAATCCCTTCTCCTTTTGGGATTTTGGGTACACACGCACACATGCCTGGTCTGAGTTTTAAGCTACTGGGCCTGGGGCTCGAACTGTGGTCAGCCATGTGGGAGTCCAGCACCTACACCACTATACCACTGTACCACCTGCTGGCTCCAGGACGTGACTGCCTTTAAACACTAACCTATAGGGCTGACTTGGAAATAATTTCTTGTAGGCCTGAACTTGATTTCCAAGCTGGTTAACTTTTTTTTTTTTTAATTTTTTTTTTTTTTTTAATTTTTGCTATGGGATGTGTGCACTTGCCGGAGAGACAGAGTCAGAGAGACAGAAAGCAGGAAATGACCCCTTAGTGGGGATGGCCTTGTTGTAATCCCTTTGCTTCCATTCTCCTTTGGGGATTTTGGGCATGCATGCACATGCTCCCAGCATGAGTTTTAAGCTTCCAGGTCCGGGATTTGAACCACGGTTGGCCATGCGGGAGTCCAGTGATGTTACTGTTACACCATCTGCTGGTCCCAGCAGGTTGGTTGGTTGTCAGTGCTGTATTATGGGCTTGTATTGTTTAGCTGATCTGACTGTGATGTATTTTGTTACCAACTGAGAATCTCAACAGGTTGTAACCATATAAAGGTATACTGAAGTTTCCCCGCTCAACTCCCTACTCTGCTTCTGTTTCTGTGAGAAATCTGGGACTTGGGGCTTGATGGTGGCATGGTGGTAACACAGCTGGACCACATGAGAAAGTCCCGGTTTACTTCCCAGAGCTTCTCTGTACATGACATACACATATCCCATGACCCTGCAGAGTTGGGGCTAGGGCAGTTTGTAATTTGAAGACCCTATTGAGAGTTTTCTGTATCTGTGTCTCTGTCTCTCTCATGAGTGAAATAAATAAATAAACTAATGATTGGACTTGAGGATTATAAAAATATTTTTAAAAAATTGACTTTAGGGGACCGGCAGGTGGCATGGTAGTTAAAGACACTGGATTCTCACATGGCTGACTGTGGTTTGAGTCTCAGACTTGGCAGCTTGCTTTCTCACTTTCCTTTTTTCTCTCTCTCTGGTCAAATTAAAAAATAATAATAACAAATGGAATTAAATAAATAAATATTAAAAATTAAAATATGACTTTATACAAGTTTTAGGTTAAAAAAATGATAGGTTACAGAAAAATAAAATAAAATAAATAATTAAAAAATGAATTCCCATATATCCCCTTCCCTATAATTTTCTGTTAGTAACATTTTGATTTAGTGTAATACGTTTGTTATAATTGATGGGCTCATATTGTTGGATTATTATTAACTGAAGGCCACAGTTTATATTACCATTTACTCTTTATGTTGTATTGGGGACTTCAAAAAGCTCATGAAAAAATGGAATTAAAGTAATTTATTTTGGTGTAAGAAAAATTTTAAAATCCACACATAGTTTTTCATAATATGTATTTTCTATGAACTTCTCTTTTTAAACAGTATTTCTAACAATTTTAAAATACATTTACTTCTTCCATGAGAAAGAGACACAGAGAGACAGAAAAAGACAGAAAAACAAGCACCCCTGGGCTGTCCCTGTAGTATAATGATTAAGGGGCCCAGATCCTACATGACTAGCTATGGTTCAAATCTCAGCCCTGGTGGCTTGAAAAACATACTGGGCATGTGTGCATGTATGCCCCGACCTCTGACAGGATGGAAAAATGGAGAAGAGCTTGTGGTGTGATCACACCCCACTGGGAAAGCTTTCTCCCTGTGTCTGTCTCTCTCTATGTCTCTCTGGTGAGTGCATATATTCTCTGGCAATTTAAAAAAAAAAAAAGGAAGGAAGAAAGAAAAAAAGAAAAGAAACCTTCAACAAATTCTTCATGCTGTGATCCACCCTCAGTTTTAGTCAGTCTAGATCACTGGCACACACAGGGAGGTCCTAGGATGTGAATCCAAGACCTTCCCCATATAGGTCCACTTGTGTTACTGCTGTGCCATTGATTGGCCCCTCCCCCCATTAACCTTCATTTATCCAGTTTTTTTTTTTTTTTTTTTTTTTTTTAAGAATTACTTTATTGGGGTCGGCAGCTGGTGTGGTGGTTGGGGGTGTTGGCTTCCCACATGGCTGACCATGATTTGAGTCCTGGACCTGGTGGCTTTCTCACTTTCCTTTTTTCTCTCTCTGTCTCTGTCTGGTCAAATTAAAAAACAACAGCAACAAATGGAAATAAATAAATAAATAATTCTTTTTAAAAAACATTACTTTATTTATTTATTTAAATTTGATCAGAAAGGGACAGGGTGAGAGAGAGAGAAAGTGAGAAAGCAAGCTGCCAGGTTTGGAACTCAAACTGCAGTCAGCCATATGGAGAGCCCAGCACCCTTAACCACCACGCCACCTGCTGGCCCTCTGTTAGTTTTCACAGATGTCTAATGACATATATTCACTATCACAATACGTACGATACAGAATAATTCACTTCCCTAAATATGTCCTTGCTTTACCTATTCATCCCTGGGTTCCACCCTCCTCAAACCCTTGGCAACCACTGATTCTTTTCTAATTCTCTGTAGTTTAGCCTTTCTAGAATGTCCTATGTTGGAATCATATAGGAATTATGTAACCTTTTCAGATTGGCTTCTTTCTCTTAGTGTAATATGTCCTGAAAGGGTCTTCCTTTTTTTTTTTTTTTTTTTTTTTTTTTTTTTTTTTGCTTTTTTTTTTTTTTTTTTTTTATGACTTGGTAGCTCATTTCTTTTAAGTGCTGAATGGTATCCTATCATCTGGACATACTAAGTATTTGTGTATTAACTTAATAAAGACTATCTTAATTGCTTCTAATTTTTGGCAATTAGGAATAAAACTGCTGTAAACATTCATGTGCATGTTTAATCATGTTAATCATAAATTTCAGCTCATTTGGGTAAATACTAAGGAGTGCAATTGCTGGATCATTTCACAAGAGTATATGAGGTTTTCTTTTTTTAAGAATTATTTATTATAATTTTATTCATTTATTTTAATTTGACTAGAGAGAGACAGAGACAGAGAGAGAGAGAGAGAGAGAGAGAGAGGAAAAGTGAGAAAGCAAGCCACTAGGTTCAGGACTTGCACTGTGAGCAGCTATGTGGGAGTGTCCACTGCCCCAACCAAAATGCTACCTGCTGGCCCCCGAGTATATTATTATTATATTTTTTTGAGAGGTTTTTGCTATAGAGCGTGTGTGTTCACCAGAAAGACAGAGAGAGACAGAGAGACAGAAAGCGAGAAATCAATCCCCCCCCCCCCCCGGGGAGGATGGCCACACCGCAATCCCTTTTCCATTCTCCTCTCGGGATCTTGGGTATGCACGCACATGTGCCCAGCGTGAGTTTAAGCCCCGGGTCCGGGACTCGAACCACGGTCGATTATATGGGAGTCCAGCAACATAGCCATCATGCTAACTGCTGGTCCTATTTTTTTTTTTTTAATTTTATTTTTTAGGGAGATTTTTGCTATAGGGCACATGTGCTCGCTGGAGAGACACAGAGAGACAGAAAGCAAGAAATCACCCCCTAGAGAAGATGGCCATGCCTCAATCCCTTCTCCTGTATTCTCCTCTTGGGATTTTGGGCATGCACGAACACACACCCTGTGTGTTTTAAGCTCGGATCCGAGATTCAGACCATGGTTGACTATGATAGAGTCCAGCGATTTAACCGCTGTACCATGCTGGTCCCTATGTAAGGTTCTATAAGAAACCGCCACGCTGTTTTTTGAAGTTGCTGTACCATTTTGCATTCCCATTAACAGTGACTGAATGTTTCTGTTGTTCTACATCTTTGCTAGTATTTGGTGAGTGTTTCTGTTGTTCTTCACCATTGCCAGTATTTGGTGGTACTGGTGTTTCGGATTTTGCCTATTTAATAGGTATGTAGTGGTATATCATTATTATTTTATTTGCAATCCTTTAGTGACACATGTTATTGAGCTTTTTCCCTCTGTCATAATCCTTCTGCTTTGGCTTTCTATCTAGCTGGGACTTCAGGCATGAAACACCTTGCCTGGCTCTTTTTTAGACAGGGTTTCACTCTATTGCCCAGGCTAACCTCGAACTGAAGTACTTTCTGCCTCAGCTTTTTGAATTTCTGGGATTATAAGGAGACAACACTGCTCCTGACTTTTGGGCATTTTTTCATATGCTTATTTTCCATCTGCAGGTCTTCTTTGGTGAGGTATCTGTTCAAATCTTCATTTTTAAGTTGGGGTGTCAGTTTTCTTATTATTGAGTTTGAAGAGTTTTTAAAAATATATTTTAGATGCCACTCCTTTATCAAATATTCATTTCGCAAACATTTTCTCCTAGTCTGTGACTTGCTTTTATATGTTCTTTTAAAGTGTTACAGGGCTGGCCTCATAGCTCAGTGGTTAAGTGCTGTGCAGAGGAAGCTGGGTCCCACATGACCAAGTAGGGCGTAAGTCCTGGCCCTGGGAACTTGAGGAGCAGCCCAGGTGTGTGCATGTGCCCACGACCCTGAAAGGGAGAATAGGAAAAAATGGATTGCCACGTGCCGGGGCCCTGTTGGGAGAAGTTCTCTCTCGTTTCCTCTCTTTTTCACACATACACGTGTATCCTCTGACATTAAAATAAAAAGTGTTTTACTCAGAGCTTTTTTTGTTTTTTCCCCCCTAAATTTTCCTGAGGGCATGTGTGCTTGCCAGACAGAGACAGAGGGAACGTGAGAAATCACCCCACAGAGGGGCTGGGAGTGAGAAAGCATCCCTCATGAGGGAAGCCATACCACAGTCTCTTCTCCATTTCTCTGTGCCCTCAGGATTTGGGGCACGCATGCATAGGATATTTTTCAAGCTGCTGTGTCTGAGACTCAAATTGCACAGTTGACCATTTGGGATCCAGATGCCTTAGTCCCCATACCACCGGCTGGCCCAGAGCATGTTTTTAGTAAAGTTCAGTTTCCCAAACTTTAAAAAAAATTAATTGCATTTTGGTTTGGTGCCATAGCTGAGTAGTTAAAGCTGCTGGATCCCACATGGTTGACTGTGTAGTTCAAATCCCAGCGTTGTTGCCGAGGTGTTGAGTGCACATGTGTGCATGCTCCTAGTCCTGACAGTAAAAAAAATACAGAAGGGATTGTGGCATGACCATGCCCTGTTGTGTGTGTGTGGGGGGAGACAGTGCC
>NW_006160040.1:6083771-6109891 GCF_000334495.1 Tupaia belangeri chinensis | reverse complement strand
GCACTTGAACCGCAGTCGGCCATGTGGGAATCCAGCACCCTTAACCACCATGCCACCTGCTGGCCCCACGCCCTTTTTACCTGTCTCTCTCTGGCAAGCACATGGGCTCTCTGGCAAATTAAAAAAAAAAAAAAAAATGAATTGTGTTTTGTATTATGTCTAAATGTGATTGCCAAACAAGGTCTTCTAGATTTTTCTTTTGTGTTATCTTCTAGGAATTTTGTCACATTGCATTTTATATAAGTCAATGATACATTTTAAGTTAGTTTTGCAAAGTATGTAAGATCTAGTTTTATTTTTTAAAAATGTATTCATTTAGGGGGTCAGCAAGTGGCATGGTGGTTAAGGTTCTGGACTCTCCCATATGGCCAACCACAGTTTGAGTCCTCAAACTGGTGGCTTGCTTTCTCGCTTTCACTCTCTTTCTCTCTCTCTCTCTGTGTGTGTCTCTCTCTGGTCAAATTAAAAGAAATGAATGAATGAATAAAATTAAATAAATAATAATAATAATAAAATGTATCCATTTGGGGCTGGCAGGTGGTGTGGTGGTTATGGGCGCTACACTCCCACATGGCCAATGGCAGTTGGAGTCTTGGGCCTGGCTGCTTCCTTTCTCACTTTTTTTTTTTTTAATCTCTCTCTCTGTCCCTTTTCAGTCAAATTAAAATAAATAAAGCTAAATAAAATAATTCTTAAAAAAAGTATCCATTTATTTGTTTAACGAGAGAAAGACAGACACACCGAAAGAGAAAGACAGGGAAAAAAAACAGAACAAGACAAGTACCCTCAACAGGAATTCATGCTTCAGTCTCCTCTAGCCTTTTCCAGCCTGCCTGGATGGTGGGAATGGGAGTAACCCGTGTGTACAGGTCAGCCTGGGAACTAAATTGTAATGTGTCATATGGTTTCTAGCACTACAGAGCATTGTGTTTCTGCTGTGCCACCGTAGTGAGCCTAGGTTCATTTTTTTTTCCTGTATGTGAATGTCCAGTTGTTCCAGCATCACTAGTTGAAAAGACTGTCTTCCATTGTCCCTTGAGCTGTTGTCAATGATCCATAGCGGAGGGTATATATCTGTGGTCTATTTTGTTCTATTGATCTATTTGTCTTCTTTTTTGCTAATACCACACCATCCTGATTCCTGTAGCTTTGTAGTAAGTCTTGAAGAAGGATATTGTTATTCTTCTAACTTGGTTCTTCTTCATTATTTAAAAACGTGTTTTTTAACTTTGCCTAGATGGTGTGTGTGCTTGCTGAAAAGAGACAGAGAGAGAAAGACAGGGAAATCATCCCCCATGTAAGGCGGTCACACTGCAATTCCTTCTTCATTTCTCCTTTCAGACTTTTGGACATGTACACATATATGCCCAGTGTGTTTTTCTTTTTTCTTTTTTGGAGAGATTTTGCTATAGGGTGCATGCGCTCGCCAGAAAGACAGAGAGAGACAGAGAGACAGAAAGTGAGAAATCACTCCCTGGGGAGATGGCCATGCCGCAATCCCTTCTCCTCCATTCTCCTCTCGGGATCTTGGGCACGCACGCACACGCGCCCTGCGTGAGTTTAAGCCACCGGGTCTGGGACTTGAACCTGGTCGACTACATGGGAGTCCAGCGACATAGCCATTACACCAGCTGCTGGTCCCAGCACAGTGTGTTTTTGTTTTTGTTTTTTTTGAGAGTTTTCTTTTCGCTATAGGGCGCACGTGCTCGCCAGACAGACAGAGAGAGACGTAGAGACAGAAAACGAGAAATCACCCCCCAGGGGGGATGGCCATGCTGTAATCCCTTCTCCTCCGCTCTCCTCTCGGGATCTTGGGCACACACGCACACGTGCCCGGCATGAGTTTTAAGCCACCGGGTCCGGGACGCGAACCACGGTCGACTACGTGGGAGTCCAGCGACATAGCCATTACGCCAACTGCTGGTTCCCAGCCCAGTGTTTTTCAAGCTGCTGGGTCTGGGACTCATGTGTATGGGGCAGAGATATGCTTCAAGAATGCAGAGAGGCAGTTTTAACCTTAGGCTAGGGTATTCACACAATTTCTGGAAAGCTTGACCTTGTCTGATGGATAGGAAGAATAGGCACAAGAGAGCTAAGTGAGATCAGTGAGTGCAGAGAAGACGAAGAACCAGGAACAGTGAGTGTTTTGTGACTGAAGGTACCAAAATTTCTTCTTGCAGTAGTAAAATGCAATAGAACAAATTTTATCCTGTATTTTAAATAGGACCCTCTTCTCCATTTTTCTTTTTCTTTTCCATTTTTTTTTTTTTTACCCCCAGAGGGCACGTGTTCTCACTAGAGAGAGAGAGAGAGAGAGAGAGGGAGGGAGGGAGAGAGAGAGGGAGAGGGAGAAAAGGATGAAATCATTCCCTAGTGGGGCATAATCTTAGCACAATCCTCTTCCTTCTATTTCTTCATCCTCTTAGGACCCTGGGCATGCAGGCATATGTGCCTGGTGTGTTCCTCAAACTACTGGGGCTAGGATTTTAATTGTGTGGTTGGCCATGTGGATCCGGCTTCTTCAACCAATAGGCCATAAGGCTGGCCCGCCTCCATTTTCTTCTTAAACAAAACAGTTTCTGTCAGTTTGCTGATAGCTGACATTTTGATTTGACTTTATGATTTATGGGCTATGTTGATTAAAGTTTGAAGTAAAGTCTTCTGAAGAAATTCAAATTTTTCCCCTCAAGTATGTTTCAGAGATTGTGGACTATAAAGGTTCAAATGGTTTGGGTTCTAGTAAAAATACTTTTGGGCTATTGGGAAAGTCATGAAGAATTTTTGTGTAGAAAAAGAGGAAAGATATGTCACGACTCTTTCAATGACCCAATATATTAGGAAAGAATCTAATTACTATAGTAGTTGATATTAGCTAGGAAAAACATGCAAATATATATTTTATCAAAAGATTCCTTATTGACCTAGGCTTGGCAGAACCTATGGTGATATGGTATAAAACTAATATGTATTTAATTTTTAGCTGTTGAATTTGATATCTCCACTATTGATTTTCTTTATGGTGTATTTGTTTTCATTAATACTTATGATCTGAGACGATCTCATGAAGTCTGAAATCTAAAGTTGTATCTAAGGGAGCATGTTGTTAATCCAGTACTGTCTCATCTGATGATGTAGTTCTGCCTGATCTGATAGCACTAGAGTTGAGAATGGCAAAATATTTGTATTCTTTTCTTTCCTTGTAGTGGTAGTTTGCTTTCTAATGAATTTTTAGATATAATTAATTTTCTAATAAAAATATTGGTGTTTGTGGCATGCCAGTGGCATGGTGATTAAGGTGACTGGATCCCACATGACTGTGCAATTCAAGTCTGGACCTGGTGGCTTGAGAAATAAACCAGGTCCATGTATGTGCGTGGATTCACATGTGTGGGCATGCCTAAAGTCCTGAGAGGAGAATGGATTGTGTGAAGGCATCTCTTCCCGTGGGTGCTCTCTTACTTTCTCTCTCTGCCTCTTCCTGGCGCGTGCATGTGCCCTGTAACACACATGCACACACATCTGGCATATAAAATCCCCCCCTTCCCGCCACAGGGCGGGCGCCCACACCACAATCCCTTCTTATCTCTTCTCCTGTTGGGATTTTGGCACATGCCCCCAGTGTGAATTTAAGTTACCAGTTTTGGGACTCGAACCGTGGTCAACCATGTGGGAGTCCAGTGACGTAACCACTATGTGCTGGTCCCAATTATTCTATCATTTTAGTTTTATTTTTCAGAACATTATTTTTATCTTCAAAGTGTGTGTGTGTGTGTATATATATATATATATATGAATTATTTAATTTTATTCATCATCATTATTATTTTAATTTGATCAGAGAACCAGAGAGAGAGAGAGAGAGAGAAAGTAAGAAAGCAAGTTGCCGGGTCTGAGACTTGAACCGTGGTCAGCCATGTGGGAGTCCAACACCCCAAACACTATGCCAACTGCCAGCCACAAAGTATTTGTTTTTATAGAAAGTATTTCAGATTTTCTTAGTGTGAAAATATTGAAATAGATCTAGACTAGTAAGTTTATTTCAGGCAGCAGCTAGTTCTCACTATTTGCAAGGTACTTTGTTAGCTCTTACAGAGTATACAGATATGAGAAAGATAGCCTTTCTGCATTTGGGGATGAGGTAAGGGATATGAGTCAATTCTAAGGAAAAAAATGTGAATATAAATAAATAAATATGAATTTTTTTTGTTGTCATTGAACCTTTTGAAATTAAGTTGTAGATGTCATGATGTATCACCCCCAAATACTTGAACCTGTATCTCCTACTACGAGCATTGTCCTGCATAACCATAGTATCTTACATTTTAAATGGCTAATAAACTCAAAAAAATAAAAGTAACCACAATTCCATAATGTTATGTAATATCTAGTCCACATTTCCCCAAGTGTCCAAATAAACTTTTATAGCTATTTTTATTTGAACCACAATCCAGTTAAGATTTTCATGCTTAATATTATATTTGGTTGTTACGTGTTCTTATTGGTTGATTTTTAATTGATTTTTATTGCCAGAGGGCACGTACACTTGTAAGAGAGAGAAAGTGGATAGAGAGCGAGAGAGATAGAAAGAGCGAATGTAGTCACCAATTGGTTACTTTGCAGTCCCTTTTCTTCCATTTCTCCACCTCACTGAGATTTGGAGCACATATGCGCACACACCTGGCATATATTTCAAGACGTGGGGCTAAGATTTGAACCATGTTTGATTATGTGGGATATTTTGGATCACTGGAAAAGTCATGATGTATTTTGTCCATGTTTTTCTATGCAAAAATGCACATGACTTTTCCAACAACTCAATAGCTTTCAAAGCCCAGGATTTAACCACTGAGCTACAGAGCTGGCCCAAGCCAATTATTCTGATAGAGTATCTCACATCTAGATTTGCCTGTTATCAAGGACTTTTAGTAGTGTCTCCTCCTCCAGCCTGTTGAAATGTGGTTACCAGAGAAAGCCTTCGCAGACCCTGAATAGGTTATGAGTCCTGTTATTAGTTCTCTAAATTCTGCCATTTAGTGGGGTGTGGGGCAGTGGAGGCCCATGGGTCCCTTCACCTCTGCCCTCAAGTACTCTTGTCTGTTTACCTGGTGTTAAGGGCACAGATACCATCATTTGGGAGCCACTTTCCCTTTGCGATCACTTTTACTTCACAGCATTGACAGTTACCTGTGTTCTCTCTCCTGAACTCCACTTCCATTGTTTCTTTTATCCATATTGTACTGGATACCCAGTAGCCACTTCAAAATCATATACAAAGTAAATCTACTTTCTGCCTGCAAACTGGCTCATTGTCAGTCTCCTGTGATTTATTTTTTTTGTAAATAGCCTCACTGAGACAACATTTGACTAGAAACTTCAGTTATTTTTTGCTGTTTCTTTGTCTGCCACAGAATTATGCATGTACACATACATTTATTCATCAACTATTTCTTGAATGCCTAAATATATTTGGTCACAGTAGATAATTCTATCTCTGCAATGCCTTTAAAAGGCATTCTCCTCATTTATACTCTGTTTACTCCGATTTTGGCCCTCCTCAACCCTCCCCAGTCCTCCTCAATAGTCTCTCTCCTCTGGCTGTAAATCCTCTAATCCATTCTACTTATTATGCACTTATTGAGAATACCTGTTTGATCATATTTCTCTTGCTGAAAACCTCCGATGGCTTCTCATTATATAGGGAAAACACCAACTTTTCAGTATACAGCATGAAACAATACTCAATTTGGCCTCTTGGCTCTTCTCATGTTATTTCATCTTTTGTGTTATAGTTGTACTTGTCTTCTGTTAATTTCTTGAATATAGCATGGATTTCATAAACAGTTAATTTTTATTCACTATATCAAGAACATGTACTTGGGCAGTGGGTGGGGTGTGGTGGGGATGGCTTGACAGTGTCTTGTCAGGCTGCGATTCCCTTTCCCCAGCCCTCTAGCTCCTCAGAATCTTGGTGTGAAAACTTGGTGTGTTTTCAGGCTGATGGGGGATCCAATCCCTTGGTCACTCATGTGGCTTCCCCCCTGCAGTTCAGTTTGCTCCCAGCTGTACCACCAGGCTGGGCCAGCATGATTTTAATCTTCAACCTTTGTCTATACATTTCTGGTGCCTGTAAGGCCCTGTTACCTCTTCTTTGCTTAATTAAATCCTGTTCATCTCTTCAGGTCTACTCAGCAATTTCTCTGGATATTATTATTATTTTAGTGAAGCAGGGTTTCACTATGGTGCCCGGTCTGATCTTGAAATTGTGATCTTTGTAACTCAGTCTTCTGGGTACAGTAGCTGGGACTATAGGCATACTATGCCCAGCCTCTCTGAAAATTATTTATCTGTCTACTCCCTCCACTAGAACCAAACCCTCCTTTCCATTCTTCCTCTGATCTTTGCTCGTACATCTGATATAGCACTTACTAGATTGTGTCCCTTGCTTGTGTGTCATTCTGTGAGAAGATCCACAAGGGAAGGGATTGACTCACTCTTCCTTCTGTTCCTGGAGCCCAGCACTGTGCTTGGCCCATAGCAGCACCTGCTTAGTAAAATATTTCTGAAATAACTAGCATCACTTAATATATTATTTCTGTAGCAGTCTGTTTGAGGTTCATGAATTCTCAAAATAAGATCGTGATTTAGGGCCAGTCTGTGGTGTAGTGGTTAAGGCAGATGGATCCCACATGGCCAACTGCGTGGTTCAAATCCCGGACCTGGTGGCTTGAGAAACATGCTGTGTGTGTGTGTGTGTGTGTGTGTGTGCATGTGCTCGTGTGCACACACACGTACCCCAAATGGAAAGGGGATTGAGGTATAGCTATCTCCCCTGGGGAGTGCTTTCTCGCTTCTCACCCCTCTCTCTCTCTGGTGAGTACACACACCCTATAGCAATTTTTTTTCTAGAGGATTTTGCTATAGGGCACGTGCGCTTGCCAGAAAGACAGAGAAAGACAGACAGAAAGCGAGAAATCACCCCCCCTCCAAGGGAGTTGGCCATGCTGCAATCCCTTCTCCTCCATTCGCCTCTCAGGATCTTGGGCCCACATGCACATGTGCCTGACCTGAGTTTAAGGCACTGGATCTGAGACTTGAACCACAGTCAACTACATGGGAGTTCAGCGACATAGCCATTACGCTAACTGCTGGTCCCCCTATAGCAAATTTTAAAAGAAGTATTATGTTTTATATAGAAAATTTGGTATACACTAAATGTTTGCTAATGATTTTATTCGTATAGTAAGTCCCTTAATTATTTATGTTATAAGTTTAACATTTTTGTTGCCTGAAGTTATAAGCATTATTGCAGAAATATTTGTTCTATTGAAATTTGTTTCTGAGCAATAAGATTTTGCCGTTTTTAGAAACAAACTAAACATTAAATATTGATTTTATATGGTAATATTTTCACCAATGCAGTGTTGAATTTGTGATTTGCACCACTGATTTTGACTGTTTAAAAAATTTTTTTTTCTTTTCTTTTCACCATAGGGTATGTGCACTCCTTGGAGAAAGTGAGAAATTATCCCCTACTTGGTTGACCACACTATAATCCTTCTTACTCCTTTCTCCTCTCAGGATTTTGGGCGTGCATGCACATGTGCCTGCCATGTTTTTTTTTGGAGAGGTTTTCGCTATAGGGTCCATGTGCTCGCCAGATAGACAGAGAGAGAGACAGAGAGACAGACAGCGAGAAATCACCCCCCAGGGGGGATGGTCACGCCGCAATCCCTTCTCCTCCATTCTCCTCTCGGGATCTTGGGCACGCACGCACACATGCCCGGTGTGAGTTTTAAGCCACCAGGTCCAGGACGCGAACCCCGGTCAACTACGTGGGAGTCCAGCGACATAGCCATTACGCCAACTGCTGGTTCCCCCGGCCATGTTTTTTGAGCCTCTGGGTCTGGGATTTGAACCACAGAGTCAGCCTTGTGGGATCCAGCATCTTAAGCACCATCTGCTAGCCTCTGAATTTGAATTTTCTTTTTTAGAGGTTTTTGCTATAGGGCATGTGCGCTCGCCAGACAGACAGAGAGACAGAGAGACAGAAAGTGAGGAATCACCCCCCCCGGGGGATGACTATGCCGCAATTCCTTCTCCTCCATTCTCCTCTTGGGATCTGGGCACGCACCCAGCGTGAGTTTAAGCCACTGGGTCCGGAACTCGAACCATGGTCGGCTACATGGGAGTCCAGTGACATAGCCATTATGCTAACTGCTGGTCCCTGAATTTGACATTTTAAAAGTGCATTGACAGTTCAAATAGTTGTTGACTAAAAAGTAAGATGTTTGAGGAAGCATATTCATCATACCCTAATTAATAAGATTTGAAGCACAGGATTACCCTGTTGCGTACAGAAGAAGCTGGATCCCACATGGCTGAGAGGGCTTTGAGTCCTGGCCCCAGTGGCAACATGTCAGGCATCATGTATGTTCCCAGAATCTGACAGGATGGAGCATTGGAGGGAGAAGGGTTGCGAAATGACCAGGCCACATCGGAGGGTACTCCTCTTCCTCTTTCTCTTGTACCCTTGCACATGCTTTATCATGAATAAACAGGAAAAAAAAGATTCAGAGTGTTAGTGAACCATTTATGAAATATGTTGATCTGCAAATTCAATTCAGTGAATTGTTTTTCATTAAAATGAATTGAAACTCTCCAACCAATATGTGATTATATAAATGGCACCTAGTATGAACACCTATTAATAAATATCACCTAAATCTGAGAAATTACAGTTAACTGATCGATGAAAAATTAATCTAACAATTTTTTGAGACTATTTTTGCCAAACTAATAAGTTTCTAAAATTTTATAATTTTAGAGCTTTTAGTAAATGTTTATCTGAATGGAATTCTGAATGAATGATACAAAATGAAGACTGTTTTTAGAGAAAAAGGTATATTGATGAATTGTCTGTAAGAAAATGAACTAAAAAAGCATTCTTTTTAAAAAAGAATTATTTCATTAAATTTTATTTTGTATTTATTTGTTTTAATTTGACCACAGAGGGACAGAGGGGGGGGGAAGAGAGAGAGAGAGATAGAGATGGGTAGAGAGAAAATAAGCCACCAGGTCTGGGACTCGAACTATGGTCAGCCATGTGGGAGTCCAGTGCCCTTAACCACCACACCACCTGCTGCCCTCCCCTTCCCCAAAAGGCATTCTTTCTAAGGGATTAAAGCAAAAGCATAATCAAATGGTTGTCAGATTTCCATGTTGCCAGGAAATCCTAAACTTTAGAATAAAGAAAAATATTATGGTATTTCAGTGATGTTTAGAGATTGAGCAGATTAAATATTTGGTAAATGAAAACATAAAGAGGGTACTTGTATTTAGCATTATTAATTAGTGAGGCCATACAAAATAATAGCAACACCTTATATTAAAAGATTTAAAGTATTTCAAAATGATTTTAAGGACTATTAGAGGTGGGACCAGCAGATGGTGTAATGGTTATGTCACAGGACTCTCATGTAGTTAATTGTGGTTCAAGTCCTGGATTTGGCGGCTTAAACTCATGCTGGGTGTGTGTGCATACATGCCCAAGATCCTGAGAGGAGAGTGGAGAAGAAGGGATTGTAGCAAGACTATCCCCCCCACCCCGGGGGGGGAGGGAGGCTGGTGATTTCTTGCTTTCTGTCTCTGTCTCTGGCGAGCCCATGTACCCTATAGTAAAAATCTCTTAAAAAAAAATGCTGCCTAACCTTCAAGCCCCCCCCCCCCAAATTCGATTAGTAAAGGTGCTATGGCATTGAACTATTTACAAATGAAATGGTAAGATATCTGGGATTTGTTTCAAAATAAGATTGGCCATATGTTGATAACTATGTGATAGATACATAGAGTATCACCATCATTTAATTGTTTAACCTTGAAAATTTTTATGATAAAAAATATAGAAATATCATGGTATTATGTAATAGACCAAAGTGTTTCCAAACAAGGAATCATTACTACTAGACAGACTGATTATTGGACTCATAATGTTGACTAGTTCGGAATGCTATCAATGTAAAAATGAAATGACTTCTTTTCTTTTTTGTTATTTCAAATTTTATTTCATGTTTTTTTCTTATTTTGGCATGTGATGTGATTACCTTCTACTAAATCTACTAAATAAAATCATAATAAAGGAAAGGGATAAAAGATTGATTTCTTCCAGCATTCTTCTTGAAGGAAAAAAAAATGGTTGACAAACATCATGTGTTGTATGACCTATTTTTCTGTTTTTCTATGCAAAAGTGTGTCATGACCTTCCCGACGACCCAATAGTTTGAAGAATGACTTATTGATAACACTTAGATATAAAACTGGTAATACTGGTGCGGGCAGGTGGCATGGTGGTTAAGGGCACTGGACTCCCACATGGTCCACTGCTGTTCGAGCCCTGGACTGGGTAGTTTGCTTTCTCACTTTCCCTCTTCCTCTCTCTCTTACTCTGTCACTCTCTGGTCAAATTAAAATAAATAAATAAATAAAGTTAAATAAAATAATTCTTTAAAAAAAAAAAACAGGTAACACTGTACCATATTGGCTATGACATTTCTTTCTTAAAGTTTATTTCTCCCACAAAATAGAGAGAAGGAAACTAAGAGAGAGAGACACACACACACACACACCCTGATGGGGGTCTACATAATGTGATTCACCCCCAGCCTCAGCCAGCCTGGATCGTGGGCACATATCTGCTCCCTGGCATGTACAGAGAGACCCCCGGACTTGAACTCAGGACCTTTTATGTGGGTCCAGCGCCACCAAGTACTGTGCAACTTCTTGATGCCGTCTCTGTGCCATCACAGAAATATTTTATTTCTGATGATTTCATTATTTCAGCTCTACTCATAAGGTTTGGAAAAGCAAACTTAAATGTATTTATAGAACTATATGTCTTCTAAGGGATGTAAAAGAGAAATATCTGTAGAAATGGTCTCCGCTCTCTTCCAGCCTCTTTGTCTGCTTCTCTCTTTTTCTCTTGCCTCAGGTCCTTTTCTGGGCATCCCAAAGTCATCATCTTTGGGACCAGCGGATGGTGTAATGGCTGTGTCACTGGTCTCTCACGTAGTCAACTGCGGTTTGAGTCCCGGACCCAGAGACGTAAAAACTCATGCTGGGCACATATGCATGCATGCCCAAGATCCTGAGAGGAAAGTGGAAAAGAAAAGATTGAGGCATGGCCATCCCCCTGGAGGGTGACTTCTTGCTTTCTGTCTCTCTGTCTCTGTTTGGCAAGCGCACACACCCTATACTAAAAATCTCTCTTAAACAAAAATAAACTGCAGAGTGGTTCATGCTGTTTTCCTGCTTAAAATCCTGCAATGACACTTTTCCCGGCACCATCAGGACAAAATCCCAACTGCTTGGGCCGCTGTGTGTGGGGGGCTATCAGAGCCTCTTGCCCCACCCACCTGTCTGTAGCTCCCTTCCCTGCCTCCTACCCCTGCTCTGCGTCCTCTGAGGGGGCCCAGTGGCTCCATTGTTCCTCCAATTTATCAGGCTTGTTCTTTAATTTTTAAAATAAAAATAATCAAAAAGTCATCATCTTTCTGTGTTGTACTTCCTCCAATCCAATATCATCATATCTACAGGCTTTAGCCTTTCAATCTGGAACTCTCTTACGACAGGCACTTGATGAGGATCCTTAGGACATCTCCTTTTTGAATTTTCCAGATATTTTATATTTGATTCAAGTTTCTATGTAAAAGAATCACTTATGAGCTGACGAACCTTTTGAGATCTGACCTAAACCTCAATGATCTCCGCATCAACTAAGCTTACAACCTCAGACTTGTCCTCGATTCGTCCTTCATAATCTTCCTTATCTTTTGGTCCTGCCAATCCCGCCTTTAAAATGGATGTCACAGGTGTTCCTTCTTTGTTCAGTTGTACTGTGTTCCCCTTTTATGAAGAATGTTGGATGTAGAATTGGAAAATCTGGTCTCAGCTCTGCCACTAGCTGCTGGCCTTGTTTCTTTATCCTTGAAGTGGAGAGACTGTGCAGGCTTTTCTGAAGCCCCTTTTGAGAGCTAACATCTTTTTCTCCTAATTCAAGTCCTTATCTTCCTATAGCTACAATGCAGGAAACTCCTCATTGTTTTTATACCTTTAACCTCAGCTCTTTCTAATACTAATGTCCTTTTTTTAAAAAAAATTTTTAGAGTTATTTTTATTTAACTTTATTTATTTATTTATTCATTTGTTTATTTCAATTTGACCAGACAGATACAGAATGAGACAGAGAAAGTGAGAAAGCAAGCCGCCAGGTCTGGGACTCAAACCGCATTTGGCCACGTGGGAATCCAGCGCCCTTAAACACCTGCTGGCCCCAACCTCAGCTCTTTCTAAAATGCTTAACTCTCCTATGTAGTTTTCATTGCTTTAAAGTAAGTCCTCATGTTTCCAGGTCTCCGTTTATGTCTTGTCATCACTTCTCTGGTTAATGGTTTTATCATTAACACAATTAGACAATGTGAAAATTTCATCCATTTTCAGAGTCATCCTCTTCTTCATTTACAGAAGCAAATATTGGTTACCAAATTCTGTCAGTTCTGACTCAGAAATGTCTTTTCAATCCATTATTTCTTTTCTGCTACTCTTCTAATTTAGCCCTTTGTCTTCTCTCATCTCTATGTTTGAGGCAACCTACCGAATGTTGGCTCTGACACCAGTTTTTCTCTGGAGTAACCAGAGTTACCTTCTCTGAGCAAAGATTTGTTAATTTACCTTCTCTGTTCTAAAAACCTTGGACTCCACACTATTTACATATGAAGTACAATCTTATTGTAGAAGTCACATGGTTCCTTCTCCATCTTTATTTTTATTTACTTATTTAAGAGATACTTGCTCTAGGGCACATGCACTCACTGGAGAGACAGAGAGACAGAGAGAGACAAAGCAAGAAATCACCCTCTGGGTGGAAGGCCATACTTTATCCTTTCTTTCCTATTCTCCTCGGGATTTTGGGCTCGCACACGCACGCCTGGCCTGAGTTTTAAGCCACCGAGTCTGGGACTCGATACTCAAACCACAGTTTGAGTATGTGGGAGTCCAGCTGGGTAACTATTATGCCATCTGCTGTTCTTCCCTTCTTTATTTTCTACCCTTATTTTTTGCTCTTTATCATCATGGACCCTGTTCTCTGGCCATCTGAATACCAGCTGTTTCCTGAATATGCTTTTTGTTATTTTCTCATGTACTTTTATTTTTACCTGGAATTTTTGACCTCCCCATTTCTTCTCTGTCTGTGAGAACTCCTCCCCTAATGGCATGAGTTAGGGAAGTAACTTCTTTAAAGCTCTGACAGAATGACTGGATGGTTATTTTTTTCTGCCTGTTATATGTCTGTTGGGGGTAAGGAGCTTATGAGAGTTACTTGTTTATTAGTTGATATAATAAGGCACTTTTCACTAGAACAATAACCAAAAGAAGGGTTTAAAAAATAATGATTTTATTTAACTTTATTTATTATTGTTGTTATTATTTTTAGTATTTCCAGAGAGAGACAGAGAGAGACAGAGAGAGGGAGGGAGGGAGGGAGGGAGGGAGAGAGAGAGAGAGAGAGAGAGAGAGAGAGAGAGGGAGGGGGAGAGAGCGCGGCCCGCGCAACCACAGTTGGCCATGTTGGAGTCCAGCACCTTTAACCATCATGCCACCTGCTGGCCCTAAGGATTTATTTTTATTTTTATTTGACCAGAGAAAGACAGAGACAGAGAAAGAGGAAGAGGGAAAATGAGCAAGCCACTGAATCCGGTAATCAAACTGCAGTCGGCCACTTGAGAATCCATTGCCCTTAACTACCACGCCATGGCCCCACAAAGAAGGATTTTGGTCCTATTATTTTCCCCCTCTCCACCAGAGGGTGAACTTGCCTGCCAGAGAGCGAAAGGAAATATCCCTCAATGGGGGTAGTCATGCTGCAATCCTTTTTCTTCAGGTTCTTCACTATGTCAGGATTTTGTACTTGCACACACAGGCACCTGGCATGTTTTTCAATCTGCCAGGACAGAGACTTGACCTGCAGTTGACCATGTGAGATCTGGCTCTCTTGTGCACACTCTCCTATGGGGCTGGTCCCTCCTCTTAGTTTGAAGACTTTAGAATTTTTCCCTCAGCCATATTTAAGTTCTTTTCTTTTTTCTTTTCTTTTCTCTTTTCTTTTCTTTTTTCTTTTCTTTTCTTTTCTTTTCTTTTCTTTTCTTTTCTTTTCTTTTCTTTTCTTTTCTTTTCTTTTCTTTTCTTTTCTTTTCTTTTCTTTTCTTTTCTTTTCTTTTCTTTTCTTTTCTTTTCTTTTCTTTTCTTTTCTTTTCTTTTCTTTTCTTTTCTTTTCTTTTCTTTTCTTTTCTTTTCTTTTCTTTTCTTTTCTCTCTTCTCTTCTCTTCTCTTCTCTTTCTTCTTTCTTCTTCTTTCTTCTTCTTTCTTCTTTCTTCTTTTCCCTTTAATACCAGAGTATGTGATACAGGGAGAGAGAGAAAGAGGACTCTCCAGCAGGCCCTGGTAATGCCACAGTTCTTTTTTTCTCCATTTTCCAACCTGTCAGGAGCCTGGATGTGGGTGCATATGCATGGCATGTTTTTCAGTCTGCAGGGGCCAGAATTCAGACTGCCTTCAGCCATGTGGGATCTGACTCCCTCTGGAAGGCTTAATCACTACGTGACAGGGACAGCCCCCATTCCATCTTTTCTTTTTTTTTTTTTATTATCATCATAATCTTCTTTATATCATCTTTTCTTCATAGATATTTCTTCTAAATTTTTAGTCAGCCATAGCTCCTTGGGACAAAAGACAGCCCCATACTGGTTTGTACACCTGGTAGCATTATTGATAGGGGCAAAAGGGCCTGGAATCAGTCTAATTGTGACCGAACAAATGGGGTTTTGGTAAAACTCTGACTCTCTTGTGCTTGTGCATATGGGCTGCTGAATGGTGTGTTACTTTGCTACAGTTGACTGGGAGCTAGTCCAAGTTGGGACATTATTGAAAGGTATAAAACTATCTTTTTTAACCCAGTTACTAATATTTTATCCAAGAGATTTTTCTAACTTGTTTCTCTAGACCTGAGAAACTGTTCTGTAACTATGTTTAAATTCTACCACTGAGTCTGATTTTCTGCCTGGGATTACATTTTTATTTTAAGGTAACTATTTCCACCTTTTGCACAAATACATGCTTTTATTTTTACCTACTGTTTATAAAATTGGTTGCATAAAGAATTTTCCAGTAAAAAATTAAAAAATATATATAAAAATAAAACAGACGGTTAAACACTAAAACAAAAACAAACAAACAAAATTTCCAGAGCATAGTGTCTTGGATGGAAAACCTAATAGAATACAGTCTCTGCCAAATTTATTTTTTTATTTTGTGGTTACATAGTGTTCTCAGTGAACAATTGTTCTTCGTTGTGACTACTGAGAGTGAAGCTTGCATGAAGTTGATACACATTATAGACATACAGGAGAAATTTCTTAAAAGTAAAAAATTGTGTATAGCTTGTATCATGTTTACATCATAAAATTGTGTTT
Organism: Tupaia belangeri chinensis; assembly: GCF_000334495.1. Taxonomy (NCBI): domain Eukaryota; kingdom Metazoa; phylum Chordata; class Mammalia; order Scandentia; family Tupaiidae; genus Tupaia; species Tupaia belangeri. Next base: position 6,094,370 of record NW_006160040.1, on the reverse strand, counting down.
TTTTTTTTTTTCCTTTTCAATTTTTGCTATAGGGCACATGTGCTTGCCAGAAAGAGAGAGATAGAGAAAGTAAGAAATCCCCTGCAGTAGGTATGGCCACACCACAGTCCCTTCTTCAGTCTTCTCTTAGGATTTTGGGAACCCACACACATGCGCCAGCATAATTTTCAAGCTACTGGATTGAGACTGCGTATTTGGCCATGTAGGATCCAGTGCTTTAACCTCCATTGGCTTCAAATATATCTATTTTTAACTCTCCTGGATTTATTTAGTAAACTCCTTTTTAAAAAAAAAATTCTAAAAGCACTGTTTTTATTTATACAGTGTCCTAACCACTTCAGCAGTAGGAGGAGTGGGGCCTCCAGGGCCTCCATATGCTGCTTTGTTGTTACCAAACACACAGGCAAGTGGCATCATGGATTTGGTAAACTAATGATAATGTTTAGTCTCTGCTAGAGCAGCAGGGTGAGCATCAAGCTCTGCTTCCGTAAGAATCCCGAATTTAGGATTTTCAACTGTAACTACTCCAGCTTCTATTTCTGAAGGTTTGAAGTCAATTGACAGAACAGTAGGCAGGCACGTAATTGCAGTTTCCACCGTCTGTTCAAATGTCCAGTCAAATTCCTTCTTCACTTTTTTTTCAAGGAAACTGATTGACTCAGTTTGTTTAACTCGTGCTGCAGCAGCTTTAAGCCCACAGTAGTAACCTGCAGGATCACACTTGTGCTCCTGAGGACCTTGTTCTTCATCTGTACCAATTAATATCATACAACAACCAAGAGGCCTCATTTCAGCATTCTGTGTGTAGACCTGAGAAATACCAGCGATTCTTTCCCACAGCATGTCCACAAGAATCGCATAACCATACTTGTAGTTCCGATTAGCTGCCTTATAGCGTGGCCTCTGTACCTGGGATCGACTGTCAGCTGTCGTTCCTGTCATCACACAGCCAATGTTCAGATATATTGAATAAGTGAGTCACTGTGCTGGAATCCAATCATTTGTCAGGAACTTTTTTCTGTATGACAATTACTGCATGGTCTTTCCTTCTGACAGCTACTGATGTAAGGCCACTCTGGTTAATAGCCTTGACAGCATATTCAACTTGGTAGAGCTGGCCCTCGGGTGAAAAAAATGGTAATGTAGCGGTCAAAACCAGCGCTGGAACCACAGGATGTGTTGTTGCATCCACTACTTCAAGTACAATCTCTGAGTTCCTTAACTCCCACACCAGGTGTACAAACCCCTCCCAGAAGTTGTTGCAACTCCTTTTTGTTATTTTTGATATGTAGTTATTATAATCATACTAATATACATTGAAATGTAGAAAGCAACTTCCCTGAATGCTTTGGAATTCCATTGTCTATTTAGAAATAATTTTTTTTTGGAGAGGTTTTCGCTATAGGGCGCATGCGCTTGCCAGACAGACAGCGAGAGACAGAGAGACAGAAAGCGAGAAATCACCCCTCAGGGGGGATGGTCACGCCGCAATCCCTTCTCCTCCATTCTCCTCTCGGGATCTTGGGCACGTATGCACACGCGCCCGGCGTGGGTTTTGAACCACCAGGTCCGGGACGCGAACCGCATTCGACTATGTGGGAGTCCAGCGACATAGCCATTACATTAACTGCTGGTCTCTAGAAATAATTTTTTAAAAAAGATTCTTGCCATAGGGCATTGTCCTTGCTGGAAAAAGACAGAGAGAGGGAAAGTGAGAAATCACCCCCCACAAGGGGTGATTGCTGCAATCCCTTCTCCTCCATTCTCCTCTCGGGATTTTGGGCATGCACCCACATACACCCAGTGTGATTTTCAAGCCACCAGGTCTGGGACTTGAACGGCAGCATTGGCCATGTGGAATCCAACATCTTCACCACCACGTCTTAGAAGAACTAAGCTCCCGCTAAAGTCTAGGCCATCATAACAGTGTTGTCCGGGTTTGCCTGCTTTTCAGCTGTGTCATGTTAAAGACAAACTGGACTCCCACGTAGTCGACTGCGGTTCGTGTCCCCGACCCGGTGGCTTAAAACTCACACCGGGCATATGTGCGTGCGTGCCCAAGATCCCGAGAGGAGAATGGAGGAGAAGGGATTGCAGCATGACCATCCCCCCTGGGGGGTGATTTCTCGCTTTCTGTCTCTCTGCCTCTCTCTGTCTGTCTGGTGAGCGTACGCGCCCTATAGCAAAAACCTCTCAAAAAAAAAAAAAAGACAAATTGTACTTTTGTGATAATTAGTAGGGTGTGTGACTGAAACGTCTAGGCTGTGGGACGTGAACTGCTACTGACTCTTGGAGGAGCTCCTGGAGAGGGGCACTCATGATACGAAAGCAGTAAGGCTTCCCTGCCCCATGTACTTACTGAAGTAGGTACTAGTCATTGAGATGTTTCTAGACACTGTGGTAAAGGATGCATCTTTATTTAGTCTTCATACAAAGGGATTGGCATCTGCCCAAAGATTGACGTTGACATAGTAAAGTGCTAGGGACTCCCATATGCCTTCGGGGACCTTGCCACTTCCTCATATGGTGAACTTCAGAGGTGCCACATCATCACTTAGCATCTGACAGTTAATATCCAAAAGAGAGATGGTAATGCTCTTTCAGTCTCAATGTAAAACTTGCACATCTTAAAGTTGCAGATTTTTGAGCATTTTATTAATTTAACAGATGGAAGTTATATTTAAACTTATTAAGTGAAATGATTACTGGGTTTGTTTCTTGTTCCTATCTATATCATTCAGAAGAAGAGGCCTATTCTGCTTAAGCTTTCAGATTCTTTTGACAGCCTGGATGTGAAATTCAAAAGCCATTAATGTGATGTGTTAATTTTGCACTTTTTGACTTATTGCAAAAAAAATTCTTATAGTTTCCATAGCAACGATAACCTATCCAGATTGTGTAATATTCTTTACAGTATTAAAAATAAAACTATGCAATTACATGAGCTTCTGGAGCACTTCATTTAAGGGGACTTGGGATTGAAATATTTCTGTTGGAAGAAAGTGGTTGCACATGAAAAATTTGTCAGACACCTTTTATAAGTTTTAAGAATTGGTTAAACTTAAATATTTGCTAATGGAAAACTGGTAGCTAATTGAATTATTAAATGTGTAAAATTTAGTGTTAGCATCAGTGTGTCAGAGCATCTTAGGCATGTGTTCTCTCCCATGTACCCTCTCATACATTTAGGGTCAAGAGGTATTTGACTTTGATCATAGTCACCTGCTGCTTGTGCTTCTTTTTTTTAAAAAAAATTGTTTAGAAGATGTGTGTACTTCTTGGAGAGAGACAGAAAGTGAAAGAGAAGAAGTAGAAAGCAAGTCCTATGGGGAATGGTCACACCACAATTCCTTCTCCTTCATTTCTCCCTCCTTTAAGAATTTTGGGCACACATGTATATGCACCTAGTGTGTTTTGTAAACCGCCAGGTCCAGGACTCAGACCATGCAGTGAGCCATGTGGAATCCAGCTGCCTTAACCACCATTCCATGGGCCTGGTCCTGCTTGTCTTTTTTAGTGTCTTCTCAGTAGTCTGAAAAAAGTCTGGTCTATATTTTGCTGGAAACAAGGTAGCAGAAAAGGGAAAAAGGTTCACTTCAGCTTTCCATATTTTTACTTTTGCTCTATAAAACATGCCTAAGGTATCTCTTGAAAATACTAAAGATTGTTTTAGTAGGTAAATATTTTGAGTATTAAATTATTTTGGCTTTTTCCCTTTTCCTTCTAATTCTAATTTAAAATGTAATATAAAAATCAGTGATAAAGTTAGTTAACATAATACCTGCCTCTTCACAGCACTATTTTAATTTTGTTGAGTTACTCTCAGCATATGTATAGATGTGTGCATGTTTTATATGATTTACTTTGTATATTTTCTTACCAGCATATGGTAAATACTTCCCACATTTTCAGTGACCTTCATGGCCTTAATTTCAGTGTTATTTGTACCACAGTCCCTCTTGTTGACATATCTGGTATGTTTTTTGTTTATCAAAAAATTTTGTTTATCAAAATGCTGCTTAAAAGCAACAGCAATGGGGCTAGGAGTTAGCATGGCCATTTAAGGTACTGGATTCCTACATGACTGACTGCAGTTTGAGTCCGGGATTTGGTGACTTGAGAATCACAGTGGGCATGTGGCCATCCCCTCTGGAGAGTGATTTCTCACTCTCTTTCTCTTTCTTTCTCTCTGACGAGCATGCGTGCCCTATGGCAAAAACCTAAAAATCACAAACAAAATAAAACAATGACAAAATGCTGCTTAATTATTTCTTGAATGCCATGTAGTAGAAGAAAAATGTATATTATTTTCAAACTCATCGTGAGAGGAAGTAAATATAATTCGATTATTTGTCCAAAACAGATTGTGGAAATCTTCCAGAGGCATGTAGATATATGTCGTAAATGCACATTATAAATAACCTCTTAACTGCTGTATCTGTTGGTAAACAGAGAATGGGGAAATGAGAAATAGCTGCGTAGGACAGCTGTGGAATTCGACCAATCATAACATGGTGAAACCTTGCTGAGGCTTTGGTACAATCAAAAGAGAGATCTCAGGGGGCATGGATTTTGCCTCTCTTAGCAGAATGACCCATGATATGAACACAGTTGTAGCGTTCATCTAGAGCCTTCGTATGGCTAGGTCTGATGTAAGTGCCCTGGATACTGACTGTGTTGCAGTAGCCACCTGTGTGATGCAATCAGTATTTTTACATACTATATTACTGTTATTGAGCTGCTGTCTTCTCTCAGTTAATCACCCTGGTGACTATTGGTCGCTAGAAGTTTTAATGCTATGATAATTGTTTGGAAAATCCACAGTAACTACTAGGTTTCTACTAGAGTTTCTGAGAATGAGATGTTGGCGACTGGAGTTCTTAAGTCTTGTAAGGTTTTGGTCAAGGTCTTGGGGCTTTTGAATGTATCCTTTCGTAGGCAAGAAACGACTTGTTCTGGCAGATTCTCCTATAGATGCTTTTTATACTATGCAATTACTGTAAATGATTCTGGAAGTTTATGTCTATCAGCTATTTTTACAGTAAATTTTTATAATAGAATGCTTCTGAAGATTTCATACCATTAAGACAGGCGTGGAGTATCTTACAATATGTTTTGACTTTATGATTGTTTACTCCTGGAAACTTGTGCTGCGTTTAGTATCCTGTTCTGTTTCAATTTTGAATTTTCTGTATTGGCTTTGTCTGGTGTTTTCATTGTGACATGAATTTCATTTGGTATTTCATATTTCTGTAGTTGAAATATAAAAAATAATAGACAATGCATGGCATAGTGAGAGTGTTTACATATCATTGAGATTAAGTGTATTTCTGTTATTTTTATAGTTGTAATTTTGAATGTGAAATAATATATGGAAAATAATTTTTTTTTGTTCATATGCAGAAAAGATGAAAAGGAATATGCACTGAAGCAAATTGAAGGCACAGGAATATCCATGTCGGCTTGTAGAGAGATTGCAGTAAGTAGATATAAATATAATCAATTATTTTATTAATTGATATTTTATATTGATTTATTAAAAAAGAGCTTCATTGATATATACAATACATGGTTATTTCACAGATATTAACTAATTTAAAGATATTTTATGTAAGATGAGGACATCTGCATGAAGATTTTTTTTTTTTTTTGAGAGGTTTTTGCTATAGGGCGCATGCGCTCGCCAGCCAGACAGAGAGAGACAGAGAGACAGAAAGTGAGAAATCACCCCCCAGGGGGGAATGGCCACGCCACAATCTCTTCCCCATTCTCCTCTTGGGATCTTGGGCACGCACGCACACACACCCGACGTGAGTTTTAAGCCACTGGGTCCAGGACACAAACTGTGGTCGACTATGTGCGAGTCCAGCGACATAGCCATTACGCTAACTGCTGGTCCCAGCATGAAATTTTTAATGACTTGAAAGTCATTTCTGAACAGTCTCTTAATTTTACAAATTTGAAATCTCAGAAATACTGAACTAAATGATTTAAATAATCAAAATTCTTATGGAATATAAATTTTAAATGAATAATTTTAATTAGTGTCTGTTTTCCTATAATTTTAGGACTGATGTGTATATAAATATATATATATATATATATATGTATATGTATATGAATCTCTTCCCCATTCTCCTCTTGGGATCTTGGGGCATGCATGCACATGCATCCGGCATGAGTTTAAGCCACCAGGTCCAGGACTTGAACCGTGGTCGACTACATGGGAGTCCAGTGACGTAGCCATTATGCCATCTGTTGGTCCCAGTACTGATGTATATCTTTATAAAGAAAGAGATCACACTACTAATTTTTATGTGTTTTAAATACTTTTTCTGAAATAACATATTTTTTAGTGATAGATTTTACCAGTTGCTGGCAAAATAAGACTGTCATAATAATGTGATAATGTCTTAAAGAGAGATAATTGCTTTTTTTTTCCTTATATGACATACCATTGCTTTTAAGAAATGCTTGTTCATAAGAGTATTTAACATTTACTGAATATTTACCACATTTATTAAGTGCTTTCAAGTATTAATTCATTTTAATTTTACAACAGCGTGTGAAATAAGTACTTTTAATATCCCTGTTTTACAGATCTGAAAACAGAAGCAAAACTATAATTATGGCTTAGAAGGCTCACTATTATATTACCTTACTTTAGTTCTTTAATAAAAGTTGCAGATTAGGACTTAATCATGGTATCATATCATTTTCTGTTTCTAAATTGCTAAATATTCATTTAAATAATCATTATTGAATAATTATGTTCATATCCATTAGTGATTTTTGCCTGTAATTTAATAGCTATTACATATATTGGCCATGTGAATAAAGCAGAAAGGTTTATCACACTCCTTCATCACTCTTTAATCACAAGAAAAAGTGTGTACAGAGAACACATCAGCAGGAGATCTGTAGACCTGGTTACCTGTCAGCCCAAATGGCTAAGCTGGTGATGAATCCCAGGTTTTTTTAAAATTATTAATTTGTTGTTGTTGTTTTTAGATTTTTGTCATAGGGCATGTGTGTTCACCAGAGAAAGACAAAGGGAGGGAAAGTGAGAAATCACCCCCCAGAGGGATGGCCATGCCACAATCCCTTCTCCTCCATTCTTATGGGATTTTTGGGCACACAAACACATGTGTCCAGTGTGGATTTTCAGGCCACTGGTTCTGGGGTTCTAACCATGTTCAGCCATGCAGAAGTTCAGTGCCTTAACCACTTTGCCACCTGTCAGCCCTAAGTCCCAGTTTTTTTAAATATGTGAAACAGAGAACTATAAAGTCTCTTCTAATCCTCATTCACACTTTTTTTTTTCAGAGAGAGTTTTTGCTGTAGGGTATGTGCAGTCACTGGAGAGACAGAGAAAGACAGAGAGACAAAAAGTGATAAATCACCCCCCAAGGGGGATGGCCATGTCACAATCTCTTCTTCTGCATTCTCCTTTTGGGGTTTCGGGCATGCATGCACACACACCCCAGTGTGAGTTTTAAGCTGCCAGGTCCAGGATTCAAACTGTGGTCAACTACATGGAAGTCTAGTAATGTAACTAATATGCCATCTGATGGTCCCCCCGATTCACACGTTAATGGGCAGAGACCTTGTCTAATTATCCCTAGTTCCTAGCATAGTGCCTGGGACATAGCAGGTGCTCCATAAGTCTTTCCTTTTGTTTCTTTTCTTTTTTAATGCCATAAGGCATGTGCACAAGAGAAAGAGAGAGAGGGAAAGATTTTTTTTGGAGAATGAAAAGATATCCGCTATGGGATAGGGCTCGGTCATACCAGAATCCCTTTTCTTCCAGTTCTCTGTTCCTTTAGGATCCTAGGCACTTATGTGTTGCCACTGGGACTAGGATCCCAGGCAGCCATGTGGGATCTGGCTACCTCTGCATAGTGCTTAACCTTTGCACTGTGGGGCCAGCCCAATAAATATTTCTCAAATAAATAAATGAATGAACAAAACAAAATCCTACTAGTGGTCCATGACTGATTGATTGATTTACTTTAGAATATAAATTTATTATTTAATAATTTTTAATTCAGTGGTTTTACATTAATTATATAGTGGTATTTGTAATACCTTACCAGAATAAGCATTTGAAAAGTGATTTTTAGCTCATTAAAATCTTTTATATTATTATATCAACCAATATAAATATCATCAGTGTATGCTTTTGCTATACACTAATGTATAGCAATCATAATTTATAATCTTTTTTTAAGATTTGTTTGCTATAGGGTGTGTATGCTTGCCAGAGAGAGAAAGAAAAAGAGACAGAAGGAGAGAAAATGAGAATCCTCCCCCTCCCCACCCAAGGAGGATGTCCACGCTACACTCCCTCCTTCTCCATTCTCTTCTTGGCATTTTGGGCACACATGCATACACTCCTGGTATGATTTTTAAGCTGCCAGGTCCAGGATTTGAACTGAAGTTGGCCATGCAGGAGTCCAGCACCTTAACCATCACACCACCTGTGGCCCTAGATTAGAATTTTTTAAAAGCTTATTAATTTATTTCTTTCACAAGTGAAAGTGAGAGAGAGAGAGAGAGAGAGAGAGAGAGAGAGAGGGAGAGGGAGAGAGAGAGAGAGAGAGAGAGAGGAGAGAGAGAGAGAGAGAGAGAGAGATGTCTACATCTCTTACAACAGGGTCTTGATGCTACAGTTTACTTCCCAGTCTTCAGCCATGCTTAGGGAAGTCTCTGGACTTGAACTGGGAACCTTCCCATATGGGCTTGCCTCCCAGGGAATCACATTTTACCACTATGCCATCATCTGGCCTACTAGAATAGGATTTTCAGACTGACTTACTATTAATTGGGTAAAAGCTGAGGTTTAAGGTATTGATTAGTAGGACGTGAAAAACTGAATTGAAAATGACTTTTCTGAAACAAAGATTTCAGTGTGCTGAGGAATCCATGGGTGAATATGTTTTTATGTAATTTGGAGTCCAATGAAGAAACTTAACTCTTAAAGTCATTTATAGATTTTCTGTTTTAAAATTTATTTTTACTTAAAAATCTTATTTAATTTTATGTACTTTTGAAATAAGTTGCCAGAGGGTGGCTGTGCTTGCCAGAGAGAGAGAGAGAGAGAGAGAGAGAGAGAGAAGAGATGCATATCCTCCATAGGGTCTGATCATATTGTGATCCTTCCTCTAGTCCTCTAGCCTGTCAGATTTTGTGTACTTGCGCACGTGCCTAACATGTTTCAGGCTGACTTGGACAGGAATTTGGATTTGATCTGTGGTCACCATGGGAAATTCAGTTCTCTTGAGCAGTACGTTGCCGCTGTATCACAGAACTGCCCCTTCATCATTCTTGAAAAGAAAGCAACTATTAATCTTCAGCATCCCGTGTACTTGAGGATTTTTTTTTCTGTTGCTTATTTCAAGATTCTTTTTTTGTCTTTGTCTTTTACCATTTCACTATGATGTGTCTAGGTGTGGGTCTTTTTTTGAGTTCTCTTTTTTGGAGTTTGTGGAGCTTCTCGAATAATGTTTCTCATCAGATTTGAGAAAGTGGGACCAGCTCCATGATGCAGTGATTAGGCACTGCTCAGAGGAAACTGGATCCACATGACTGACCAGGATTTGAGCCTTGGCTCCATTGGCTTCATACAGGGCACATGTACACACGTGCTCAGGATCATGGTGAGATGGGTAGTTGGAGGAAAAAGGGTAGCAGCATGACCAGGCCCCACTGAGGGGTGCTTTCTCTTTCTCTCTCCCTTTACCCATGACTACACATATGCCTTCTAGTGTAAAAAAGTGTCATTTTTAAAAAAATTGAACTTTTCAGATATTTCTTCAGATATTCTTTTCCTTTCTTTTCTCTGTGATTCTTATTACATGTGTGTTCATAGGCTTGATGGTGTCCCACAGGTGTCTCTGTGATAATTTTTCCTTTCTTTTTTATTTTTGTTGCTTAGACTGGACATTCTTAATTGACTATCTTCAAGTTTACTAATTCTTTCTTCCACCAGCACAAAAGTGCTGTTGAGCCTCCCTGGTGACATTTTCATTTTTGTGTTATTTGTTTAGATTTGCTGTTTGATATGGTAGAAGGACAAATTGTATAAGGAAGTTGGGAGTCAGAAGTTAAGAGGGACTGAAAGATAGGGAGAATGGAGACAGCACTGTAAATTAAAGACTAGATGAGCATGTGCTTGCCTTCTTCCTTCCATCTACCATAATAGTATCTGACTCGTAGTCTATATAGATGCACATGCATGAGAGACTTTTGATATAGACAGTTAAGAAGGAACATTTCTGTGGTTTTGTGGTTAAGATGCTGGACTCCCACATGGTGGACTGTGGTTTGAATCCTGGGCTTGGCGACTTGAAAATCATGCCAGGAACGAGCCCTTCTTCAAGAGACAGACAGCTCCATGGCTCCTGCGATCTAGCCATTTGGGGAGAAAGGAAGATGCCCCACTGATAACTGGGCCTCCAGCATCCAAAACTCGTGTGAACAGCCCTTCAAGAAACAGACAGCTCCATGGCTCCTGCGATCTAGCCATTTGGGGAGAAAGGAAGATGCCCCACTGATAACTGGGCCTCCAGCATCCAAAACTCGTGTGAACAGCCCTTC
>NW_006160040.1:6069831-6082762 GCF_000334495.1 Tupaia belangeri chinensis | reverse complement strand
TCTTGTCTGTTTTTTTGCTGTTGGTATTGTTTCCCTCTCTCTGCTTCTTTTTCTGCACACTCCTCGACCCTCTGATTGAACTTCCAAGTTTGGGAAGAAACCGACCATCCACCAGATGACTAGAAATCGCTGCAGGACCACAAGAAATATGGGGAAGCAGGAAAATACCTCTCCCACAAGGGAAAAGGATAGCTCCTCTTTATCCACACACAGTTCAATGGAAATCATGGAAATGTCTGATAAAGAATTCAGAACATTCATAATGGCAAAGCTAACAGAGATGGAAGAGAAGAGAGACAAGGAACTGCTGAAGAGGAAGGAGAAAGGAGTTGAAGAGTTCCAGGAGGTGAGGAAATTCATGCTAGATCTAAAAGAGGAATTTCACACTTTACAAAAGAATCAGATGGAACTGTTAGAGATGAAGGCTATAATACAAGAAGTCAAAATCTCCCTTGAAAGTATTAAAAGCAGACTAGATCATACAGAAAATAGAATCTCTAATGTAGAAGAGAAAATGGTTGGCCTAGAAAAATCCACCGCGAAGACTGAGAAAATGGCCCAAAAATTTGAGAATAATATGCGAGAAGTACTAGATACCATCAAACGTCCAAACATCCGGATAATAGGCATCCCAGAAGGTGAAGAGACTCATAAGGGCATTGATAATCTATTCCATGAAATCTTACAAGAAAATTTTCCAAACCTGGAGAGGCACTCAAAGATTCAGACCCAAGAAATACAGAGGACCCCAAATAGAATCAACCCAAGAAGATCTTCTCCAAGACACGTTATAGCCAGATTGACCAAAACCACAGACAAAGACAAGATACTAAGACTGGCAAGAGAAAAAAGGCAAGTTACCTACAAAGGGTATCCCATCAGACTAACGGCAGACCTCTCATCGGAAACAATGAGAGCGAGGAGAGAATGGGAAAATGTATTCAAAGTATTAAGGGAAAAGCAATTTCAACCGAGAATTCTGTACCCAGCAAGGTTATCGTTCATTTGGGAAGAAAAGACACGAACTTTCCCAGATAAACAAAACCTGAAAGAATTTACCAGCACCAGACCGGATCTCCAAGAAGTTCTTAAGGGAGTGCTATGTCAGTAAAATTAAATGCAGACACACAGAAATAAGAGTTCAGAAACTAAGAAAATGGGCAACTTAATTGTAGGGCCAAAAGCTGGAGTTGAGTATTACATCCCAGATTTCAATCTGGAACATCGAACCTCAACAGATACAGAAGAAATATTAAGTACATGAGACTGAACTGATGAAACAGTATTCTACGACTTGACTAAAATATTGCTGCTTTTCTTCTAAGCTTTGTTGTCCGGTTTTAAGGATTTTTGTCCTGTCTTCAGCTATCAATAGATTCATGTTCCGACTATTTGAACAGAATACTAACCTGTTTCTAGGCTTTAAGTTTCAAAGAAATATCCTTACCAGTTCAAAACTGCTTTTCTTGAAACCATCGGCTGATCTTGCTATTGAAAGTAGTTAGATTACTTATGATATTGTGTGATCAACGAAATGTTGGGGGAAAAGGAATTGAAGACAACTGTAGACAGCAGAGATAGTGTAATAAGAGAGTGGAATAGGGCAGAGGGCTAGACATGGGGTAAAAAACATATATATGAAAGTAGAAATGGAATATTATGGATGATAACATGCATGATTAAGCCACTATGCAGTATATTCTAGATGGGAAACCACATTTAGAATGTTGTGATGATGCTCAGGGAATGAATGTAAATTAATAAAAAAAAAATTTCAGAAGAAAAAAAAGCATTAAAAATACTTATTTGATGACTGCAGTTAAGCTATATAGCCCTAGTTAGGTGCTACTTTACAGTATGTTCATTCTATTCACTGAGGTTTATGCCTAAAGTCAGACTTGTGTTCATGGATATGTACTGTTCATGGATATCAGCTGTGCTTGCTATTGAAAATATTTAGATTTATTAAGATATTTAGTGAAACAATAAAATGGGGGAGGCATAGAAAGCAACAATAGATACCAGACACAGTGTGGGAGGAGGGTGGGAGTTGGCAGAGGGTGAGATAGGGAATCAAGGATGGGAAAAAAGGCAAAATATACAGAAAACAAGAAATGGAAAATGATTTGTTGACAATAACACATATGTTGATGTGCTTGATTGAGCCAATATACAGTGTATTCTCAATGGAAAAATCTCATTTTGTATGCTATAATGATGTACAGTGAATGAATGTAAATAAAGAAAAAAAAATGAAAAAAAAAATCATGCCAGGCACGAGTGCATGTGTGCCCAAAATCCTGAGAGGAGACTGAAGGTGAAGGGATTGTGGCGTAGCCATCTTCTCTGGTGGTGGTGGTGGTGTGGGGTTTCCCTCGCTCTGTCTTTCTCTTTCTCTCTCCAGTGAGTATGCATGACCTATGGCAAAAGCCTTAAAAAAAAAAAAATCGTTCTTTATCTCAAAACCTTGGGACTGTGACCAAAGAAGAGGGCAGGATTTGAGGCTAGAAAACGAAATCAGCAAACTTGTAACCAAGTTCAAGTTGGACGAATGTGTACAGAGGAAGTCATTTAAGAAGATGTGATGAGGCCAGCAGGTGGCATGGAAGTTAAAGGCATTGGATCCTACATGGCTAACTGCGTGGTTTGAATCCCAGTCCCAGTGTATTGAGAAACACGCCAGGAGCATGTGTGTGTACTTGTTCAAAATCCTGAGAGGTGAAGGGATTTTGGCCTGGCCATCCTCTCTGTCTGTCTCCAGTGAGCACATGTGCCCTGTGACAAAATCTTAAAGGAAAAAAAAAAAAAAAGAAAAAAAAAGGTACTATTACTTCAAATCTCATAAAAAAGTTATATTACATTTTCATTTGTTTCAACCTTATTGACCAAAGGTGCATTACAACCCTATACCTTTGTATATTTCCAATTTCTAAATTGCTTTACAGATTACAATTTGTCATGAAAGGGCAAGGAACCAACAGACCAAATAATGAGGCCAATAACATCAATTTGTAGTTAAGAGTTTAATAAGGGAACTTATGGACAGAAGTGAGGTCTTGGACAGCTGCGAGATGGGTAGATCTCTACACCCTGCCCCTAAAGTGTATGCTTATGTAGTCAGAAAGGGAGGAGGTTGTAATGGGGACTTTTTGCAGGGAGGCATTTGAAGAATGTATAGAACGGTGTGGTGTGTCAGTGGGTATGCTTCTTGGATAAGGATAATGGGCATGTTTACTGTAACAGCTTAGGCTACATTCCAGAGATGCATAGAGGTCAGGTTGGTGAAAATAGCAGATTACCCTCAAGCTGGAGTCCCTTTGGTTTTTGCCACAGTTTATAAAGTTACTAGGTTGGAAATGTGGTTAACACCATTAATTCAAGCCTCAATTTGTTTTGCGATCATGAAATTAAAATATGTTCAGAGCCGGCTTCATGACCTGGTGGTTAAGACAGCTGGTTCTCACCTGACTGACTAAACTGTTCAAGTTTTAAACTTGGTGGCTTGAGAAACACACTGGGCATGTGTGTATGCATGCCCAAAATCCTGCAAGGAGGGAAAAATGGAGAAGGAATTGTGGCATGACCATTCCCCATGGACATGAGAATGTTTCCTCTTCTCCTCTCTCTCCCTGTCTCTCTGGTGAGAGCACGTGTCCGCTAGAAAAAAAAAAAAAGTTTGTTCTAAAATTCTCAGACAATATACAAAAAATATGATAAGAACATCTATTATGCCAACACTCAGAAATAATCAATATTAGTATTTTGTGTGTATTCTTCTTTATCTTTGCAAAAATCCAAAGAAATTTTCCCCACAAGAGTAGATAGTCCATTTTTTAAAGAACTATTTAATTGGGACCAGCAATTAGCGTAATGGCTATATTGCTGGACTCCCATGAAGCCGACCCAGTGGCTTAAACTCACACCGGGCGTGTGTGCATGCGTGCCCAAGATCCCGAGAGGAGAATGGAAGAGAAGGGATTGTGGCATGGCCATCCTCCTTGGGAGGTGATTTCTTGCTTTCTGTCTCTCTGTCTCTCTGTCTTTCTGGCGAGTGCATGTGCCCTATAACAAAAACCTCTAAAAAAAAGAATTATTTATTTAACTTTATTTATTATCTTTTTAATTTTTTTTTTTTAATTTAGTGAGAGAGAGAGAAAATGAGAAAGCAAGCTGCAAGGTCCAGGATTCAAACTGCAGTCAATCATGTAGGAGTCCGGTTCCCTAGTCACCATGCCAGTGCCCTGATCACCATGACACCTTCCAGCCTCAGTCACTTTGTTTTTTTTTATAAAATATAATTGGATTTTCAATAATACAAAAGTTAATTTCAACTATCAAATTGGTGAAACATATGTTAATTATTCAAGGTTTCATGGGATTTAAAAATAAGTTATAACTCCCGAGTTGTTCTGAAAGGAAGTAAGGAGAGCATGAAAAGAAAGTCAAGGGAGGTAGGATGAAACCATGGGTTGAGGAGGTATCTTAGTCTGTTCAGGCTGCTGGAACAAATCACCCTAGTTACTTATCACTATTTCTGACAGCCCTAGAGGGTGGGCAATTCACTATCATGGACTGGCAGATTCTCTGTCTGGTAAAGGCCAACTTCTTGCTTCGCAGATAAAGGGCCATCTTCTCGATGGAAAGGGCAAGGGATCTCTCTGGAATCTCTTTTATGAGGTCTCTGCCTTCCTGGCCCAGAGCTATTGCCTTTTAATATCATTTTGGGGGTCAAGATTCAGTGTGTGAACTTAGAGGGTACAGGAGGCAGCCATAAACATCCAGTTCATTGCAAGAAGGAAGAACAATGGAGAACACTTCATTTCTTGACAGACTGCTGTTTCCCTCAGCTCTGGCTTGCACTGCTGAGAAGCCCCCCTCCTTCACTCACCACTGCCCAGGTCTTTCTGAGTGTAGGTATCCACCAGCATCCCAGTACTGATGCTCCCACAGTGAGGGAGTTTAGTTCTTTCCAAAGCACTCAGTAGGTGGCAGGGTAGACTGGAGTGGCAGGTAAAGAACTTGCCACTGTCGGTTCCCCATTTGCCATGTGCTATCATAGCAGCTGCTCAGTAAGCTACAGTGGAATGCCTGGAACTTTTCTCTTGGTGTAAAGGAAGAAGGCTTTTCTTTTTGAAATTTGTGGAAGGGAGGGACCAGCAGATGGTATAATGGTTATATCGCTGGACTCCCATGTGGACTCCCACGTGGCTGACTGTGGTTTGAGTCCCAGACCCAGAAGCTTAAAACTCACACCAGGCGCATGTGCACGTGTGCCCAAGATCTCAAGGGGAGACTGGCGGAGAAGGGATTATGGCGTGGACATCCCCTCTGGGAGGTGATTTCTTGCTGTCTCTCTGTCTCTCGAGTGAGCGCACACACCCTATAGCAAAAATCTCTCTCAAAATAAAACAAAGAAAGAAAAGAAAAAAAATTATGGAAGGGAATTAATAGAATATATGTCTGCTGAAGATTCTTCTGAGAAAAACTAAAATGTCTGTGAGCAAGGCTCTAATTCTCATTAAATTATTTCTGCCAACCTTAAAACTGTTTTGTTAAACTTCATGTGTTGGAAGTTGAGAATATGGGGAAAGGTCTCTGACTCTTTCTTGTCTCTTTCCTTCATCTCTCTCTTCCTCTTCCAACTTACCCTTGGAAGAAATAAAATTAAAAATAGATAAATTAAAAAGGAACTTGAGAAATAACTGTTTAGTCTCAAAATTATTTAATTATATCATCACAAGTATATTTATGTTTCACTAAGTACTAGATTCTCCTTAAACATTTAACTTTATGAAGCTATAGATTTGTGGGAAAACATACTTAATTCAAGTATTTTACATTTCTAAGAATGTGACAAAAACCAAAATACAGTGTTAAAATTGTGAAGACCGTTTTAAGTAGAAAAAATTTTCTTTTTTCAGTATGATATTCTGTAATTATTTTAATAAAAAGTTTGGGATGATTTTTAAGAGAATAAAATTAAATAAGTTGTTGATAAACTTAAATCAATCTAACCATGCAGTTCGGTGTGACTTTCTTGTGTTGTCTTGTGTTGGTTAGGATTGTCAGGAAATAAATCAGTCACTATTTTTACCTTCTTTTTAAAGTTAGCCACGTTAAGCTGAACTCACAAAGACGTTTTGAGAATTCATGAAGATTTCTCCCTACTCCTCAGTTAGTTTTAGTATAATGAGTCCCATTAAGAGACCCTGAATTTGGCTGTTAAGACTCCTGATAGGGTCAACCCTTGGCCTGGTGATTAAGGTGCTGGATCCCACATGGCTGACTGCACAGTTTGATCCAGTAGCTTGAAAAACACCCCAGGCATGTGTGTATATATGCCCCAAATCCTGACAGGAAGGAGAGATGGAAGAGAAGGGATTGCAGTGTGACCATTCCCTATGGAGTTGCTATACCTGTCCCTTTCTCCCTATCTCTCTCTGGGGAGCTATGCACCCTCTGGCAAAAAAAAAACAAAAAAAAAAAGAAAAGCAAACAAACAAAAAAACAAAAACAAAAACAAAACCCAAAACAAACAAACAAAAAAACAGCAACAACAAAAAACCTCCTGATAAAGGCAGAAATAGGGGCATAGTTACCTACAGCAAGGCTTATAGAGTACAGAAAATTGCTCACTTCAGTGGAGTCAAAGTATTTAGTTTGCCTAGGTAATTAGTCTTATGACAGCTACTGCTTTTTGTCTGGGACCTAACCCACTATGTAACTTCATGGATTGATATTTCCAAATTAAATGAAACTCTGGGTAATTTTTTTTGCCATTAGTCCTTATCTTGGTACAAAAGTATCTTACCATCGATTTGCTTTGTATGAGTAGACATTTCAAGTAATCAACAATATTTATTTAGTCCTATCAGCAATGATTTGAGAGAGCAAATTCAATTAATGGTGAAATGTACATGGGTTTTGTGTCTAACAGATTCTGGTTCCTGTCCTCGTTTTTCCAAGCTCTATGACCTTGGATAAATTACTAATCTCCCTTCCTCTATAAAAATAGGGAGAATCATATTATTTACCTAAGAAGGTTTTTAGAAGATCAAGGGAGCTAATGCAGTGAAAGCACCCCATGCAGTGTCTAACATATAGGGTTCATTAAACATTAGGGTCCATTATTATTATTCACTCAGTCATTATATATCGACTGTTCCATGTGCTAGGTGCTGTAAGTCTGTTGTGGAAGATAGTTAACGAGCAAATATTCACACAGATATTTACACACTATGATAAAAACTAAGGAAAAGCATAGTACCAATGGTCGGGTGACAAGGAAATTGCATCCAAGTTTAGGGCATCAGGGATTTCCTCAAGGAAGTAGCATTATTGCAGTGGTGGTTTAAAGGATGAGTAGGAACTAACAAGGCCAAGGGTAGGGGAAACATCATGTATGAGCATTAGGTATCATGGCACAGTGGAGGGTACGGCTGGAGTGACGATTGAGCTTGAGAGTTGCCTGGGACAGAGAGACCTCTTAACAGAAATCAGGTCACAGGGAGCTGCATAGACTTCGTTAAAGACACTGAACTATAGCAGGGGAACAAATGGCATGGTCAGATCTTTTTTTAAAAAAATTACCACTCCGACTGTGGTATCTAAAGATGAAGTGGAGATTAAGGAGAGTATAATAGTGAGAATACTGAGGAAACCATTGTAGAAATTAGGCTAGGTGGGGCAGGCAGGTGACTTGGTGATTAAGGTTGCTGAACTCCCATGTGGCCAACCACGATTCCAGACCTGGACCTGGCAGCTTGCTTTCTCACTTTCCATCTCTCTGGTCAAATTAAAATAAGTAAATAAATAGCAATAAAATGAAATAACTAATTCTAAAATAATTCAATCTAGGGAAGACAGAAAAATGGGAAAAAATTAGAGATATATCTAAAGTTGAACTGATAGAAATTAATGATTTGGTTATGGGCAACAAGGGACAGAGAGATGGCAAAGGTTTAGTGATTTCTCTTGCTTTGGCTGATTATTAAAGAGATGGTGGTTTCTCTTTTTGAGAAAGAAATTCAAGAAGAGAACTGGGGGGACCAGCAGTTAGCATAATGGCGATGTTGCTGGACTCCCACGTAGTTGACCGCGGTTCGAGTCCTGGACCCGGTGGCTTAAACTCAAGCCAGGCGCGTGTGCATGCATGCCCAAGATCCCGAGAGGAGAATGGGGGAGAGGGGATTGCGGCATGGCCATCCCCCCTGGGGGGTGATTTCTCACTTTCTCTCTCTCTGTCTGTCTGGCCAGCACACGTGGCCTATAACACAAACTTCTCTCCCCCCTCCCCCCCAAAAATAAAAAAAAGAAAGAAAAAAGAAAAGAAAAAAAAGAAGAGAACTCAGGTGGGGGCAGGTGGTAGCAGGTGGTGTGGTAGTTAAGGGTGCTGGACTCCAACATGGCCAACCGTGGTTGACTACATGGGAGTCCAGTGACATAGCCATTATGCTAACTGCTGGTCCTGTGCCCTGTGTATTTTCAAGTCACTGGATCTGAGTCTTGAACTGTGCAGTCGGCCATATGGGATCTAGCCTCCTAACCACCAGGCCATGGACTAGCCTACAGTGTGTGTTTATCAAGTGAGCCCATGGACACTCAGATTGGGGAGGAGAATTAGATTTCACTTCTTGCTGGGTGAGTGACAGGTTCTAGAATACCATATGGTACAGAGATACTATTGTGACCAGTGTTAGAAAATAATTTTATAGGCTGGCTCCATAGCCCAGTGGTTAAGGGAGCTGGATTCACATGGCCAACTGCAGTTTGAATCCTGGCCCCCAAGGCTTGAAAAGCTTGTGTGTTCTTTGATCTTACTCTAAAGGTTTAATGTTCAGGAACCCTTAAGTCATGTGTTTTCTTGTCTGGCATCAGGAAGCCAACAAAGCTCATGAAGCCCTTTTCATATGCTCATCCAGAAAACATTGGTCAATGGGAATCTTTTTGATAAGAGGTAGCTTAATTTGGAAAGGCTGGGAAACTTACCTACATTTGAATTTGCCCCAATACACAAGACATATTTTACAAAATCTTGCAAGCAAAATAAATACTACAATTGAAGCCCTTGGTGCAGTCTTTTGAATTCTGCATGATTTGTGACTGGGTGCAGAAGCACAATGAAGGCCTCTTTCAGATGACATTATTCCTCCAGCATTGTGGACATTTTTTTTCCCTTACAGTCTCTCTCCAAATCAAGGTTTTAAAGGAATTGGCAGCTGTGGTATTTCCTTTCAGCATGTAACTGAATGAAATTCTGATGTTTCTCAGTGAAGGTGGCCTCTTTGTTTTGTCCTTTAAGAGCATGATGATGCCCCCAAAGAATTCTTGTTTCGTGAATCTGTGTCGTAACCTGGAAAGACCATTGCGATATCAGACACTGAAAAGTGGCCAGCTAAACTGACCAAGTACATGGTAAACTCATCTGCTGCGGCTTTGGTGAAGGGAGAAGCTCCACAGGTCACTGAATTGTTGCTTTTATATTGGCATCAAAGATACTGCCAAAAATTGTGAAAGATCTTGTCTGAGGTCTTGAAAGTCACACTTTATCCTGGTCAAGGCCTTAAACCACTGTCTTGTCAAGAGCTTCTCTTGAGAATTGAGAGTGGAATATGTATTTTTCTATTGCAGAGTAGTTCATTGATTCCCCAAGGAATGAGTCATTCATTCACCAAGGAATGAGTCTTCAAGCACTGTGAATTCTAATTCCATTTGCTGCCACAAGCTTTGTGAATTGGGGTTTTCAGAACATTTGTGTCAGTCTATTGTTAAATAGACATGCCATGCTAAAAACCATACTGCTTACTATTCTAGCTCTTCGTTCAAAAGAACCAGTAGCAGATTTCTAATTGAAATAGGTTTTTGTGGAATTCATTTTCTTTTAAGTTCATTCCCATTTCTAATGTAATGTTTTTTAAGTTGGGAGAGTTTAATGTTTACACTAATGTCTTTATTAATATACTTCATATACTATTTTGCTATCTTCTTCTGGTGTTTATGTCTCATGCTTTGCTTTTTATCCCCTCCCCCTTTTAAAAAATAATTATTTGTTTAATTCTATTTATTTTTAATTTGGTCAGAGAAAGAGAGGGAAAGTGAAAAAGCAAGTCACCAGGTATGGGACTTGAACCATGCATGGTCCACCATGTGGGAGTCCAGCGCCTTAGCCATCATGCCACTTGCTGGCCCCATCACCCCCTTTTTTGACCGTTATAATGTTTATAGAGTTTTCTTTTTTTAGGTTTTTGCCATAGTGTGTGTGTGTGTGTGTGTGTGTGTGTGTGTGTGTGTGTATGTGCACACATGTTCAGCAGAGGGAGAGAGGGAGGAAGAGAGAGAGAGATCATTTCCCAGGGAAGATGGCCATGCCCCAGTACAGTTTTGGGGTTTATAGTATGCATAAACATGTGCCTGGTGTGAATTTCAATCCAGGGAAGATGGCCATGCCGCAGTGCAGTTTTGGGGTTTATAGCATGCATAAACATGTGCCTGGTGTGAATTTCAAGCCACCATGTCCAGCACTTGAACCTCAGTTTGCCATTTGGGAGTCTAGCACCTTAGCCACCACATCACCTTTGATTTGATTTTTTAATTTGTTCCTGGCACCTGGTGTCATGGTCTCATTTTTAGGCCAGATACAGAATGCCTTTGACTAGGTAGTATATAGACAGCAGAAATTTATTGCTCATAGTTCAAGAGAATGGGAAGTCCAAAATCAAGACATTGGCCGATTAGGTGTCTGCTGAGAAATCACTCTGCTTTGTAGATGTATCCAACTTGCAGTGTCCTCATATGGCAGAAAGAGTAATATGCTCTCCCAAGACTTCCTTTTTCTTTTTTAAAATTTGCTGTAGTTCACATATACTCACCGAAGAGGGGATTGTGGGGAGAAGGCACCCCCCAGGGGGGACGGCCACACTGTAGTCCCCTTTCCTCCATTCTGCTCTCTGGATCTTGGCACTCACACAAATAAGCTCTGTGTGTTTTCCGAGCTTTAGGGTTTAGGACATGAGTCAGCCACCATACCACCAGCTGGTACATCCCAGGACTTTTTTTAAAAGGCACCAATTTTATTCACGAGGGCTGCACCCTCACTATTTAATCATCTCCTAAAGGCCTCACTTCTTTTTGGAGAAATTCTTGCTATAGGCACATGTGCTTAACAGAGAGACAGAGACAGAAAGTGAGGAATCACTCCCCTCCAGAGGAATGGCCACACCGCAATCCCCTCTCCTCTATTCTCCTCCCGGGATCTTGGGCACACATGCACACGTGTCTGGCGTGAGTTTGAAGCCACCAGGCACAATGCAAACTGCAGTCGGTCATGTGGAAGTCCAGCGATGTAACTGCTATGTCATCTGCTAGCCCAAGGCCTCACTTCTTAATACTACTGCATTGTGGATTAGATTTGAACGTACGGGGCCTGCTCTGGTTAAGGCAGTTGGATCCCTCATGGTCAACTGGGTGGTTTGAGTCCTGGACCTGGTCACTTGAGAAACATGCCAGGTGTATGCTTGTGCACACCTCAAATCCTGAAAAGAGGGAGAAAAGATGAGAAGAAATTGCAGCGTCACCATTCTCCATTGGGGTTTGTGCTTTCTCCTTTCCCTCTTTCTATATCTCTTTCTGGTGCATGAAAGAGAAATGCCAACATATGAATTTGGGGTGGTGGCAAACATTTTGACTATAACACCTGGGGTTTTTCTCTTTTATCTTTCCAGATTTATCATTTAAAATGTATTTAATTGGAGGAATAAAAAAAATGAGACAGTCTTGAAAACATAAGTTATATGGAACTCAAGACTTTTGAAACAGAGATTATTTATTTTTCCATCTCATGAGATTTTTGGAGTGCTATTATAAATGTTAGTTGAAATGTATAATATGTTCAGAGCTCTAAGATCTTATTGATTGATTGTCTCTTTTTTTCCATAAAAAAATTTGAAGTACTATTTAAAGTACTATTTATATATATATATATCCCTTGGGGAGTGCTATAAAAAAATTTAAAGTACTATTTATATATATATAGCCCTTGTGGAGCGATACACTTAGGCCTGCTTTATGTTTAACTTGAATCTATCAAAACCCAAGATAGTCTTAGGAATGTTTAGATAATGTTTGATCAACTATTCTAGAAAGATTGTTAAATACCTTTTTAATCTTTCTGTAGAAAGATTTAATTTCTTTCTGAGAGATTTTTACTATAGGGTGTGTGCACTTGCCAGACAAACAGAAACAGAAAGACAGAAAGCGACTTATCACCTCCCAGGGAAGATGGCCACACCACAATCCCTTCTCCTCCATTCTCCTATCATGATCTTGGGCATGCATGCACACTGTACCTGGCATGAGTTTCAAGCTGCAGGATCTAGAACTTACACCATGGTCAACTACATGGGAATCTAACGATATAACCGCTATGTTAGTCCTGAAAGATGTTTTTTTAATATATATGATCTAAGATGGTGATTTTCTTTTTCTTTTTTGTTTTTGTTTTCTTTTCTTTTCTTTTTTTTTTTGAGAAGTTTTTGCTATAGGGTGCATGTGTTCGCCAGACAGACAGAGAGACATAGAGACAGAAAGCGAGAAATCACCCCCCGGGGGGATGGCCACGCCACAATCCCTTCTCCTCCATTCTCCTCTCGGGATCTTGGGCACACACGCACATGCACCCGGCGTGAGTTTTAAGCACTGTGTGTGTCCAGGACATGAACCGTGTTTGACTACATGGAAGTCCAACGACATAGCCATTATGCTAACTGCTGGTCCCTTTTTTTGTTTTTGGCTTCTAAGGGATTATTTTATTTACCTTTATCCATTTATTTATTTATTTATTTACTTTTTTTTTATTTTTGGAGAGATTTGAGGTTTTCGCTATAGGGCACGTGCACTCACCAGATAGACAGAGAGAGACATAGAGACAGAAAGC
>NW_006160040.1:6062125-6069698 GCF_000334495.1 Tupaia belangeri chinensis | reverse complement strand
CGGGATCTTGGGCACGCACGCACACGCGCCCGGCGTGAGTTTTAAGCCACCGGGTCCGGGACACGAACCGCGGTCGACTACGTGGGAGTCCAGCGACATAGCCATTACGCTAACTGCTGGTTCCCTTTATTTACTTTTAAATTTGACTAGAGAGGGTCAGAGTGAGAGATAGAGAGAGGGAGTGAGAAAGCGAAATGCCAGGTCCAGAACTCAAACAATGATCGGTAGTGTCGGAATCCAAGCATGTCACCTGCTGGTCTGCTTTTTATTTTAAGAGAGATTTTTGCCATAGGCGCATACGCTCACCTGAGAGAAATGGGAGTGGCTGCTTAATGGGGATAGGCCTCCTTTTTGGGGTGATTGACGTGTTCTGGAATTACATAGTGGTGATGGTTAACACTGAAAATGTACTGAATGTCACCAATTATATACTTTATAATGGTGAAGTTTATGTTTTGTGATTGTTATCTCATTAAAAACAAAAATACTCAGTAAATCATTATTTATTTTTTTTAGTGAAATCTTACCAAAGTAAAAATTTTAAAATAAATGGTGACTTAATTTCAACACTGTTATTTTGTGCTTAGAAAAATCAGAACATGTTGGTGAAAACTATATATAGATAAATAAAACAAAATAAAGCAAACTATATATAGAAGTCAAAGAAACAGTCTTTAGAGTAGGTTTTAATAAAAGGCATGTTTGAAGACCAGTGGATGGCATAATGGTTACGTCTCTGAACTCCCACATGGCGAACTGTGGTTCAATTCCCAGACCGGTGGCTTGAAACTCTCACTGGGTGCCTATGTGTACATGCTTGCTGAAGATCCTGGGAGGAGAATGGAGGAGAAGGGATTGCAATGTGGCCATCCCCTCTGGGGGATGATTTCTTGTTTTCTGTCTCTCTATCTCTCTGGTAGCACATGTGCCTTATAGCAGAAATCTCTCTTTAAAAAAAGGGGAGCATGTCTGTTTTGGGCCTTGTCAAAGGAGTTTTGCTAGTAAAAAAGAACCTTAGAATAAATCACTGCAATGCTGTCTCTCATGCAGCATGTTGCACCTAATGTGTTGGTTTAACTAGCCAACCCTCTTTTCTGTCATGAACAGTGTGACTCAACCTTTTTACACATTCCTTGCCATCTTATTCAGGATCTTCTTGACTGTTTACTGTGGTTAGCATCACACATTTTTATTATGCTCTATTAGCATTCATCTTGGATTCCTTGAGCTAACTGACTTCTTTTTTTGTTTGTTTTGAGAGGTTTTTCGCTATAGGGTGTGTGCACTTGCCAGACAGACAGAGAGAGACATTGAGACAGAAAGCAAAAAATCACCCCCCAGGGGGGATGGTCACACCGCAATCCCTTTTCCATTCTCCTCTTGGGATCTTGGGCACGCACGCACACGCGCCTGGCGTGAGTTTTAAGCCACCGGGTCCAGGACACGAACTGTGGTCGACTACGTGGGAGTCCAGCGACATAGCCATTACGCCAACTGCTGGTTCCCCTAACTGACTTCTTTAATGATACGGTTTCTACCACTGTGGATAAACACCCTGTTTATCTGGCTTCTACACACTCCTGTTCACTTACCTAGATCCTTTTACATTTCAGCACCCCTGCTTCCTCTGCCATACCAGGGAAACCTGTACAGTGGCGAGGATCCCAAGACAGGAGGAATACCACAGGATGGGGAGTGGGAGTAAGAACTAGTGAGGCAAAGGTCCTGTCTTTTGTGAAATCTGGTAGAAGAGATGTTAGTATTAAGGTTCCATATAGGTCTATTCTTCCTACAGAACAAACATTATTTAGTGTTTATTGTGTAGCTTTATTTAGTGAATTTATTTTTATTCAACATAGAACACATAGGCTGTCTTTTGAGAACAGTGTTTCCCAAACTATGTCCCATAGAATACCAGTACCTGGAAATATTAATAGAAGCTCTGCTTTGGAGGGAGGATGCCATAGTCAAATATATTTAGGAAAGATTGCTTTACCCCTTCCAGAGTTTCATAAAGCCTTCTGTTAAGGGCTTTCAGAGACATACTCAGTCAAGAAACCTATTTGATTCAGCAGTGCCAAGAACTTTTCTCATTGTTGTTGCTGTGTAGGGGAACAGTACAGCACAGGTATTTATAACCTACTTAACATGGGTTGTGGAGACACTGCCATAGAGCATTGCAAGTTTGTGTAATTGCAATAAAAATAAGTTGCTACTCTTACCAGCTAGTATCAAAAACTGAGGTTTATGTGATCCATGTAATATGTATATTATTTATATTTAGTTGGCATATGAGCTTTCTGTCTAGACAGATCTCATTTTTTCCTTTTATTTACAAGTTTCAGATTGTTGCCTTTCAGTGGTAATTTTTTATTTTTTGCTATATAAAGGATTTTTTGAGATGTATAAACTCACTAGGACGTTCCCAGTTTTAATTAATAAGTAATTTTGTTAACCTGTCATATGTAAAAGTGTATTTATTGAGCCTGGTATAATTTTTGAGACTTGTATAATTCAAATACTCTTTTGAAATTCAAATAATATTTTCATTTACTAGGTATTGTTTTTTGTCAAGGCAAACTCTTCCTTATAAAAGTAATTAGCTTTGGATGTTGAAGGTATAGTTAATAAACATACTTCATTGCTTTGTAATTCTTCTCTGCAGAGAATAGCTGACATTCAGTGTTTACCCATTATTAACATATAAATACGTAGACATTAATATTATATATCACAGTATATTTCTCCTTATTTTTTTTAAGAGAGATTTTGCTATAGGGCACGTGTGCTCACTGGAGACTCAGAGAAAGAGAGAAACAGAGAAACTACCCCCCAGGGGTGATGGCCATGCCACAGTCCCTTCTCCTCCATTCTCCTCTAAGGATTTGGAGCATTTATGCACATGTACTTGGTAAGAATTTTAAGCCACCAGGTCGGGGACTTGAATTGAGGTTGCCATGTGAAAGTCCAACACCTTAACCACTATGCCACCAGCTAACCCCATCACAGTCTAGTTCTAAGAAACCTATAGTAGGTATCATTTGCCTTTTTGCTATGTTTACTTATTATAGTGTTGAAGTTTTTTTTTTATGTACTTGAATCGCTTTCTCTATAAAACGACTCTCATTTATTATATTGCCTTTCTGCTCTTAAGAACTTTATATTTTATCATAGATCTCTCTAATATTCATAAATGATTTGTAAGCTCTCCTAGTAAAGATGGTAAAAGATCAGTTATGGCTAGCCTTTCTTCTTGTTATTGCTTTTTAGATGCAGTACTTGAATCTAATGGGCAAATAAAGTCTTGTATTGTGGATGATTACTTAAGTGTATTTTAGGGATGCTGTATTCTGAATATTTGGGTCCCTCCGAAATTCATATGTTGAAAGCCTAATCCCCATGGTGATAGCACTAGGTAGTGGAGCCTTTGGGAGATGGGATGGATGCCCCCTCTTTTTTTTTTTTACCCCCCAGGGGGATGACCACACTTTAGTCCCTTCTCTTCCATTCTCCTTTCAGAATTTTGAGCACTCATGCACACACACCTGGCAAGATTTTCAAGCCACTGAGTCCAGTGTTCAGCCATGTGGAGTCCATTGCCTTAACTACCACTCACTTCCTGACACCTGGTGCACTTATGAAAAAGACCCAGAGTGATCCCTCACCCCATTGCCTTATGAAGTTACAGTTAGAAGATGTGGTCTGTAAGTAAGTAAGTTCACCAGACAGTGAACCTGCTGGTGCCTTGATCTTGGCCTTTCCAGCCTCTACTACTTGAAAAATAAATTTCTGTCTGTGGTATGGTAGCCCTGAAGGACTGAGATAAGAGGTATATTATATTTCCATTTGGACTTGCTCAGTCTTTTAATTGATGACTGAGGGATCTGTTCAGAGTTGTTTCTCCTCAGTTGGCTCCTGAACCTGTAGATAAGTCAGCCAGCTCTAGCAATGCGAGATCACAGTGGTTTCAGAGCCTCTCCCAGATGAGACAGAAATGCCTTCCAGGTGAGCTGTGGAACAGTCAGAGAAGATCTCTCGCAAGCCAGTGCTGGCACCTAGACAAAGCATGAAGTGAAGGCTCACATAACAAAACTGCATTTTGGTTGAGTTGACTTCAAGACTGATTTTGTTACTGTAGAAATTACTGATTTTTGTTTTTAATTTTGCTTTTTCTAATCACAAGTCAGCATTCTTTCTTCTTAAATGGTGTCTAGCATTTTGCATTGTTTTATGTGATTTCCTAATTGTGTATCAAAGGGTTTTCAACTTTGTATATATTTTATTGACTGAATTAAAGAATGAGTTTGAGCATGAAGTTAGAATTTATATTATAATCTTTTTTTTGTGATAAGTTTCCAAAGTCATTATTTTATTTCTTTGCTTAGAAAAATAGTAACATATAGTGATATTCAGATATATGTCACTAACCAATAGCTGATTTGTGCAAAAGAAGTTTTGTATTTAATACTATTTTTGGTCAGATTCCACCCCTTGTGTATATATGTTAATGGCATGTAAACTGAGTCCAGTGTTCAGCCATGTGGAGTCCATTGCCTTAACTACCACTCACTTCCTGACACCTGGTGCACTTATGAAAAAGACCCAGAGTGATCCCTCACCCCATTGCCTTATGAAGTTACAGTTAGAAGATGTGGTCTGTAAGTAAGTAAGTTCACCAGACAGTGAACCTGCTGGTGCCTTGATCTTGGCCTTTCCAGCCTCTACTACTTGAAAAATAAATTTCTGTCTGTGGTATGGTAGCCCTGAAGGACTGAGATAAGAGGTATATTATATTTCCATTTGGACTTGCTCAGTCTTTTAATTGATGACTGAGGGATCTGTTCAGAGTTGTTTCTCCTCAGTTGGCTCCTGAACCTGTAGATAAGTCAGCCAGCTCTAGCAATGCGAGATCACAGTGGTTTCAGAGCCTCTCCCAGATGAGACAGAAATGCCTTCCAGGTGAGCTGTGGAACAGTCAGAGAAGATCTCTCGCAAGCCAGTGCTGGCACCTAGACAAAGCATGAAGTGAAGGCTCACATAACAAAACTGCATTTTGGTTGAGTTGACTTCAAGACTGATTTTGTTACTGTAGAAATTACTGATTTTTGTTTTTAATTTTGCCTTTTCTAATCACAAGTCAGCATTCTTTCTTCTTAAATGGTGTCTAGCATTTTGCGTTGTTTTATGTGATTTCCTAATTGTGTATCAAAGGGTTTTCAACTTTGTATATATTTTATTGACTGAATTAAAGAATGAGTTTGAGCATGAAGTTAGAATTTATATTATAATCTTTTTTTTGTGATAAGTTTCCAAAGTCATTATTTTATTTCTTTGCTTAGAAAAATAGTAACATATAGTGATATTCAGATATATGTCACTAACCAATAGCTGATTTGTGCAAAAGAAGTTTTGTATTTAATACTATTTTTGGTCAGATTCCACCCCTTGTGTATATATGTTAATGGCATGTAAAATTTTCTAGAATACCATAGCCTCTTAAAGTAATGTTTTCTAGCACAATGGTGAATTACAACTAGAACTGTGCATTAGAATTAGAGTTCATATTGTTTAGTTTTTGCTCCTTCATCCTATAATTACATGTGGGTTATTTATTATCTTGTGTAGATTAAATAGTTTGTTACAGTGCAGAACAGTATTTACTCATAGTTTGTTCTATCTAATTCTTATTGCTATTTCAGGAATAGAAAAGAAATACATGCATGGTAAGGATTCAAACAATGTAACCATTTTTATAGTCAAATAACACAGAATACATTAATACAGAACTAAAAATTACAAACTTACAAACAAGTAATCATGGGTGTTATTACTTGTTTTCTGTCTCTCTGGTGGAGTGCATGTGCCCTATAGCAAAAATCTCTCTTAAAAATTAGCTAGTATCAATGACTTCTTATAACTTTACTGAAGTTTTTTTATGCACATACTACCACATAGGAATCTTTTATAAATACCAAAGAGATATAATGTGTATTCTGTTCTAAATAATTTCTTTTTAAATTTAAGTTTATTTATTTCCTCCATGAGCAGAAGCAGACAATAGCCCCAACATTGTCTTGATGCCACAATCCACCAGAGTTTTCAGTCAGCTCTGGATCACGTGTGCATATGTGCCTCATTTATTCAGGGAAGTCTTTGGAATTGAACTGAGAACCTGCCATGTGGGATTGTCTTGCAAAGCATCATGTTTTACCTCTGTGCCCCTTCTCTGCCTCTTCATCCTTGTCCTTATCACCTATTATTCTGTCTTAATGATTTTTCCATATCAACAGTGTAGATATATCTTATTCTTATTTGAATTCTTTTTAATAGTCATATAGTCATATAGTCATATAGTGTTTTGTTGTAGGGGTGTAATATTAATTTCTTCAACCAGTTCTTTTCTTTCTTTGTTTGTTTATTTTTATTTATTTATTTTTAATATGGCACATGCACTTGCAGTGACAGGGAGAAAGAGAGAGATGGAAAGTGAGAAATCATTCCTTGGTGGGAACAGCCACACTGTAATCCCTTTCCTCCAATCTTCTCTTAGAATTTTGGGCATGCACACGCATGGGCCTAGCATGATTTTCAAGTCACCAGGTCCAGGACTCGAACCATCCAGTCAGCCATGTGGGATCCAGCACCTTAACCTTGACGCCATCTGCTGACCCAACCAGTTCTTTATTTATACCATTTAGATACTATGAAGCTTTAAAATTTTTCCTAATGGATTAAAAATATGTCTCCTAGGCCAGCCTTGTGGTTAAGGTAGCTGAGTCCTGGTGGCTAATTGTGTAGTGTGTTTTTCCAGCCTCTGGGGCTGGAATTTGAGCCACATGCTTGGCCATCTAGAATCTGGCTCCCTTATCCGCCAGTCCATGGCACCATCCTCATTTTAACTTCTTTTTAATTTTTCTTTCTCCCTTTCTTTTTTTTTTTTTTTTAGATTTTTGTTATAGGGTGCATGTTCTCACTAGAGAGAGACAAAAGGGAATGTGAGAAATCACTCCCCGGGGGGATTGCTATGCTGTAGTTCCATCTCCTCTACTCTCCTCTTGGGATTTTGGAAACAGGCCTGAAATTGGGACCCTAACTATGGTTGGACATGTGGGAGTCCATCACCTTAACCACCACACCACCTGCTAGCCCCTGATTTAATTTTTAAAAAAAGTTTACTTATTTATTTCTTCCATGAGTACATATGTGAAAGAGAGAGAGAGGGAGAGGGAGAGAGAGAGAGAAAGAGACAGCATTTCCAATATGATCCTAATGCTGTGATCCACTTCTAGCCTTCAGCCAACCTCAGATTGTGGGCATATATAAGCATGATGTACTTAGCAAGGTCTCCAGACTTGAACCAGGATCCTTCCCATGTGAGATTACCTTGCAGAGGGTCATGTTGTGTTTTACTGCTCTGTTACCATCTGGTTTCAGATTTAACATTTTTTTTTTTTTTTTGGAGAGGTTTTTGCTATAGGGCGCGTGCGCTCGCCAGACAGACAGAGAGAGACAGAGAGATAGAAAGCAGGAAATCACCCCCCAGGGGGGATGGCCATGCCGCAATCCCTTCTCC
>NW_006160040.1:6053804-6062044 GCF_000334495.1 Tupaia belangeri chinensis | reverse complement strand
CTCGAACCGCGGTCGACTACGTGGGAGTCCAGCGACATAGCCATTACGCTAACTGCTGGTCCCCAGATTTAACATTTTTTTAATAGACTTTTTTTCAAGCAGCTTTAAATAGACATTAAATATTAAAGTTCAAAACTAATTCAAAGTTAGCCTACTTTAAAGTGAGTATTGTTGAAGCTAGCAGGTGGCATGTTAAGACGCTAGACTTCCACATGGTCAACTGTGATTCAAGTCCTGGACCTGGCGGCTTGCTTTCTCACATTCTCTCTCTGTCTCTGGCTGGTGGGCACACATGCCTGATAGCAAATTAAAAAATAATTATAATAAATGAAAATAAATAATTCTTAATAAAATAAAGTGAATATTGTCCAAAAAACTGAACAATGTCCTTTTTGCATATGTGCTCTGCTAAACATAAAACTATTAAAAGTTATAATGTGAATTATAGTTAATTATTATAATTTAGTGATTTCTAGGTTCCTTTTCTAGTTGTTATTTAACATTTTCATAAGACCCACCTGAGTAACAATGTAGAGCTTTTTAAAAAGTTGACACTCTTAGTGGAAATACTATTTTTAGGATTTATTGATTAAATTTAGTAGGTTCTTCCTAGTAGAGAAATAATTTATTTCATTGTGGAAATGCATCTCCCTCTGTATTTTCTCATAATGCATACAGAGATTTCTTAGCAGAGGAAGAAGGAAGTGGATTTTTTTTTTAATGAAAACAATGCAGTAAATTCCTCGATTGAATTTGGTTAGTTCATTTAGTTGTTTGTCTTATTTAGTTGTTTGTCTATTGTTAAAATTCCAGTGAGGTCTTCAGGAACTATCAGTGATGAATTTATCTGAGACTTGACTTCACTTTGTTTTATCTTTAGATGTACAGTGATCAGAAATACATTGAATCTTTGGTGCTGATAATTTAGCCATTAATAATTAATCAAAACCCTTAGCTATAACTTGTAATTGTTAATACAACTTCTTATAGTGTTTCGGGTGGGTTGTCTGACTATTAATAATGCCCGATATTCTGAAAAGTGGGACACTTATCTAACATATGTTAGATAAATTCCATCAGGAACCAGAATTCCTTTCTCCCCACAGATCCTCACCCAACACTCTCAAGGAGGTGGGGAAAAAGATGAATTCCAGGGGAGTTCCATCTAGTTGCTTAATGTTTAGTAAAAACTGAAAATCAAACCTATGTATTTTAGGAGTATAAATTCTAAAGGTATGAGCTAGGAGTATAAACAACCTAAGATTACACTGAAATAAAAATAAATTTTATTATGGCCACATAGGATAAAATTACTATGTTATTTTACTTAATTAAATACCATCTTCAAGTTATTTTTCAAACTTGTGATTAATTTCCTTGAGAAATCTTATTTAATTTTATCTTTAGGTGAAAGATAACAATTTTTTTTGTTGATGTTTGTTTGTTTTTTAATCTGCTAGAGGGCATGTATGCTCACTGGAGAGAGTGAAAGACAGAAAAGCCCTCCGCGCGTGTGTGCGCGTGGTGTGGTGGGGGTGGATGGCCACTCTGCAGTCTCTTCTCCATTTTCCTCTCAGGATTTCAGGCACAGTGCACATGCACCTGGCATTTTTTCAAGCTGCTGGGTTCGAGGCTCAAACTGTGCTGTAGGCCATGGAGGATCTAGCTGCCTTAACCACCACACCATTGGCTGGCCCGAAAATGGCAGTTTTGAATGTAATATGTCTTAGTGTAGAATAAATATCATCTAACTGAGTCGGCCCTTGGCTTGGTGTGATTGGGGTACTACCAGATGCCACATAGCCTATCACATGGTTCAAATCTCAAACCTGACGGCTTGAAAAACACCTGGGGCATGTGTGTATGAGAGCTCAAAATCCCAAAAGGATGGAGAAATGGAGGAGATAGGATTGCAGTGTCACCACATTCCATGGTGGGTGTTTTCTCCCTCCCCTTTTCTCCCTCAGGAGTGCTTGCACCCTCTGGCAAATTTTAAGAAGTACAATATATATCATCTAACATGTTTGAAAATTAGTTTGTATGCTATTTGTTTTATTCATTCATTTAACAAAGCATGTTGAGTGTCTAATTTGTGCCAGGTCCTGTGCTAGGTGGTTTTAAAAATATTCGTCTGGAAAGAAAAAAGATGGAGTGTGCTGGAGAGTAAATTTAGAGTGGAGATTTCATCTGATATTTGCTCCTAGAAGATGAATAGCAGAGGGGTTCTTAGAATCTGTGTATTCATGACATGATTATAATACCTGTTAGTACATGATGTTAGTTGATCCCCCCATAATTTTCAGTTTCCTCTTCTTTTCAACAAGGAACACTTGGGTAAGAGCACCTTCTCTGACTTCCCAGGTTAAGTCAGGTCTGCTATATACATACATCCTGTATTTTTCCTCAGTAGTTTCATCATCACCATAATTTCAAACTTACTTGTTTAGTGTCTGACTCTTGTTTGGTCCCAATTCCATTGTAAACTCCCTGAGGCTTCCTGTCCTTGAGTATGCTGGGCATTCAAATATTTACTAATGAACTTATACTTTTACACTTTCCCCTTTTTCATTATTGCATACTGGATATTTTCCATCATGTTTCTGCCTCATCATCATATCTCAAGGTGAGGTTTCATGGGAGGTGATAGGCAGAATTCTGTGTAGTGGTGGCCTGGAAAACTCTTTTTTGATGATTGCATGGGGAATATCCTCAAGGTGGAGGCCGCACATATTCAGTTATGGTATTCTTTATAGCAGAGCAGGCCCACTGGTCTTTAACTTGGATCTTATCCATCTGCCTTATGTTTGATTAAAATCTTTATAGTATAGTTTTATGTTGTGCTGCAGCCCTCCCAAAAATGAGAAATGTGTAAGAAAAATAATTTTAATCTTTGGTGTGGATAGCTTAAATTTTTTTTTTTATCTTTTATGTTTTTGCCATAGGACGTGTATGCTTTGCTGGAGAGAGAGAGAGAGAGAGAGAGAAAAATCACCCCCTCTGGCAGGGAGGTGGGGGGGGAAGGAAACACCACAATCCGTTTTCCTCCATTTTCCTCCTGGGATTTTGGGCATGTGTGAGCACATTCTTGGTGTGATTTTCAAGCCACTGTGTCTAGGACTCAAACTGGATCAGTCATGTGGGAGTCGAGTGCTGTAACCGCCATGCCACCTGCTGGCCCTGGTGTGGATAGTTTTGAATGTGCTAAGAATTTCAACTTTAAAGCCATTTAAGATTTTAGGGTAAGAGAGTTACCATGATCAGACTTTTTACTTTAGAAAGCTATCCTGACATCAACACAGAATATATTGGAAGATGTGGGTGGGAGAGAGATCACTTATTCAGCCAATATTTGTTGAATACCTACAATGTGTCCGACTTGAACAAAACAGTGGAAATGTAAAGCCAGAAGATATAAATCCTGTACTCTGGGACCTTACAATCTTTATAAGGAGATAGATAATTACACTGCATCATAATTTTATTTAATTAGTGGTATGCAAAGGGGGAAAACAGTATGGATGAGAACACAGAAGAGAAACAACCAATTTAGACTAGGAGTTTCAGGGAGGGCTTCTTAGAGGTATAAATGAGTCTTTTCTAAAAAGCAAATAGGAATTGGACCAACCATTGGCATTCTGGTTAAGGCAGCTGGATCCCACATGGCTGCCGACTGTGTGGTTTGAGGTCTGGATCCCGTGGGTTGAAAAAACACAGGAAGCACATGTGTGTGTATGCCTAAAATCCCAAGAGGAGAATGGAGGTTGCAACGTGGCATCCCTTACTTTCCTCCTCTTTCTGTCTGTCTCTCTGGTGAGCACATGTACTCTATAGCAAAAACTTAAAAACAAAACAAAACAAAACAAAAAACAAATAGGCAAAAAAAAAAAAAAAAAAAGCAAATAGGCATTAATCAAGCAAAGAGTAGGGGAGATCTTTCCAGTCCTTTCCAGGCAGAGAGAAGGGCCCATGCGAAAATACTTAAAGATTTACTTTAATTATCAAGGTGAGATTCATGAGTGATATTTAAGAGGCATAGTATGTAGCACATGGTAACCAAACAATGATGGATTTTTTAATAAGGTTTTGAGCCTGCCTTGATGATCAGGAAATACTAGTATCATTGCTGGAGTAGTGAACACATGAGGAGTTAGAGATGGCGAGTTTTGGATCTCTAGATTTTGAGATGCAGTTGGATTTTCATGTGCACGTGTAAGTGTAATGTTGGAAATTGATGTCAGTTTTTATAAGTGAGGTTAGACTAGAGATGGAGATTTGGGATTCTCTGTAGAAACAGTAGCTTTAGCTTCTGTTAGGTATATAATTAAAATGTCAGGAGAAACTGCAAAATAGAGAAGGAAAAGAGAACTAGAGACAAATTTAGAGAACAATCCAATACTTTTTTTTTTTCCTTTTAAAGCAGGGATATAAATAAGGAATTTTTTTAAAAAAGAATTATTTTACTTAACTATTTATTTATTTGTGTGTTTACTTATTTATTTTAATGTGATCAGAGAGGGACAGCATGAATCAGTGACTGAGAGAGAGAGAGAGAGAGAGAGAGAAAGCAAACCGCTAGGTCCAGGACTTGAACTGCAGTCAGCCGTATGGGAATCCAGCGCCCTTAACCACCACGTCACCTGCGACCCCATAATTTTAAGTTAACTTTTTTCCCCTTCCCCCAATTCTGCTTCAAAGAGAAAAAAATGATAAATGAGAAGGAAATGAATGTTTATTAGGAATTTATTTATTGAAACCCCAGGACACTAAATGTCCAGAGTCAAAGACAAATTTAGTTTAATTATGAAGGTAGGGAGGTTTTCATTAAGCTGGATTTCAAGAAAAGGTTTTCCAATTACCCCTCAATCAGAAATGAGTTTAAAACAGCCTGAGGGGACCAGCAGATGGTGTAATGGTTATGTAGGACTCCCATGTAGTTGACTATAGTTCAAGTCCTGGACCGGGTAGCTTAAAACTCATGCTGGGCACATGTGTTTGCATACCCAAAATTCTGAGAGGAGAATGGAGAAGGGATTGTGATGTGACCATCTCCCTAGAGGGTGATTTCTTGCTTTCTATCTCTCCATCTTTCTCTGTATCTCTGGCAAATGCATGTGCCCTACAGCAAGAATCTCTCTCTCTCAAAAACCCTGAAAATTTCCAGAAAATTAAGCTCTTCCTTTGTAAACTCTTGTTTTGCATCTATTTCATTTTTCATATTTAAACTTTCTATGTTTAGATTGCCATTGATTTATAAGAAGTATATCCATTTTTCTTATATGGAATATGTTACATATGAGATTTTATAGTTATCCTGAAAAAGTAAATATATGTTGTTTATTACCGACTTCACTTGGTTTCAGATACCTCTCTCAGACCAAATACATGCAGAACTTGAAGTCAAAGAGAAAAAGAAACCAGATTGTTTGTTGCAAAATGGGAAGGAAAACTTTAATATAGCCATAGCATTATAATAGACTCTACAAAAGGAGTGTTTCAGGCACTTGGCTAAGGAAATACTTTAGCATTCACATTGCAGCTCTCTCTTTAAAAGTTTCTCTAACTGGGGCTAGCAGATGGTGTGGTGGTTGAGGTGCTGGGCTCCCATGTGGCCAACTGTGGTTCAAGTCCCAGAACTGACAGCTTGCTTTCTCACTTTCCTGCTCTCTCTCTCTCTCTGGTCAAAATTTAAAAAATAAATAAATAAAATAAAAATAATTCTTAAAAATAATTTCTTTAATTGCCTGGAGTAGTTTTCCTTTATTCACTTAAGCACAACAATAGTAATAGCTACTGTTTACCAAGAATTTGTCTTGATGGGACCAGCAGATGGTATAATGGTTACATTGCTGGACTCCCATGTAGTCAACTGTGGTTCAACTCCCAGACCCAGTGGTTTAAAACTCACACTGGGCACATGTGCATGTGTGCCCCAAATCCCAAGAGCAGACTGGAGAAGGGATTGTGATGTGGCCATCCCCCGAGGTGTGATTTCTTGCTTTCTGTCTCTGTCTCTCTTGTTAGCATATGCTCCCTATAGCAAAAACCTTTCCAAAAAAAAAAATATTGTCTGGAGCCAGCAGGTGGTATGGTGGTTGGGGCCTTGGACTCCCATGTGACCAACCACAGTTCAAGTCCCAGACCTGGCAGCTTGCTTTCTCACTTTCCTTTTCTCTCTTTGGTCAAATTAAAAAATAAAAATAATAAATAAAATTAAATATTTATTTAAAAAGATCATTTGTCCTATGGTAGGTATTCTATTGGGTTTTCAGGAAAGTTATGATGCATTTTTCCATGGAAAAACATATAATGGCTTTACCAACTACCTAATACATAGATTTCCTTGATTAGTCCTCATAATATTCTTACAAATAGTGGTGATTATAATAAGAGTAATAAGTATAATTTGTCAAGTGCTTAATATGTCCTAAGTTTTTTGTTACATAGCTAATCTCCTTACATCCACTTTTATTGTGCAGAACCTGTGTGTACGTTCTCAAGTAGATAGCTTTATTCTCCCATTAGACTCAGAAGGGTTAAGCATATGTCATACTGCTAGTAAGTCAAGACATAAACTCAGTCTCTGAATTCTAAAACCTGTATATATATATATATTTTCATTATTCCTCTGCCTGTCACTTCTACTAAGTGGTAATGGGGAGCCTTGTCTTCCCTGATCACTAAAGTAAAATAAATTTGGGGCTACCTTGAACCTAGACTAGGTTATTATCTTTATAGACCCTTTTCAGAGTATGAGTGCCACCTGCTGGAAGGTTATAATGCCTCTGATACAGTTTTAAAGACCAGCTTTCAAGAGGCCTGTCACAGGTGTGAAAGTGACAAGCTTTAAAATGCTGATTCTTAAATTACAGTTTTAGGAATACTGGGGCATTTTGGAATTAGGCAGATAAACTATAAAATATGCTACTTCATTTATCTTCTGTTGTTTGGGATGTAGGAGAGAATGTCATTCATTTTGAAAGTGGTACATGCAGTCCTTTCTGAAATAGTCATTAACATTGTTCTCACCAAGGGGAATGGTAAACGGTCAAATGAATCATGCTGTTACTTATAAGATATCAAACAAGAACAGAAAATGGGTTTATTATGAAATGAGTGATTTATTAAAGTCTAACAGGACTTTTCTATTCAGGATACCCTTAACCCATGGAAGGCATCATTGACTTGGAGAACAGACAGTATGGAATGAAAGAGGAAAAAGGCAGTGTGGATAAAAATATTGCTGGATTCTGGAATGTATAGTTTAACATAAGGCTTCCCAAGTTGAGTCAGGATCCTAAATGATGCTTTAGGGAAAAAGTAAGATTCTAATTTTAGATTTTTATATGTTTAAGGCAGTGAAAAGTAGACACTTTTTATAGTCACTTATATCCCTTGAGAGGGATTGGATAAAATACTGGCATTTCCATCGAAATACTTATTCGATTCCTTTTGGATCATGCTTCTATGTTGTATCTGGTGTTGAAGGTATTATTTAGTGTGGGTCACAGGAAGATCATGATCTACCTACCCACTGTCTAAACATTATTAAAGCATATTTGTAGTTGCATGATGTCATGTTGAGCAAATATTTGTGAGACAGGATTCTAAAGTCCATTGGCGATTTGTTGTTTTGCCAAGAGTTGGGAAAAGTACTAGCATGGCCATCTCCTTTCATTGTGTCCCGTCTGAGATCACCACGTAAGAAGCTGAGGTAGTGTGACCTACTTTGGCAGCTGGGCTTCTGGAGAGGTAGGGCTGTCTTTTGGATGCTGGGGTGTGTATTTATTTTTAAATATAAGTGTAATAATACTCATCGTAGAAAATTGTAAAATGGAAAAAATAAAAAGAAATCATGCATAATCTTACAACCAGAAATAACTACTATTAATGTTTGGTATACGTATTTCCTTTTTAATAAATATATTTTACATTATAGCCTTTTTAAAAAAAGAATTATTTAACTTTATTTATTATTATTATTTTTAATCTTTCCAGAGAAGTAGAGAGAGAGATAGAGAGAGAGCAAGTGAGAAAGCAAGCCTCTATGTCCAGGACTTGAACCATGGTTGGCCATGTGGGAGTCCAGTGCCCTTAACCACTGTGCCACCTGCCAGCCTTCCCCCACCACCCTTTTTTTTTTTTTTTTTTTTTTTGCTATAGGGTGCTCATGCTCGCCAGAAAGACAGAGAGAGACAGAGAGATAGAAAGTGAGAAATCACCCCCAGGGAAGATAGCATGCT
>NW_006160040.1:6040073-6053773 GCF_000334495.1 Tupaia belangeri chinensis | reverse complement strand
CCGCCTGGCATTGTGGGCATGCATGCACATATGGCTGGCATGATTTTCAAGCCACCGAGTCTGGGACTCAAATTGCAGTCAGCCATGTGAGAGTTTAATGCCTTAACCACCATGCCATCTGCTTGCCCCAATTCAGTCTTTACATTATTAACCGATGAAAAATGGGTACCCTTTAAAGTTTTTTTCCTCCCAGTTTTGCTGTGCACTCAACAGAGAGAGAGAGAGATGGACCCCTGGGAGAGGATGGAAGATTTTTTTTTTAAGATTAGGAAATAAGGCTGGCCCTGTAGCCTAGTGGTTGAAGGAGCCTGATCCTGTATGATGATCACAATTTAAGTCCCAGCTCCAGTGGCTTGAAAAACATGCTGGACACATGTGCATGTGTGCCCAAATCCCAACGGTATGGAGAAATAGAGAAGGGATACAGCAAGACCAGCTGCACTGGGGATACTTTCTTCTTCCTCTCTCTCTCTGTCTCTGATGAGTGCACAAGTCTTCTGATAATTTAAAAAAGATGGGGAAACAAAAGGAAGTCAGAAGGAGTCACATCTGGATTGAAAGATAGATGCCTAATGATTTCCCACGTAAACTCTCGCATAGTTGTCCTTGTGTGATGAGAAGGAAGAGTAGAGCATTGTCGTGGTGGAGAATGTTAGGGTGATCTCTGCCATATGTTAGGGTAGTCTTGGTGGCGGGCTGTGAAAGAATTCACAAACACAGAAAAGTGGATAGAAAAGAATTTATTCACTTTCTGATAGTGGAAAGGGGCTGGATGGGAGAGTTATGTTGTCCTTAAAGGGTGACGACCAGGAACTTTATTGGTTCTTAAAGGAGAGAGGTTTATGGTTGGTTAATTAGAGCAGTTCTGGAATAGGATGCCTGTTAATCTTCCCCAATCTCTGCACTGTTTCTTCACTATCTTTGGTTGTCATGTTCAATCATTTTGATCTATAGTATATTTGGAGGTTTGTTGATGTTTCAGTATCAACAAGAGGGGTGTCTCTATATTTGAAAGTAGAAACGGGGGTGGGGGAGAAGCCATTTTTGGAGGTCAGTGAGGGGTCAACTAGCCCAGGAAGAAAAAGGGAGGAGGAGAAGAAGGCATGTTTGAAGCACCTGGGAGTTTTAATAAGCCTTCCCAATTAAGACATCAGTGAGACACTGAGCTAACCCTTCCCAATCCCTAATGTGCTTAGGAGACTTTTAACCCTTTCAGAGAATTAACTCTTTGGTGATGCTTTTCCAAGTGTTTTTCTGCTATGTTTTGGCTAACTTTCTCAAAATAGATGTTACCATTCCTTGCTCTCCCAAAAGTCAGTAAGGAAAATGCCTTTAGCATCCCAAAAAGCAGTTGCCATAACCTTTGCTTTTGACTGGCTCTTCTGCTTTTTCTTTGACTGGGCCACTTCTACTTCTTGGCAGCCACTGCGTTGACTGTGCTTTGTCTTCAGGATCATACTGATAAAGCCATAGTTCATCTCTTATTATAATTCTTCAAAGAAATTCTTCAAATTCTTGATCCTCCTTGTTTAGAATTTCTATCAAAAGCTCTGCTCTTGTCTGCAGCTGATCTATCTGGGTGCAACAGTTTTGGTACCCATAGAGCAGAAAGTTCGCTTAACTGTAATTTTCCAGAGTTGTTAAGCTGAACCAATTGAGATGTCTGTGGTGCTGGCTATTGTTTATACTGTTAGTCGTCTGTCCTCTTCAATTAGAGCAGGAACAAGATTAATTTTCTAGGAAATTGATGTGGATAGTCTGCCATTGTGGGTGTCATCTTCAAAATCATCTTGTCCCTTCTTAAAGAGAGTTATCTATTTTTGAACTGCTGATTTCTTTGAGGCACTGTCTCTATAAAGTTTTCATAAAGTGTCAGTAATTGCTCCCTTCTTCCAGGCAAACTTTTACTGTGAAAAACCATATATTTGATGTTTGTTCTTGCTTCAGTTTTAGTGGAATTCATGTTGCTCTGTTAGAGGCTCTTTTCAAATAGATGTCTTAAAGGTCCTTTGATGTCTTATTCAAACTAGATCCTGTTTAGACACATTATAACAAATTAGGAAAATTTTATTTTGGTGCAGAAAATTGGAAATTGATGCATAATTTTTTTCATAATACAATACACATTTTTCATGAAAAATTTTTTAGACCCCTGTATCTTATGCTTTTTTTTGTGTAAGGGAAGATAAATACATATATTCATATATAGTTTTATTTGCATAAAGAAACACTGGGAAGATTAACAAGCAACTAGAAAGTTGTTACCTCCAGGTGGCAGGAGGAGGAGTACTAGTGGGACATCTTAGTATGTATGTATCCTTGCATGACGGATCTTCAAAGGATCGCAGAAAATGGATATCATGAAAATGCTGTGTGGATTTAATTTTTTTTTTCTATAGGGCAGGTGTGCTCACAAGAAAGAGAAAGAGAGAGAGAGAGAGAGAGAGAGAGAGAAAGCATTACACACACATACCCTCCCCCCAGGAGAGGGATGGCCAGATCTTAGTTCCTTTTCTTTCATCCTCCTATCAGGATTTTTGGGCACTCATGCACATGCACTTAATGTGTTTTTCAAATTGCCGGGTCCAGAACTCGAACCACGCAGTTGGTCGTATGGAATCCATT
Source organism: Tupaia belangeri chinensis (assembly GCF_000334495.1). Classification (NCBI taxonomy): domain Eukaryota; kingdom Metazoa; phylum Chordata; class Mammalia; order Scandentia; family Tupaiidae; genus Tupaia; species Tupaia belangeri. The sequence goes on along the minus strand of NW_006160040.1, from coordinate 6,051,148 downwards.
CACCTTAACCACCATGCCCCTGGCTGGTTTGGTCTCAAACAGTTTTTGCACCAGAATAAACTTATACTTTAATTACATTTTCCATGAACATTTGCCATCCCCTCATTTATGCTCTTGGTTTTTGAAGCATGTAATTTATTACCTACTCAAAATTATTTTTTAACACGAAACTTAAAATAGATTCATTGTAGATTGTTGTCACAGAGAACATACTTTTTCAGAGATGTTGATTTGACTAATCACTAATGACTCTCTTAACCTCCCCACTGAGAGTAGTACTGATAGGTATTCCTGATTTTCTTCCCTTTTTTAGTAGTTCTGTTTTTACCGTATAGACCCAGGAAATACAGCTGAAACCCTGAGGCAGGTCATGAAAGGTGGAAAGTGGCTGTGGTAGCCCAGCCCATCCTAGCTCTTATATCTTGTCTGTGTTTCAGGACATCTGGGTTTGAGGCAGAACACAGGGAGTCATATCCTGGAATTATACCCAGCTTATAGCTGGTAGAGTCCTTTCAGGCAAGATCCTTAAGGTGTAGATTAACAGAAAGAGCTGCAGTCTAGACCCAAAATGGGAGAATTAAGGAAGCAATCCATTTGTCATCGAAAATAGCGAAGAAATAGGCAACTCCAAAGTAATTGAATAAAAATTCCAGAGTTGGCATTCAAATAATTTTTACATGATTCCAGCACAGACACTTAAGGTGTCAAGTTATTAGAATAGGTAAGCAGTTTAATTTTCTGTCTCTTCTATCTACTTAAATGTCTATCTTACCTACTACAGTGTGGGAATCAAGGACAAAGACTTCAGCCATATTGGAAAAAGAATAGACTTTGGAATCAGGAAGATCTATTTAAATCTAAACCCTTTCTCTCTAACTTTGGTCAAGTAATTTTTATCACACAGGACCTCAGATTCCGTGTGCATTAAATGTTAGAAGGATTGGGGGACCAGCAGTTAGCGTAATGGCTATGTCGCTGGACTCCCACGTAGTCGACCATGGTCCGCGTTCCGTACTCGGTGGCTTAAAACTCATGCCGGGCGCGTGTGCGTGCGTGCCCAAGATCCCGAGAGGAGAATGGAGGAGAAGGAATTGCGGTGTGACCATCCCCCCTGGGGGATGATTTTTCACTTTCTGTCTCTCTGTCTCTCTCTGTCTGTCTGGCGAGCGCACGCTCCCTATAGCAAAAACCTCTCCAAAAAAAAAAAAATGTTATAAGGATTAAGTGAGAGAAAAACATCTGTATATAATCATCTGGAACTTAAAAGTATTTAATAGTTTTCTTCCTTTTCCCTTTTGTGATTTCCAGAGCTTTGCATTTAAAAGGTATTCAAAATGTTTATAAAATTGAGTATTTTTCTCTCTACCTATTATATCTGAACCCTGAGTTAAGGACAGCCTGAAGCAGGCTTATTTATAAGGCTTTTACCTTGAGCAGTTAATGTCATTGTTACTAAATATTTTATCAAGAGACTGTTAGGTGCCAAGTGCTGAGTATTCACTTGCTCATTTGGTCTGTTTCCTCCTCATTGTCCAGCTTGAAGCTTGTACTCTGTGAAGGCCTTTTTATTCTATTTGCAGGGCCTCTTCTCAACTCCAGCTTTTATCAGTAGGTATGAGAGTCATTCCCTTATACTCATGACTCTTCCAGAAAACCCCATTCACACGCTCTAGGCATAGATACATGTAGGAAGTGTTAAATATCTTTCCTTCCTTTGACAGATATTTATTGAGTGCCAGTACCGTGCTAGGATGATTACAAACGGTATTAATACACGATTCCTGCCTCCTAAGGAGCTATACCTCTAGCAAAAACAAAACAAAAACAAAAACACAGGTACCAAAATATAATTAACTTTTTAGTGATAACAATATTACTTTTGTTTGTCATTTTACATTTTACCATTTAGAATGGTCTCATTTTAAAAACATACCCATGTACATAGAAGAAAGGATTGGAAAGACACACACCAAGATACTGACAGAGCTTAACTCAGGTGTGGTTTCTGGCTGGTAATTTTTTTCTTCCATTTTGCCTACCTGAATTTTCTAAATTTTCAGTGGCTTTATTTTTGAAGTTATAAGAAAGTCACCATGCCCCCCTCCTTGTTAACAAAATAGTGACCTTCCTCTTTCTTTCATATTCAGCTTTTGCGAGAATTGAAGCACCCTAATGTGATCGCATTGCAGAAGGTGTTCCTTTCTCACAGTGACAGGAAGGTGTGGCTGCTGTTTGATTATGCAGAACACGACTTGTGGGTAAGTCTAGTCACTGTATATTTAGGATTATTTTAATAGGTATGGACCATATATGTATGTGATACATAGCACTAATGCACAGAAAGGAAACAGAATTTTGCCTGTTAACCAAAGTTCAAAATAAAAATAGTAAAAAAGGTTAGCAATAAACCAGTGTCTTACTGAGAAGATATTATTTGTAATGTCCCAAAATTTCACTTGAGAAAATTTTAATGAGACTAGGAGATTGTAATTTTATGTAAATAAGTTAGTAACAGTTTACTAATATGTATAGTGAAAATTACTTTTGTGATATGCACAGTACTATAATTATTTAGCTAGTAAATAGTAAATAGTTTCTCTTTCTAAGTTAAGGGCAACTTCTTGGAGCATTTTTTTTTTAAAGAGGTTTTTGCCATAGGGCATGTGCCCTTGCCTGAGAGAGAGACAGACAGAGATAGTGAGAAGGAAAGTGAGAAATCACTCCTCGTGGAAGGGATGGGGGTTGGCCATGCTTCAATCCCTTCTTCTCCATTTTCCTCCTGGGATCTTGAGCACACACGCACACGTGCCCAACTTTATTTTTCAAGCCATCAGGTCCAGGACTCAAACCATGGACTGCTATGTGGGAGTCTAGCAACATAACCACTATGTCAACTGCTGGCCCCCTCTGATAGCATTTTGCCATTTAAAACAGGCTCCACCAAGTACATTTGCAAACTTTAAGGATGTTTTATAAATATATGAAAGAATCAAAAAATTCTAATTCCTAATTTTAAAAATCAGGAGTAAGAAGCATTTTATTCAAGGACCTGATAAAATGTAAAAGAATTCAAGTTTGACATTAAGTTCAAATTATGGCTAATTAAATTTTAATTCAATATGATGTGGTTTGCCACCTATATCAATTATAAATCTGATTATTAATAACTTTAACAGACAGAAGGTGGAGGTTGGTGGGGGAAAAGTGTCATTTCTTCTTTCATTACAATATTTATATAACCTATGTTATAAAACGTGGATGTAAAAAATTTGAATATGATGATCCAGTTGTGTTCCTTTCAAAGGAATTGAAATCCCCACTCACTCTTCCTCTTCTTTTCTCATAATTTCCTATGCAATATTAACTTCTAGGACTATATTCTAATTTATTCTGTGCCTGAAAAAGGTGGAACTTTCTCAGTAATTCACATATATACATAGTTAGTGATACTCCTCAAATGAACTAAGTGCTAACTTTTTACTGAGTTCTAATGATTTGTAGTTTTTTCTGTTTTAATTCTTTCATTCTATCAGAAGAGAAGATGACTAATACTATTCTTAGTCAGCAATTTAAATATCAACCCCAGGTCAGCCAGTGGCATGGTGGTTAAGGCAGCTGGATCTTACGTGACTGACTGTGCAAATTGCGTTTTACATCTGACAACTTGAAAAATGCACTGAGTGTGTGTGCTTGTGTGCCCAAAATCAAGAAAGGAGAGAAAAATGGAGAGGGGATTGTGGTGTGACCATCCTCCATGGGAGGTACTTCCTCACTTTCTCTTTCTCTCTGTTTCTCTACCATGAGCGTGGATGCCCTCTTTTTTTATTTTATTTTTTTAAAGAAAGATAAATATCAACTCCTTTCACCCACCTTTTGGTCCTATTTAATGAAAACCTCAATGGTTTTAGTAAATCTAGTCATCATAGCCCCACATTAAACATATTTGCTCCCAAGATAGATTCAGTTTTGATTGATCTTTTTATTCATTTTATGTCATTATTGACCTTTAGTAATTAAGTAAAAAAATAGAGTATTTTTTACAGCCTTGATAATGTTTTATAGGTATAGATATTAGCAAAGACTATATATTATTATAATATGTTTTCTTTTTAAATTTTAGCATATTATTAAGTTTCATCGTGCATCAAAAGCAAATAAAAAGCCCATGCAGTTGCCAAGATCCATGGTTAAATCATTACTTTACCAGATTCTTGATGGTATCCATTATCTCCATGCAAATTGGGTGCTTCATAGAGACCTAGTAAGTATGTTTCTTTTCAATCCATCACTATTGGTAATGTTATAATAAAACATTAATTATAGCACGAACATATATTGAAAACATGCACAAGCAAAAAAGGACATAGAAATCACTCATAAGCATGCATAGTAAAGAACTTACCATTATTAAGAGTGAGTGTATATTATTCCAATATTTTTATGGATAGCTATAAACTATCAGTATGATTTTAAACAAATGATTAATATATAATTGTAATGGAATAGTCAGACATGAAAGAAATATGTTTTGATCTAGCTTGATCTTTGAATTGTTGCCCATCATTAACAAAAATATTAATTATTAAAGACTGAATTTTTGGGGCCGGCAGGTGGTGCAGTGACTAAGGGTGCTGGACTCCCACTTGGCTGACTGTGGTTCAAGTCCCGGATCTGGCAGCTTGCTTTCACTTGCCCTCTCTCGCTGTCTCTCTGTTTCTTTCTGGTCAAATTGAAATAAGTAAATAAATAAAATTGAGTAAAATAGTTCTTTAAAAAAAACTGAATTTTCATTTTTTTCCTTTAATACCTAAACTGAAATTATATTACATCTGATAAAAAGAATGTTATTATCAGTATTTACAATAAGTTAAAAAAGAACAAAATATCTTAACAGGTAGAATATACTTATTAGACAAATGAACTACAACTTAAATGTTTTATTTTTTTAAATTCAGTACATATATAGTAAATATTTATTAATATCAAATTATATGCTAGATATTCATGTTCACATTATTGTCATTTTAGTTTCTGTTGATGAGATTTTTTTGTTTGTCCTTAAGAGAAATGGATACTGAATAGCTGTAATCCTCATGAGTTTATCATTGTAGGTTTTATTTTGCCTTCCCCTTACCCATTAGATTTCATGGTCAGTTATTTCTTAGGCTTTTGAAAGTTCTGGGGCTATGGTGGGAATACATCTAGGTAGATTTCTGTTTTATTAAGAGGAGTATTATATAAAGGGATGAATAAAGAGACTGAATAGTATTCCTTGGTACCTTGTCAGTAAGGTCTAGTCATCTGATTTGACCACTTCTTTCTGTGGATATTGTAGTTAAATTGGGCCAAACGATAGTGACCACAGAAGACGCATTTACCACTTTAATGGAAGCATTAACTGTGAGGTTCTTCAAGACTTTACTATTAACCAGAAATTTACATGTTTTAAAGTGATTTGGAGGTATATGAAGTTGTCCTGTATCATGAGGCCTCCTTCAAATATGGGCTTTCAGGTTTTAATTTGCTATACACTTAATGTTGCCTACATGATCTCAAAGATGTATGTAATTATTTTTCCTTTTTTTTTTGTTTGTTTGTTCATTAAATTTTTGGTATAGAGCATGTGGGCTCTCCAAGGGTGGGCAGATCACTCCCCAGGGAAGATGGCCACACTGTAATACTTTCACATGCATGCTCAGTATATTTTCTAAGCCACTGGCTCTGGGACTTGAACTATGTAGTTAGCCATGGGGATCTAGCCACCCTAAACACCTGTTGGTCCTAGGAGTTATACATATATAGACACACACACACACATACATACATATATATATATATATATGTATGTATGTGTGTTTAACAATTTTGACTTTTTTTCATGGTAGAGCTGGCACATACAAGTGAGATATAGAGAGGGGAATGAGTATCCTCCACAGGGTCTGATCACACTGTGACCCCCTTTCTCCAGCCCTCCAGCCTCTCAGATCCTGGACACTCATGTGCATGCCCAGGCTAACTGGCCTTGGGATTCAAACCAAGGTTGCCTGGTGAGATTTGGCCTCTCTTGAGCAACACATTACCACTGAACCACAAAGCCAGCCCGCAAGTTACATTTTTCAGGTTATGGTCTTGTTTTAGTCATTCATCAGAATCCTTTATTGAGGATGAAATAATTTGAACTCTTTTCACTTATTAGACAGAATTGTATGTTTTGTTCTAAATAGCACAGTGCAACACATTTTATTTGTGATATTGTCCATTGTTTGTCCACTGGTACTAAAACTCAGTGTGAGCAGTGTTCTCCCACATAAACTTGCTGCTGCTTCAGTGTCCTTTATATTGGTTGTGGCATCACCCTCCTCCTAACCTAGAAACTTCCTTTATCTCTTTACAGACCCTTATTTCTACTCATATATCCACAACTTGCCAAGTTCTTTGAGTGTCATCTCCAAAAATTTCTATTTTCCCATTTCCATTCCTTGTACCCCATTCCTAGATCATACTTTTATAACCTCTGTTTTTGTATTATGGCACTGGACTCATAACTTGTTTCCTTGTCAACAATCTCTTTCTCTGCCATCTACTTTAGAGCTTCTAACAAAATATTTAGCTCCTGCTCGAGAACTTTGAAATAGTTCTTCATTGCTTACAGACTAAAGCTCTACTTCCTTATTTGGCTTGCAGAGTCTTACCAGATGTAATTCCAACTGTCTTTACAATTTTTCTCTATCTCTGTCATCTTTCACATACACTGTACTATTGAACTACTCATCGTTTGTGTATCCTCCTGCCTCACTGGCCCTTATTTCCTGTTGTAAAGCCCTTTATTTTAGCCTGATTCTGAGGCCCAGCAGTGAGGCACTGCTCAAGAGAAGCCAGATCCCACATGGAAAGCACAGTTTGAATCCCTGGCCTGGTCAGCTGTAAACATGCTGGTACTTGCATGAATGCCCAAGATCTAGATCAAATGAGTTGGAGGACCAGAGGAAGGAGGTTGAAGAGTGACCATACCCTAGGGAGAGTACTTGCTTCTTCTTCTCTCTCTCTCTCATGCACATGCACTCTATTGTGAGTAAAGGAAAAAAAATCAGAAACAACAACAAAAAATTTCTCCATCTCTACATATTGAAATACTGCCTGACTTTTAGGACCCAGCACAAACTTTCAAATGTACCATCAAATCCCTTTCTACTTGGAAATAATCTCTCCTTGTTCTTGGTTCCTGTTGTGTTCCATCTTTGCTTGTCTCAGGACATTTGTTTCTTGGTATTACAGTGATTTATATGTCTTAGACCATGTCCTGGACTGTGAACTCCTTGAGAGAGCTGCGTCTCCATCTAATTCTTTCTGTACCCCACTCTTCCTGCATATAATATGTGTTGAGCTATTTCCTCAGTGAGTGAATAGCAGTGAGAATATTGATTATTACAGCCTTTTTGTTGGGGGGAGGGGTCAAGCATTGGAACTCACTCTCCTCAGTGAATATTTATTGTTTTCTTGTTTGTGAAAAGTACAGACGGAAGGGACAGTGCAAATAAGACTGCATCAAAGGCCTTTTCAAGGAGCTTATAACCTGAGAGAAGAAGTGTGGCCTATACATAAATAATTGTAAGATCCATGAGAGTGAATGTGGCTTTGTGAGAGATACAGACTAAGTGCTGTTCAGGGTCAGAAGAGGTTCTGAATGAGGGATAAGGGAAAGCTTTAGTAAGCAGATGGTATTTGAGTTGGACTTGGGAGGATGAGTAGAATTTAAATAGAGATTTGCTAATGAGGGTGACCTAAGGAAGTGATGGATGTAAACTTCTGAGTCAAGAAAGCATTTGGATCTCGGAAAGGGTGTGCAGTCTGTCTCGCTCAGATATGGATATGTTGAATTGGGATAGTGTGAGGTAAGACCAGAAAGGTATGGAGGACCAGCCAAGGGGCATGGTGGTTAAAAAATGGCTGGATCTCACATGGCTGACTATGCAAATGCACTGGGCCTGTATGTCTCCAACAAGCACATATGTACCTTATAGCGAAAAAAAAAAAAAAAAAGTGTGTGGGTTGGAGCCTGATTGAGAAAGGCTGTAAATATCAGGCTAGGAAGTTTTGGAGGTCTTTGTATTTGTTTATTTGTTTAAGCACTGAAAGTTTATGAACAATTGAGTAAGTTTTTCTCCCAGTGAAGAAGCCACCACTGATTATTACCTCATCCTTAGCAGAAGGACCTAGTCCTTGTTCTACCCTAGTATAACACTTGTTTATCTTCCTTCACAAAACTCTATTAAAGATTGGAAGCTTTCTTTTTTTTTTTTTTTTAAAGAGAAAGATTAGCAAAACTCTATTAAAGATTGGAAACTTTCTTTTTTTTTTTTAAAGAGAAAGATTTTTGCTATAGGGCACATGCACTTGCCAAAGAGCTTGACAGAAAGTGAGTAATAACCCCTCCCAGGGGAGATGGCTACACCACAATTCCTTCTCCTCTGTTATCCTTTCAGGATTTGAGACACGCACGTGCACACATGCACACACACCCACATGAGTTTTAAGTCACTGGGTTCAAGACTTGAACCACCATGAACTATGTGGGAGTCCAATGATGTAACCATTACACCATCTGCTGGTCCCAAGATTGGAAACTTTCAACCATGAAGAATCTAGTCTGTGAAAGTCTCCTCAGTTCTTACCGATCATGAGTTCTGATGTATTGTCTGACTATATTGTCATAGTTTCAAAAGTAGAAGAGTTTAACTGTGTGTTTATGTAGATATATATTCTGTAGTAGGTACAGAAATGTTAACATATATTAAATATGAAAATGGTGTTAGAAGATTGGTAGAGACATTTGAAAAATTAATTTTTGTGAGCTTTAGAGTAGCATTATCAGGGCCATCAGGTGGTGTCGTGGTTCAGGTGCTGAACTCCAACATGGTCAGCCACAATTTGAGTCCTGGACTCAGTGGCTTGAAAATCATGCTGGACATGGGACCAGCAGTTAGCGTAATGGCTATGTCGCTAGACTCCCGTGGTTCGAGTCCCAGACTGGGTGGCTTAAACTCACGCTGGGCACATCTGTGTGCGTGCCCAAGATCTCGAGAGGAGAATGGAGGAGAAGGGATTGTGGCATGGCCATCCCTCCTGGGGGGGTTGATTTCTCACTTTCTGTCTCTCTGTCTCTCTCTGTCTTTCCAGTAAGTGCACGCACCCTATAGCAAACACCTCTCCAAAGAAAAAAATCATACCGGACATGTGTGTGCGTGTCCCAGATCCTTAGAGGACTATGGAGGGGAAGGGACTGTGGCTTGACCAAACCCCCAACCCTCTGTCTCTCTCTGGTGAGCACATGTACACTATGGCAAAAGCTTTTTTTTTTTAAAAAAAGAGTAATTTTAGGCAAGAGTAGCTTTTTTCTTTCTTTCTTTTTTTTTTTTTTTTTTTTTTTTAAAACTGCTTTATTTCCTATTGCTGTAAGATCTGGCTTTAGGGACCAGCAGTTAGTGTAATGGCTATGTCACTAGACTCCCATGTAGTCGACCGCGGTAGGCGTCCCGGACCTGGTGGCTTAAACTCACACTGGGCGCATGTGCATACACGTGTGTGCCCAAGATCCCGAGAGGAGAATGAAGGAGAAGGGGTTGTGGCGTGACCATCCCCCCTGGGGGGTGATTTCTTGCTTTCTGTCTCTCTTTCTCTCTCTGTCTGGCGAGCGCATGCGTCCTATAGCCAAAAAACAAAACAAAACAAAAAAAAAACAAAAAAAACCTCTCCAAAAAAAAGAACTGGCTTTACATTCTTTGTTCTTTGTTAGTAAGAATTGTTTCAAGTACTCATCATCTCTAAGTTTTCATTTGATGGGAGAAATCTGGAAAATTCGTACAATTGAAGGTTTTAGAGTAAATATAAACTTGTAGTTTAATAATATAACCAAAATAATTTAAAAATCAAATGAAAGCAAATGTGTTGGGCTTCACACAGAAACATTACATCATCAAAAAGGTTGGTGGTTTCTATCATGATTAATTTCATATCTGGAACAGTATTATAATTATGTCATTAAGATCCTAAAACTTAATACAGAAATAGAGAATTCAAATAAAGTCACCAAAAAGATTACTTAAATTGAGGAATTGCTTTAAAAGGAAAGGAAAAAGAGAGCTAAATATATTCATCTTGGCTGAGAGACAGTGAAGTAGAGACATAAGTCTATAAATATTTGGAACTTGTAAACACCAAGGGAAGATGTATTTTAATTTTACAGCAGGATATTACTAAGAGTAAGAAGATGAAATATAGGATGACTCACTTTTATGGGATTAGTATTCTGGTAGATTGGAAGAATACCAAGATGTAGTTTATCTCTTTTTCAAAATTATGAGCTTCTTGAGAGCTAGGTTCATATCTTACTAATTTTTATAATCCTAGTGTTGACATATTGTTTGTGCTCATAAGTTACTTGAATTGAATTTCAGCAGAGCATCTGGCAATTCACATTATTCTTTAGCAAAGATAGAGAAATCTCAGCTAAATGATAGTATTATTAAGTGGATTTATAGCTCCTTGGTTTCAGAATATTGCTCCTGAATCAGTGGCATAAAGTGAACTATCCATTAAGACTATTTCTTTTTCACTATCATAGCCCAGATTTTACTGAATGAAAGATTTGAATGCATACTCCACAGTCCTGACCCCTAGTTCTGTCTTTCAAAATATATTTGTGGGGGGACCAGCAGTTGCTGTAATAGCTATGTCGCTGGACTCCCATATAGTCGACTGTGGTCCGAATCCTGACCCAGTGGCTTAAACTCATGCCAGGCGCGTGTGTATGCGTGCCCAGGATCCTGAGAGGAGAATGAAAGAGAAGAACTGCGGTGTGGCCATCTCCCCTGGGGGGTGATTTCTCACTTCCTGTCTCTCTGTCTCTGTCTTTCTGGTGAGTGCACACCTCCACATAGCAAAAACCTCTAAAAAAATAACATATATATATATATATATATTTGTGGAGACTAGCAGGTGGCATAGTGGTTAAGATGCTGGACTTCCACGTGGCTGCATGGGTTGAGTCCCAGACCCAGCAGCTTGAAACTCACACC
>NW_006160040.1:6030999-6040060 GCF_000334495.1 Tupaia belangeri chinensis | reverse complement strand
CACACACACACACACACACACACACACACACACACACAGAGATCTCATCTCCATTCTCTAACTTGGGTTTTGAGTGATAATTGTTTTCTACAGTAGTGGATGACTTTCCAGTTTTTTGAAGGTTATAGGCACAAGTAACTATATTGTCTACAAGCGTGGTATGTGAAAATTTTATGAGATCCAGTTGAGAGAGAAAATAATTTTTTTCCTAGGAGCAGTTTGGGTTTTGTTAACATCTACTAGAATGTACTAATTATCTCTTTCTTTTAGAACATTCATAATAGTTTAGTTCCAAACTTTCAGTGTATGTTCCCTAATTTTCCCCTCCTTTCCTCTCCCCTCCCTGCTATTGAACTACAGGTTTAATATACTTAAGTTCAGAGGGTGTATGTTCAGGTAAGTCCAGAATTTATCACTTTGAACATACCTAAAGATTTCCATCTTTGGTATGCAGTCTGAGGACGATGTTAGTACTTTCTTTTTCAGCATTTCACTCATTTGTATAAAGCAGAGGCAAAATACAAGGAAAAATGTAGATAATGACAAGAACATTATTTTCTAAGGTTTGTAATTCTGCTGAGCTGTAATAGCTATCTAGCAAGCAGTGAATGAATACTATGCTGAAGCATGAAATATTATAGTCTTTTAACTAATGAGTTTTTTTTTTTCTTTTTAGGTTTTTACTAGAGCTTGTGTACTCACTGGAGAGAGACAGAGAAAGGGAAAGTGAGAAATCAGCCCCCAAGGGGGTTGACCACACTGCAGCCCCTTGTCCTCCATATTCCTCTTGAGATTTGGGGCATGCATGCACATGTGCCACTGGCTTCAAGACTCAAACCATGGAGTTAGCTATGTGGAATCCAGTGCCTTAACCACTATACCACCTGATCTGCTGGCCCCTAGTGAGAACATTTAAAGACATCACTGTATCAAAGTCCAGTAACTGAAAGTTTGATTAAAATAAATGCTCAGTGGTTAAAGAATCATCTAGAAATTTCTGTGTGCAACACAGGTTCTCTTCATACCTTGTCTGACAACGAGACACATCAAGACTTTAATTTTGTCTCGCTAAATAGGGCCTGTTAACGCAAATGTTACACCACAAATAAACCTTAAAATCTTACTGTAGCTGTCATGTTGGCATTTTAATATTGCATTAGAGTTTTGCCTTACTTAGTTTTTAGGATATGGAAACTTTGAGATCCTGTACATTTTTTTAAATAATTATTTATTTCATTTAAAAAATTATTCATTCATTTATTTTCATTTGACTAGAGAGAGAGAGACACACATACACACACAGAGGGAAAATAAGAAAGCAAGCCACCAGGTCCAGGACTTGAGCCATGGTCAGCCATATGGGAGTGTCCAGCGCCTTAACCACCATGCCACCTGCTGGCCCAGAGATCCTGTACTGTAAAAAATAATTTATTTCTGGGGCCAGCAGGTGTTGCAGTGGTTAAGGTGCTAGATTTTCACATGGCCAGCCATTGTTTGAGTACTGGACCTGGTGGCTTGCTTTCTCACTTTGTCTTTCTCTCTCTGTCTCTGCCCAGTAAAATTTTTAAAAACAATAATAAATAAAATTAAATAGGTAATTATTTGTAAATATTTTATTTCTAAAAGAGCTAATCTTGATCCTTATGTCTCAGTTTACTCATCTGTGAAGTGGGGATGATGATAGGTAATTATGATTGTTGACGCCTATTAGTTCCAGAGTTTCTGAATTCCAGTGAATTTTCCTCCTGTGGAAGGTTATATACACATTTTAAATCATTATCAGCAAACCAAAGACCTTTTTTCTTCTTTGTTTAAATTTATCATCATCATCATTAATTTGCTACAGGGAAGGTGTGTTTATAAGAGAAAGAAGAGGGGAATGGGGAGCATGAGTGATAAAGCAAACCTCTAGGTCCAGGACTCAGATCACAGCCAGTGACGTAGGAGTCCAGTACCTTAACCACCATGCTACCTGCTGCCCCGACCCTCTTTTCTTTTAACCTCTCTTTTCCATAATTCCCTTAGCTCAATACTTTTCTTAGTTCTGTTTAGTTTACAAAGCAGAGACCTTACCAAAAAAAGCCAGTAGAGTCCTTGTATAAACATGTGAAACATGCCTTTTGGTGTTTAAATAAAATAAGCTATGTTTTATCCTATTTATATTTAAATATTACAAATATTTTTGCCAAATCTTCATATTTAAAACTATGAAATAAAAAAAAACTTGATTAAATGAAATTATAATAGTAAGGGCTTAAAATAACTTACTTTTCACACTTTCTTCTTTTTTATAAAATTTTAGACCACTCAGTGGCATGGTGGTTAAGGCAACTGAACCCCACATGTGGGGTTCAGTCTATACGTGTATACCCAAAAATCTCAAGAGTGTGGAGGAGAGGAAATTGTAGCATGGCCATACACCCTAGAGGGTACTTTCTCACTTTCCCTCTCTCTTGTTTCCATGATGTTTATCTCTCTGGCAAGCACATATACCATATACCCTAAAAAAAAAAAAAAAATTTATTTTTATTTTAGAGGATTTTGCCTTAGGGCACATTCATTTGCTGGGGAGAGAGAGGAGATAGATGCAGTGAGAGGCAAAGTGAGAAATCACCCTTTAGGGGGTCGACCATGCCACAATCCCTTCTCCTGGGCACGCACGCACATTCACCCTTTGTGATTTTCAAGTCACCGTGTCTGGGACTCGAATCACGGTCGACCATATGGGACTCCAGTGATGTAACTGCTATACCATGTGCTGGTCCTAAAAATAATTATTTTTTAAATTTATGTTTTTTATTTTTATTTCCAGAAGGTGTGCGAGCTCACTAGAGAGAGACAGGAGAGAAAGAGAGTGGGAGAAAGTAAGAATGTAACCCCAATGAGGCATGGTCGCACCGCAGTCCCTTCTCTTCCATTTCTCAATGTCTTCAGGACTTAGGGCATTGCTTGCACATGTGCCTGGTGTGTCTTTCAAGCCACTGGGGCAGAGATTCAGACTATGGTTAGCCACGTGGGATCTGATTCCCTTTACCAGTAGGTTATAGGGTCAGCCTCATTCTTACTTTTTGAATGAGATATTGTTATTATTAGTATTTATTATTATTTTTAGGCTATTTTGCCATAGGATATGTACACTTACTAGAGAGAGACAGAGAGAGGGAAAGTGAGAAGTCACCTCCCCCAAAACCAGGGGCATCGCCACGCTGTAATCACTTATCCTTCATTCTACTCTCAGGATTTTAGGCACACAAGCACACATGCACAGCATGATTTTTAAGCCCACAGCTCCAGGACTGGAACTGCAGTCTGCTATGTGGAAATCCAGCACCATCTGACATATTATGAGATATTACTTTTTTAAGTTTATTTTTAAATTTTATATATTTTTAGAAGTTTTTGCCTTAAGGCCCATACACTGGCCAGAGAGAAATGGAGACAGTGAGGGAAAGTGAGAAATCACCCCGCAGAGAGAATGGCCACACCACAATTGCTTCTCCTTCATTCACCTCCTGGGTTTTTGTGTATGCATGCATACATGCCAGTATGATTTTCAAGACACTGGGTCCAGGACTTGAAGCATGGTCGGCCATGTGGGAGGCCAGCTACGTAATCACTATGCTATATGCTGGCCCTTCAGAGGCATTGTAGGCAACAATTCCATTCTAGTCAAATTAGTTTTTATTGGTTATTTTTTATTTGATTTACCAAGTTAACGTTCTGTTTAAAGAGCGTACCGGCAGGAAGTAATATTTATTTTAATATGACTTAATCATTCTAATTTCATTTAAAAAATTTAGCTAAAAATTAGAAAATAAAATGTATGTTGAGTATCTTCTAACCTGCAATTTTAGGTGATTTTGAACAATTACAAATCTTGTCATGCTGAAGAATTGCACTATGGTTTCTACTGGTGATTCTGGTTCTTAACTAATTCCTTATGAGCTGGTTCCTTGAAAATTTGTGGCTTAACTGTTTGCGTCTATAGTCTGGAGGCCTTTGACGGTAGTGATGTTACCCATTCGCAGGACTTCTGTCCTGTTTCCTCTATGTGAGGTCTGGTGATGATCAGATGAGATGCTTCTTACAGTTCTGGTTACTGTGACACGTATGTAAGGAGGTGGGACCAGCAGATGGCCTAATGGTTAAGTCTCTGGACTCCCACCTAGTCGACTGCATTTCAAGCCCTGGACCCAGTGGCTTAAAACTCATGCTGGGCACGTGTATATGCCTGCCCAAAATCCTGAGAAGAGAATGGGGGAGAAGGGATCGCGACATGGCCATCCCCCTCAGGGGTGATTTCTCGCTTTCTGTCTCTCTGTTTCTCTCTGTCTCTCTGGTGAGTGCATATTCCCTATAGCAAAAATCTCTCAAAAAGAGAAAATATTGTTAAGGTTTTTTTTCTAGACCTGGACTGAGTCTTTTGGGAACATGAGAATTTTTCCATCTTCTATAGTTGTAGTCCAGTAACTGGAGCTTTCAACAGAGTCCTACACATCTGTCAGTTTGAGTTAGAGCATAGTGCTCCACCATCTCTTCCATAGAGAGAGGATACACACTGAGAATCACACTTCCAGCTTTAAAGGGGCATGGTTTGACTCACAATGACATATGAGGCCTCTTAAGGTATACTTCAGGGACAGGGCTCTTTTGATGACCCCTGACTTTAGCATTCAGTTTTAGTAGCCAGTACTGATAAACACATGCGTTTCAAGGCCATTTACCAAACTAACTTCAGAGTCATCAGGAGGGATATAATCAAGATACAATCCATGTTGGCATCAATGGCAGGAGCTGGTTAGAAACCAAAGGCTACTGAAGGGAACCCCAGGAATTTGAGGCCTGTGGTTAAAACCGAAGAATCAATTCAGACATGCTACTTTATTAAATTAATTTTATTAAAATAGAATTAATATACAATGAGATGTACCTATTTTCATTATGTACTGATAAGTTTTGATTAACTACTGCTACAGGCATCTGTTTGAATAACAGCATAACTCTATCATTGAGAATGGACCTTACGTGCAGTACTGATGATTCATTTTCATTACATATGAATTTTTTTTTTTGACTGTGAGATCAGATTCTCAACTAAGCATATATCAGGCTGAAAATCTTCTAGATGTGAGGGCCATAAATTGATCAAGTACTTGCTGTTCACTTTCCTAGCATGTTTTCACTCTCCCAGCCCTGGCCTAGAGTGCATCTCTGAGTGGTGTGGGTTCTCATGTGAATCTGCCATTGTCTGCAGGGTGAACTTGGTCAAGGTTTAGGCCTTTTGCCTCTTTAGACCTGTGTTTGTTTCTTCCTTGGTAAAACAAGTGGGTTCAGATGGATAATTTCCATCTCTGACACCCTTAATTTCTCATTATAATAAACAATTACTTGGTTTGAATGCGAGTGTCACAAATGTAAGTAGAAAACAGTTTTCTACCAGTATTGCTTCTCTCTGGATGGATTGCCTTCATTGATGCACTGGATGGAATCCCAATGCCTTTGTAGCATTATTCCTGCCATTGATGGCAGTATGGAATGTATCTTGATTATACTTTCAGTGACCTTGAAGTTAGTTTGGTAAATAGCCTTCTAGATATACATATTTGTCTTGCCTTGAGCTTTTTATAATGGTTGCTTTTTATTGGTTCTTGTTAGAGAAAAGAAAACCTTATCTCTGCTGTTCAGGCCTGTAACCACTCCTAAAGGCAGACAAAGAAGTGCATTGTTAACTGTTGGCAGTGTTGCATTGGCAGGCATTGTTTACTGTGAAAACCAAAGTTTGATTAATATAGGTGTCGCATTACAGATACTGCTAGACCAGTTTAAGGTACTATGAAATGAATCACAACATTTAATATTACAGGCTGCCCCTGATTAATAGATAACCTGTATCTACCTGTAAATGTGTAATTTTAAGTGGGAAGGCATTTTTGCTTAGAAATAACCTTTTTAACAGTAGTTAGGATCTCTGAATAGAAAGGCCTGTTTAATATACAATGTACCTAAAGTATGACACTAATGGAATTATGTATGTAGATTGATTATTTATGACTAGATTTCTATGAAGGGGAAGTACTGGTTTATAGACTTAGAATATTTGCTTTATTAGTATATTTTGACTTTCTAATACGTATTGGGCACTATACTGGGCACTAAGAGTATTGGAATTAAGTTTTTTATTTAAAAATGTTTTATATCTATTTTTTAAAAAGTAATTATTTACTTAATTTTATTTATCATTATTATTATTTTTAAATTCAGTACAGGGTATGTTCACTCACCAGAGAGAGAGCAAGAGAGAGAGAGAGAGAGAGAGAGAGAGAGAGAGAGAAAGCAAGTTGCCAAGTCTGGGACTCTAACTGCAGTCAGCCATGTGGGAGTCCAGTGCCTTAATCACCATGCTACCTACTGGCCCCAGGATTAGTAAAATATTAATCCCTCTCTCAACTGATAAGGAAGATTTAATACACAGATAATGATATAATAATACACAGATAATCATAAAACAACAAGTCTTCAACACTGATGAGGCACAGTCAAAAATAAACTAAGCACTGAAGAGCACAGATGGTGAACACCTGATCAGTTGGGATGAGCGCTGTCTTGGAGGACTCATACTGAGCTGAATCTGAAAGGATGAGGAGAAATTAACGTGAAAAGGTACTTGGGTAGGGAGAGCATGCCAGCCAGAGGAGACAGTGTAACTGTGGACATAGGGTAAGAAGGTGTAAGCACTTGGTATTACTAGGCAAAGCAAGAATTAGTAAAGAGGAGGCAGATGAGAGAGGTAAAGACCAAAAGAGAGAGGTTAAGTGGGTTTTAAGCATCTTGTCTAGACGTGTGGATTTTCCTGTGGCCAGTTTCCTGAGCTGGCCAGGTTTTTGTTTAAGAGAGACTTCTCAGACAGGGTTATGGAGAGTTGAGAATGTAGGGATAGCAGTTTTATCAGATTGTTGTAGTCAGGTGGTTGAAAAAAGAAGGCCTGAACTAGGGCAGAGGTGGTCAGGATAAACCCAAGGGGAGATAGTAGATAAATACAGTCTTCCCTTGGTATCTGGAGCTACAGGGGGGATTGTTTCTGTTATGCTGAGAAATATGCAGTCCCTGTATCCCCATTACAGTGAAGATTTGAAGGACAAGGAGTTAAACTGAGCACAAGGTTTAGTGAGGGAAATAAGATACATTCTGCAAATGGAATGGGCCATTGCCAGTGTAGGTAACCACCCCCTTCTCCTTCCCAGAGTCCATTTTTATTCTGTTTTAGATCTTTGGTTTAAAATATGTACCACTAGACTTGCAGAAAACCAGACACTGAGGAATGGAAAGCAGCCCTTGGAGAGATTAGGAGAACTGTTTCTTACACCGGTGGGCACAGAGGCATTTACACTCTTAATCTCTGGCCACCACTGGTGTGTGTGTGTGGGTGTGTGTGTGTGGGGGGGGGGGGGTGGGTGTGGTCTTTTATGGGGGAATTGGGGAAGGGGAGATCTCAGGCTTAGAACCTGCCCTATTTCCCAAAGGGAGGAGGCAGAGAAGCTGGGAGACTAATCTAGTCAGGGTTTTCAGATCACCCGTGTAGCTCTTGGGCAGGGCAGTATGTTTGCCAGAGGGCAGAAACCCTAGACAGCTATCAGCCCTGAGTTATTCATGAATTTAGGGTCTCTCCATGTCAAGACCACCTTTGATTTGTCAGTTCTTGATTTTTGCAGTTCCTAGGCCTGTTGACAAAAAAAATGACCAACTCTGTAAAAATAATAATTAATTCAGTTTATTTCTAAGCAGATTATGAGTGACTTAGGCTGAAAAGGTGGCAAAACATGCCTTTCTCTCCAGGTGATCAGGTATAGGGGTTCCTTTTATTTGATTTTGAGAGCAAGAGACAGAATTTGGAATTTAGTGAAATGTTTTCCCATTGGTCTGGCCCAAAAAGGCAAAACATGTGGAAGTGGGGGGAGGGCTTATAGGTTATAGGTGGGTTTTATAGTTTTTAGGGTGGTGATTGGAAAAGGAAGGTTGCTGAGATCAGAAAGGAATGTACTTTAACAGAGATAAGGAGGCTTAATATATATCACAGAGATGTTCCAGTACGCTGCCAGGGGCAGGATGCAGGAAGGGAATCCTGTTACCTATGGGTCAAAATGGCCTGTCAACATCTGTGGGCATGACTCCCCATAGGCCGCTGAAAAGGACTTTGAAAAAGTTGGAAAAAGCAGTCAGACCACGTGCCACAGGGACTTGTTTGGAATCACAATATAGTAATGTTCCACCATAAAGTTTCTTTGTGCCCCAGGCTAGTTCCCTGATCTACATTTTTACTAACCAAGCTTATATCACCCCTAACATCTCCTAACAGTTCTAGGGGACATCCTAACCCCCACTAATGTATTTCAGAATCTGCAGAACTAAAGTCTCTTACTTAAAAATTCTGTCCTCAAAAAACAAGGGGCAAGTATTGAGGAGACTTGTCTTTTGCGGGCAGAATCACAAGGAGAGAGGCAGCCTAAGGGGATGGTTATCACATTGCTTGGAGGTCAGTTTCCATCTATCTGGGTATACAGGGCAACATGGAAAGACCAGTTTCAGTTCTCCGCAAGGGATTTTAAGCAATGATTGTCAAGACAGCAGAAACCAATGGAGTCAGTCAAGACAGTTCTTAGATCCTAGTTTAGAAGCTCGATGTGCATTTACAATGCTTGAGGGCTGATAAAATATTATGAAAGGGGGCTGATGGCATATTTCCTTCCCATCCTGTTCTCCATAACCAGGGGTCTGTAAAGACTCAGGAAGACTGGGACCAACAGGTGGTGTAGTGGTTGAGGTGCTGTACACTCCCACATGGCCAACCATGGTTCAAGTCCTGGACCTGGCTGCTTGCTTTCTCACTTTCTCTCTCTCTGTTTTTGTTCTCTGGTCAAATTAAGATAAATGAATGAATAAATAAAGTTAAATAAAATAATTCTTTTAAAAAAAGACTCAGGAAGATTATTGTTAACTTCCATTAGTGGGCTCCTATTTTTTTTTTTTTTTTTTGAGTGGTTTTTGCTATAGGGCACATGCGCTC
>NW_006160040.1:6015887-6030943 GCF_000334495.1 Tupaia belangeri chinensis | reverse complement strand
GGAGAAAACACCCCCCCCCCCCCAGGAGGGGATGGCCATGCCGCAATCCCTTCTCCAAGGTTCTCCTCTTGGGATCTTGGGCACACACGCACATGCGCCTGGCGTGAGTTTTAAGCCACCGGGTCTGGGACGTGAACCTTGGTTGACTACATGGGAGTCCAGAGACATAGCCATTATGCTAACTGCTGGTCCCAGTGGGCTCCTATTTTAAGGGAGGTTTCTGTAAGACTCATTGTGATGTAAAGTATTGAAGTTAAAGGCAGATTTCCCTAAGGTTTAACTTACTAAGATGGACTCTTTTCTTTTTTTTTTTTTTTAATAGAATTATTTATTTAATTTTATTATTATAATTATTTTAAATTTGCTATAGGGCACCAGAGAGTGAAAGAGATAAAGTGAAAAATCAAGCCATCTGGTCTGGGACTGGAATTGCGGTTGGCCATGTGAGAGTCCAGCATCTTTTTTTTTTTTTTTCTTTTTAGAGAGGTTTTTGCTATAGAGCACATGTACTTGTTGGGAGAGAAAGAGAAAGAGAGAGAGAGAGAGAGTGAGAGAGGGAGAGGGAGAGAGACAGATAGCAAGAAATCATCCCCCCGGAGGTTGGCCACGCCGCAGCCCCTTCTCTTCCATTCTCCTCTTGGGATTTTGGGCATGCATGCACATGTGCCTGACATGAGGTTTAAGGTACTGGGTCTAGGAGTCGAACCACGGTCAACTATGTATGAGTACAGCAATATAACCATTACACCATCTGATGGTCCCAGAGTCCAGCCATCTTTGACCCCCCACACCACCTGCTGGCCCCTACTATGGACTATTAATACTAAGTATTGTATAGTCACTTTGGGTCTTTTATGGCCTAATTACAGATATGGAGGGCCAACTGTATTTAGGGTGTATGTCAGAAAAAAATATATATTAAATTTGAAGTATAAATAAGAGGATGATAGTGGCCTAATAGCTTCGTGGTTTGAATCCTGACCCTAACAGTTTGAAAAATATGCTGAATGCATGTGTGTCCCCCACATTCTGACAGTTTGGAGAAATGGAGAAGGGATTGCAGCATGACTACATCATTGGCGGGTGCTTTCTCCCTCTTTCTGTCTCTTCTGTCTCTCTCTGGAGAGTGCACACATCCTCAAACAATTAAAAAAAATGAGGGCAGAGGTCAGACTTATGCTTTTGTTAACTGAGTGACTGAGAAGGGAAGTTTTGACAGAGAAAAGTAAAAATTCAGTTAGGACAATTTGAGATGATTGTGGGTAGCCAACATACAGTTTCTATATCTCCAAGATATATGAGACCTAGAGGTATAGATTTGGGGGTCATTAGCATATAGATAATTTTTGAAATCCTGGAATAAATTAAAATCAGAATTTTTGAAAACCTATATTCAGACATGCACTTGACATACTGCGGAGTAAATAATGATAATGCGTACTCTATTTACCTGCAACTTTTAAAATCGGGGGCTTCACTATCAAAGGACACTTATGCCTTTAACTGGGTGGATTTCGAGTGGTGACCATTGACAGTTCATTCATTTACTTATTTACCCATTCAGCAACTAGTTATTAAACACCGTACACCTAGATTTCGGCATATATATATATATATATAAAGTGATGACAGAGCTATCCTCTCTGTCACCTAGGAAGCTGCAATCACAATCATTAGATTCTCTATATTTTTAAATCCACTACTGTCTGATCGATGAGTTTGTTTCAAGGGGTACACACTTATGATAGACTAATGCTATTGCTCATGACTGTTGTGTTTGCTAAAAGAAAGTCGTAGGTCTTACTCTTTGCCCTATTTATTACAACACAGAACCTTATTTGTTCACGCTGAACAAAGGACAGTGTAAAGAAAGGAACACGAACTGAGGGTTTTCTCCTGGAATGGACTTCTGTGTCAAATGTGAGAAGAGTTGTGCCACTACTAGCTTTAAATAAACGTATAGTTGTAGCCAGTAATATCATTGCAAGCCTGCTCTGTCCATTGTTTCAGAAACGAGTCCGATTGATATTCTGATTGTTTTTGTTCCTGCTATTCATGATGGTAGACAATGGCGTTTGTGTTTTCTGTCTTCTTTATTAGTACTGATAAGAGTTATATTGTGAGTTACATATTTTTGTTCCAAATGTCCTGGGGTAGGGAGTACGAAGCAAGCGTAGTAGAATAATTATGTATCTTTATGCAGTTCTATTTATGATGTGCCAATTAACTGAAATAAATATAACCCTGTGGGGGGAAAATGACTCTAAAAATGGAAAAAGAAAATCTGGAGTACATGTTAAGCATCATGAATACAAATTCAAGACTTAACTGAATTCTGCTAAAATGCAGATATTTCAGGAATAGCTTCTGAGTAATCAAATTTTTTATCACATTATTTCCCTGACTTTTGCCTTGGAAATACAATTTAACTAAAATGAACCCTATAGCATTGATTTGTCTATCTGATTTTATTGCTGATAACTTAAATGTGAGGCATCCAACTCCTGCCATTTCCACTGTTTCTATGGTAACCAAAGTGTGCAAACCCAGCAGTATCACTTTCTTTCACAGCTGGCATTTTGTGTTCACAGTACGGAGAGGGGTTTTAGTAAAGCGTAGTCTGTGTTAATTGGGATGTAACTAGGTCAGAACAATTTTGGAATCCTTTCTTCATTCTTTTAGGTTTGTGTGTGGGTGTGTGTAGCTGAAACTGCAGTTACCCTCCTTTTTAAAAAAAGTACATATGTTCACTGAAATTAATCACCATTTAAGCTAGTCTTTTGAAAATCAAGCATAACATCTGTAAACACAATTTAGTGTGGAATCTTGGCTACAGTTGCTCTGAGACTTGCTCCAAAGCCCTGTAGACCCTTGAGTATTTCTATAAAGAAAAATGAAATAATGTGAAAATGGCTCAAAATAGTAAACACATTTTAATAGTGATTATATTATTTATTTTGTTGTTATTTTGAAGCATTGAGTATCTTACGAACTTGACATTTATTTTACTTGTCCTGATGAGTACAGGCAGTCCCAGTTAAGGGCTGTACATGGAAAAATGACTCCCCTGTGCAATTCTAGGTCTTACTTTGACTACAGGAGCCCTTTGCTGTGGATGTAGCGCAAGCTTTGTACTCTTTCTCAGACTGTACATAAGAGCTCATAGGCCACAGGCTCCCCCAAAATGTCATTGCCTCTGTTCTCATCTCAGACTCTACATGGAGACCCCACACTTAGGACTTCCATCGGCTTCAAGTATGTTATATATCAAAGGTATTCTGACTTTAGTACCAGCCAGATCCTCCTCTCTCTGTCTTTGTATCCTTCTTCCATTGTGGTGCTCCTAACTCTGTTTCAGCATAACATGACTGTAAGAACCTCTCACAAGAGTTAGCTAAGTCTAAACTTAAGATTGAAAACTGGGACCAGCAGTTGGCGTGGTGGTTAAGGCTCTGGACACTCCCACATCGCTGACCACAGTTCAAGTCCTGGACCTGGTGGCTTGCTTTCTCGCTTTCCTCTCTCTCTCTCTGTGTCTCTTTTTCTGGTCAAATTAAAAAATAAATGAATGAATAAATAAAATTTTTTTAAAAATTAAAAAAAAATTGAAAACTAACGGGGCCAGTAGGTGGCATGGTGGTTAAGGGTGCTAGACTCGCACATAACCGATCACAGTTCAAGTTCCTGGTGGCCTGCTTTCTCACTTTCTTTCTCTCTCTCTCTTTCTTACTCTGTCACTCTCTGGTAAAATTAAAATAAATGAATAAATAAATAAATAAAGTTAATAAAATACTTTTTTTTAAAGAATTATTTTATTTTAACTTTATTTATTATTATTATCATTATTATTTTCCAGTTTGATCAGAGAGAGACAGAGAGAGAGAGGAAGTGAGAAAGCAAGCCACCAGGTCCAAGACTTGAACCGTGGTTGGCCATGTGGGAGTCCAGCGCCTTAACCACCATGCCACTTGCCGGCCCCAATAAAATAATTCTTTAAAAGTAGAAAGATTGAAAACTAGCTTCTAGTCAGGGAGCCAGACCATGGCACAGTGGTAAAACATGACGCTCTGTGAGGCAATCTCACATAGGGAGGTTTCCAGTTCAAGTGTGGAGACCTCCCTGAGCACACCAGGCACACGTGTGCCTGTGAGGCTGGGGTGGGTCACAACCCGAAGACCCTGTTGGGTGTGCACTCTCTCTCTGTCTCATTCTCTCTTTCTCATAGAAGAAATACATTTTAATGCTGAGCCTTGTCAAAAAAAAAAGGCAAAATCAGTTTCCTATATTTTTTGCATTCAGCAGCTCATAACCTATTTTCATGTATTTTAAAATTTTTATTATATTAAGTTGGTAGCAGTTTTACATATTTATAGGGTATGGTATGATATTTTGTTATATGCATACAATATGTAATGATCAAAACAGGGTGATTATTATATCTACCTATCTTTGAACCTTTATCCAAAATATTCTAGCTTTTTTGAAATATATAATAAATTGTTACTGTATTCTAGAATTTATTTCTCCTGTCTGTTTGTTGTTGTTGTTAATTGCCCAAGGACAAGAGGGAAAGCACCCCAAAGTGGGACATGGTCACACTGCAATCCCTTCTCCTCCATTTCTCCATCTTGTCAGGATCTGGGGCACACATACACACACATCCAATGTGTTTTTCAAGTCATTGGGTCTGGGATTCACACTACTGTCAACCCTGTAGGATCTGACTCCTTTAACCACTAGGCTCTAGAGCTAGCTCTAGTCCTCCTATCTAGTTGTAATTTTGTATCTGTTAATTCTCCCAATCCTCCCAACTTTCATTTCTTACATAAAACTATTTTTGCTCCTATATCTCATAGTTTGTGCTCTCTATCTTGTTATCTTTATTTTTAAGAGGTTTAAGCTCAATCTTTAGAAAATTATAGATAAGATAGCAAATGGTATGTAAGATGGTTTATTTGGTAATTCTATAGTTTTTTAAATTTAATTTTTTTATTCATTCATTTATTTTTAAAATTTGACCAGAAAGAGACACACACACAGAGAAAGGGAAGATGAAAAAGCAAGCCACTAGGTCTGGGACTACGAACCCTGGTCAGCCATGTAGGGGTGTCCAGTGCCTTAACTACCACGCCACCTGCTGGTCCTGGTAGTTTTATAATTTTAAAAATTATGTCTGCCAGAGATCTTATTCTCAGTAAGGTCTTCAGAAATATACTCTAAATTTGTGTTTACCATCTTTTTATCACTTGAGCATCATTTACTGTGTCTTGCTTCTGTAAGTGCACAGAAATTATTTCTCCTGAGTCACTAATGTCCTTCTGATTGTCTATTCTGTCCACTTCTTCTCAGCTTTCATTGTGTTGTACTCGATGGCCATTTCTTCCTTTTTAAACCTGGAATCCTCCTGCCTCAGCCTCTCAAGTAGCTGGGACTATAAGCATGTGGCACTATGCCTAGCTTTTTAGGGTGGGTGGAGAATCAAATGTGGGCTTCCCCTGTGGCCTCAGCCCACCAAGCAGCAGTGTCAGGTGTGTATTCTTGTGGCTGGTTTTAAGCTTTATACAGTCTTCTAAAACTTGCTTTTTTCTTTTTTTCTTTTTTTTTCTCAATATAATATTTGAGCATGTTGTAACATTTATTTGTAATTCAATGATTTTCCACTGCTGCTTTAAAATGTATTGTGTGGTGGTTAAGGTGCTGGACATTCCCACACGGCCAACCATGGTTCAAGTCCTAGACCTGGTGGCTTACTTCCTCACTTTCTCTTTCTCTCTCTCTCTGTCTCTCTCTGGTCAAATTAAAATAAATGAGTGAATAAATAAAATTAAATAAATAATTTAGAAAATAAAATGTATTGTGTGACTCCCATAGTTTTTTTTTGAGAAGTTTTTGCTCTAGGGCGTATGTGCTCACCAGAAAGACAAAGAGAGACAGAGAGATAGAAAGCTAGGAATTACCCCCCAGGGGGGGATGGCCATGCCACAATCCCTTCTCCTCCATTCTCCTCTCGGGATCTTGGGCAAACATGCACACGCGCCCGGTGTGAGTTTAAGCCACTGGGTCCGGGACTCGAACCATGGTCTGCTACATGGGAGTTCAGTGACATAGCCATTACGCTAACTGCTGGTCCCTCTACCATAGGTTTTTAAAAACTAGAAACTGGAGGCCAGCAGGTGGTGTGGGGCTTAAGGTGCTTGTCTCCCTCATGGCCGACCGTGGTTCAGGTCCTGGACCTCGTAGCTTGAAACTTGTGCCAGATGTGTGTGTGTGCATGCCCCAAATCCTGAGAGGAGTATTGTGGAGAAGGAATTGTGGTGTGGCTATTCCCTCGGGGGGGGTGATTTCTCACTTTCTCTCTGTCTCTCCAGTGAGTGTATGTTCCCCATAGTAAAAACCAAATCAAACCAAAAAGCTCTTCAAAAAAAAAAAATTACAAACCGTGCTGTTATGAACATTCTCTGGTTTATCTAAAACTAGAATTATTGAGTCAAAGGGTATGCTGTTGTTCAGTTTTGCAAGCTGATACCAAACTGTTCAAAAAGTTTCACCAATTTATTTTCCTACCACCAAAGTATCAGAGTTCCCACTGATTCACTTTTTATTTATCAGTTCTCAATTTTTAACCAATATAGTTCAGTGTAAAATGGTATCTCACTTTGATTTTCAGTTGTATTTCTCTCATTGTTGATGAGGTTTACCACCTTTTTATAAGCTAACTGGTTAAATGCGTTTCTGCTTTAGTTAAATATCTGTTTGGACATTTTGCTTATTTTTCTGTGTTGTCGTTTTTCACATTGACTTGTAGGAGTTCTTAGTTCTGGATACTAAATCTTTATTTCTTATGTGCATTGCAGATTCTTCTGCCAGTTCATCCTTTCTCTTTTTATTTTCTTTATCTTTTGGTGTTTGGAAATTATTTTAATGTAGCCGAATTTGTCAGTCTTTTATGATTAGTGCTTTTTTTGTGTCTTGTTTAAGAAATTCTTCTGCACCTCAGGATCAGAGATATTCTTTCATAAAAGTTTTAAAGTTTTGCTTTTTACATTTAAGTCTTTAATTCACATGAAATAGGTATTTGAATGGTATGAGGTGAGGATAATTTTATTTTTTTCATATTTGGATAACCTATATGCCAATCCCATTTATTGAATAGTTAATCCTTTCTCTCCTGGTCTCAAGTTCCTCATCTCTTGGTGTCATGATTCCATTTAGGTCCTCTGCTCTATGCTATGAATCAATTTGTCTATCCTTATGCCAGCACTACAGTGTCTATGTCAGGAGTGCGTTTTGTTTGTTTGTTTGTTTTGCCATGTGTTCACCATTGAGAAACAGAAAGAATGTGAGAGAGGGAAGGGGGAAGTCACCCCACGTCAGTGGGGTGTGGTCAGGCTGCAATTTCTTCTATTCCATTTCTTCATCCTTTTGGGATTTGGGGAACATACACACATGTGTCTGGAGTGTTCTTCAAGCCACTGGGGCCTGGATTTGAATCATGTAGTTGGCCATGTAGGATCCAGCTCCCATAACCACTAGGCTACTGGGTCTGCCTAATTATTGCAGCTTTAAAATCAGTTTTGATAATCTTGTTTTGAACCAGATTCCTCTCTTCACCCCTTGTTCCCCAACATATTCCTCTTCAGGAATACCATGGCAATTCTCAGCTCTTTGTTCTTCCACATACATTTTACAATCAGCTTTTCAGATTCTACATACACACACACAAAATCCCTGATGGGACTTGGATTGAAACTACATTGAATTTACAGGCAAGTTTGGGGATAATTGATGCTTTACTGAGTTGTCTTATCTATAAACATGGAATCTTAATTTATTTAGGTCTTCTTAATGACATCTTAAGATAGAAATTATGGTGTTCTGCATGCAGATCATACACAACCTTTGATAAATTTATTCCTAGACACTACATATTTTTTTTCTTTATTTTAAAAAATATTTGTTAGAGGGTACATGCAATTGCCAGGGAGAGAGAGAAAAAAAGAAGGAAAGCATCCCACCCCCATGAGGAAGTGTGACACTGAAATCCCTTCTCCTCCATTACTCCCTCCTTTCAGGATTTAGGGCATGTGCACACACAAGCCCTGCATGTTTTCAAGCTGCCAGGTCCAGGATTCGGTAGGGTTGACCTTGTGGAATCCAGCTCCTTCAGCCACCAGGTCACAGGCTGGCCCAGTTGCTGTATACATTTTATTGCTGTTCTAGTTTATTCTGTTGATAACAGAATACCTGAAAGTGAGTGATTTATAAGAACAGTGGTTTGGAGGTCTAAGGTCCAGGGACAGCACTGGTGAGGGTCTTCTACCTACCACACTTCTGGTGGATAGTGTGTCAGAGGGCAAAAGTGAGCCTATCTGTGTCTGTGTGTCTCTGCTCTGGTCTCATTCCCTGCCTTATAAGCCCACCAGTATTCGGGGATGGGGGGGAGGCTCATGGTGAACCCCTTATCCAGTCCTAATCACTTCTCAAAAGCGCCACCTCTTAATCCCATAGTAATAGTTTTCTTTTAATTCCTTCATAATACAGCCACTTTTTTTTAAAAAAAAAAAACTTTATTTATTTATTTATTTATTTTAATTTGACCAGAGAGAGAAAGAGTGAAGAGAGAGAGAGAGAGAGAAAGTAGGAAAGTAAGCCACCAGGTCCGGGACTCGAACCATGGTCAGCCATGTGGAAGTCCAGCGCCCTTAACCACCAGGCCACCTGCCAGCTCCAGCCACTTTTTTTTTTTTTTAAGAGAGAGATTTTTTGCTATAGGGCACATGTGCTTGCTGCAGAGACAGAGAGAGACAGAGAGACAGAAAGTGGCACCAGGAGGGATGGCCACACTGCAGTCTCTTCTCCTCCATTCTCTTCTTGGGATTTTGGGCCTGCACACACATGCGCCTGGTGTGAGTTTTATGTTGCCAGGTCTGGGACTTAAACCATGGTCGACTATGTGGAAGTCCAGCAACATAACACTTACACCATCTGCTAGTCCCCATAATATGGCCATATTTTAACACATGAATTTTGGAGGGACAGTTTCCAAAATGATAATTCTATTGTTGCCTGTGAAAAATTGTATTTTCTAGCTCTTTGGTTATTGTTTTATAGTACTGTATTCATAGTATAGTGTTGATTTTAGAAGTGGTGCTAATGGGCTTTCTTGCATAATTGCTGAGATTAAATGGGATATTTCTAATGTTTCCTTCTTCATTTTTGATATATACCCATTATGAGGCGTAAGGAGGATTTTTTGTAGTCTATTTTACTAAGAATTTTGATTATGAATGGATGTTAAATTCAACTGCTTTTTCAAGACCTTTCTAGATAATTGTGTCATTATCTTCTTTAATCTGTTAATATTATAGACATATATTAATAGAATTTTCTCATGTTCAGCTATTCTGGCATTCTGTTCCTGGATTTGATTAACTGTTATTTTGTTTAATGTCTTTACATCTATTTTATTTTATTTATTAATTTTTTTTGGAGAGGTTTTCGCTATAGGGTTGTGTGCTCACCAGAAAGACAGAGAGAGACAGAGAGACAGAAAGCGAGAAATCACCCCCAGGGGGCATGGCCATGCCACATGCCCTATTCTTCTCTTCCATTCTCCTCTCGGGATCTTGAGCATGCATGCACATGCGCCCGGCATGAGTTTAAGCCACTGGGTTTGGGATGCGAACCGTGGTCGACTACATGGGAGTCCAGCAACATAGCCATTATAACTACTGGCCCCATCTTTGCATCTATACTTGTGAATGAGATTAGCCTAGAAAAATTTTTTTCATTATTTAATTTTATTCATCATCATTATTATTGTATTTTTAAAAATTTGACCAGACAGAGAGAGAAAGAGAGGGAAAGTGAGAAAGCAAGCCACCAAGTCTAGGGCCCAAACTGCAGTTGGCCATGTGGGAGTCTAGCACCCTAACCAACATGTGACCTGCTGGTCCCAGCCTGAACATTTTTTTTATTCATTGCCTGTCAAGATTATACTGACTTTCTAGAATAGGTTTGGAGCATTCCCTGACTACCTGGTTTGAGTCACAGCTGGGCTTCTTTAAAAATAGCTGCTGGTCTGGGGCCAGCTGATGGCGTAGCAGTTATGTCACTGGACTTCCACTTGGCTGACTATAATTAGAGTCCCAGACCCCATGGCTTGAAAAATTACTCTGAGTTCATGTGTGTACATGTTCAAAATCCTGGAAGGAGAATGGAGGAGATAGCATTGCAGCATGGCCATTCCCCATGAGAAGTGATTTCTCACTTCCCCCTCACTGTCTCTGTCTCTCTCTGGTGAGCGTACACGCCCTACAGCCAAAAAACCCTTCCCAGAACCAAAAAAATCCACCTCTGAAAACATGCTGGGAGCATGTGCATGTGCCCAAAATTCTGAGAGGTGAAGGGATTGCAGTGTGGTCATTCCCCTTGGGGGATGCTTTCTCATTTTCTCCCTCTCTTTCTTTCTGTCTGTCTCTGGTAAGTGCATGTGCCCTATAGAAAATAAAAAGAAAAAAAAGGAAACAGAAAAGAAAATTTGGAGAACTTGGGTCTAAGATCATCTGAGGTTAGTGTTTTCTTAGTAGTAATATATATATATATATTTTTTTTAATTTTTTTTGGAGAGGTTTTCGCTATAGGGCACGTGCGCTCACCAGACAGACAGAGAGAGACATAGAGACAGAAAGAGAGAAATCACCCCCCAGGGGGGATGGTCACGCCGCAATCCCTTCTCCTCCGTTCTCCTCTCGGGACCTTGGACACGCACGCACACGCGCCCGGCGTGAGTTCCAAGCCCCCGGGTCTGGGATGTGAACTGCGGTCGACTATGTGGGAGTCCAGCGACATAGCCATTACGCTAACTGCTGGTTCCTGATTTTTTTAAATTTTTATTTTATTTGTCTTTTAGAGTGAGAGTTTTACTATCAGGCATGTACACTCTCTGGAGGGACAGACAGAAATCGAGAAATCACCCCCCAGGGAGATAGCCACACCGCAATCCCTTTTCCTCCATTCTCTCTTGGGTTCTTGGGCACACATGCACATGTGTGACTTGAGTTTTAAGCCACCAGGTCTGGTACTTGAACTGTGATCAACTATGTGGGAATCCAGCAAAGTAACCATTATGCCATCTGTTAATTGTTAATTGGGTAGCCTGTATTTTGCTAATCTATTGTCTGCATGACATCAATAATTGAGAAAAGTATGTTACCGTTGATCTTTTTTTCCCGATTTTTATTTTTTATTAATTAATTTTTGCCTTATATCAAAATATATAAAGTTTATATCAAGTTTAGGATTGTGGCTTCTTCCTAATAAACTAAACTTTATATTGTTATACAGTGATCCTCTCTGGTCCTAATGATGCCTTTGTCTTAAAGTTTACTTTGTCTGACATTACAACCATTGACCCAGGTTTCTTCTTTTTTTATTTTAAAGAGATTTTTACCATAGGGCATGTGCACTTGCTAGAGAGACAGAGAAACAGAAAGTGAGAAATCACCCCCCAGGGAGGATGGCACATCTTGATCCCTTCTCCTCCATTCCCCTCTCAGGCTCTTGGGCATGCACGTACATGCACCCAGCTGAGTTTTAAGCCACCAGGTCCAAGTCAACCGCAGTAGACTATGTGGGAGTCCAGACACGTAACCATTACACCATCTGCTGCTCCCAACCCAGGTTCTTGTAGCAGTTTTTCTGGTACATCTTTGGTTTATTTGTTTTTTTGCAATAGGGTACATGCACTAGCCGGAGAGTGACAAAGAGAAACAGAGAGAGGGAAGGCAAGAAATCACCTCCCTTAGGGGATGGCCACTGCAGTCCCTTCTCCTCCATTCTCTTCCATTCTCCTTTTGGGATTTTGGGCATGCATGCACACATGCCTAGCATTAGTTTTAAGCCACTGGGTTCAGGACTTGAACTGCGGTCAACTACGTGGGAGTCCAGTGGTGTAACCATTGCTCCATTTGCTGGTCCGCTGATACATCTTTTAACATCCTTTTACTTTCAGGTTTTATGGTTACTATGTGTAGTGTCTTCTTGTACTATTGGGTCATTGGAACAAAGTCATGACACATTTTTGCATAAATAAATACAAGTTTTTCTACGACCAAACAGATTTAAGTGCTTTGAGATCAATATCTCCATATTTTTTTCTTTCTTTCCTCAAAGTTTGCAGTACATTTTATACATAATAGATCTATTAAATAGTTGTCAGACTTGAAATTTTTTTCAAGTTTATTTATTCCATGAGTGAGAGAGACAGAGTGAGACAGACAGACTATAACCTTGACAGAGTCTTGACATTGTGATTCACCTCCGGTTTCAACTAGTCTGACTATAGGTTCAGGCATGCCTGCTGTACCCAGGGATGTCTCCTGGCTTGAACCAGTGACCTTCCTACGTTGGTCAGCCTTGCAGGATGTTATGTTTTACCACCGTACCACTGTCCAACCCCTTTGAAGGTCTGGTTTTGTCTGATGCCATTTTTCTCTTTCTGCTACAATGAAATGCTTTTAGTTATTCCATTCTAATGGCAATAACTTTGAAATCCACCTCATGTCCAGTTCTGTTACCTGTCCCCTCTCCTGTAATTTTACTGCATGTAGTATAAGGGTAAGATGGTTTCAGCTGGCATTTGAGACTGTCCAGTCTGGGTTCATTCTACTTCCCCCAACGTTTGAGTCCTCTCATTTCTGTCCAGACACAATCATGGTGTTCTCAGCTCACCTGTGCGTAGCTGCCTCCTTCAGTGGCCTGTTCTTCCTTTTCTCTACCATGCTCCTACCTCTGTGTCTTTCAGGATCTGGCTCATAGAGCTCATCTCTCCCCTAATGTCCAGTGAGCATTTCCCTTAACAGTGAAATCTCTAGTTAATCACTTTCCTTTTTCAACTTGATTGAATAAATGAATTCAGTGTGTTAAAAACACATAAATTTTTTTTTTCTCCAAAGAGTTTACCAAGGAAGATTTTTTTGTCCACACCCCGCAAAAAGCCTACCTGCACATTTCTGTTTCCAGATGTCTACACCTAAGGATGACTTAAAAGATGGTAGATAAATTTGCAGCCTACTTTAAAAAATATATAGCTTTTAAATTAGCCTTGGTTTTTATTTTCCTACATCTCGAAATTATATTTAGAATTTCTCACTTTTGCATGTACTATAGCTGACATGAGTTTTAATGGACTGTTGAATGTTGATCATGTTTTCCTACAGTAGTTTAGAAATATTTAGCAAGAAAATTCCTTGATTTATTTAAATTAAGGCAATTATGTCATGATTTGAAATTTTATATGAAATTTCAACCACAAACATTCTTTGTTGTGGGCAGTAAGTTTATGATTTGCACAGGTTTTAAAATTATTAGTTTTTCTATGGGTGAATAGAATGATAGCTTTAATTACTTTGTAATTATTTGTATGATTTTGAAAATAAGGTGTGTGTCTATGGCAAAGATGTTTATATAAAGTTAGTGCTAACTTTAAGAATGTCAAATGCTTTAATGGTGTAAAGGGTACTTAATATTTGATATATGTTTTTTATGAAACTACAGAGAAGATATTTTTATAAGAACTTAATTCCTTTTTAGAGCATGTCAAAAGAATAAATATAGTAATATGAATGCTCTATTTTTATTTCTAGAAACCAGCAAATATCCTAGTAATGGGAGAAGGTCCTGAGAGGGGGAGAGTCAAAATAGGTAGGTAATTATTCCTAAAATAATTTGTTAAGAAACTGAAATGACTGCAAAGATGGTTCCCTTTTAATTCTCTATTTAAGCAGTTAATTTTAAAGTTACTTTCTTATAATACTTTTAGAAAACATGTTGAAAATGTAGACAGTCTATATAACCCACAGGTTGTTTTCCTAACATGAGTTTCTATAATTTTTTTCTTTTTTCTTTCTTTTTTTTTTTTTTTTTTTTTTATTTTTTGTATAAAGAATGTGTGGTTTTTTTTTTTTTTTTTTTTTTTTTTTTTCAGTTTTGCTATAAAGCATGTGTGCTCACCAGAGACAGAATAGGGGGAGGTATGTGTGAGAAATCACCCCTCCGGGGGGATAGCCACACTACAACCCCTTCTCCATTTTTCTCTTGGAATTTTGGGCATGCGTGTACATGTGCCCTATGTAATTTTTCAAGCTACTGGATCGACACTTGAACCATGAAGTCAGTTATGTGGGACCTAGTGCCTTAACCTCCATTCCACCTGCTGACTCAGTTTCTATAATTCTAAGTTGAGGCATCATTGGCAATTGATAAACAAGCTCACAAAGACATTCATTCCTATGTAATATTCCACGTGTGTGTTTACGCTCCCACTGCCATCTTGCATAGTCACCCTAAATATAATCCTCTAAATCTTACTTTTGTCTCAGCTTTACCAAGTGGTCTTCCTGAATATCTTCCCCCCACCCTGACCTAATATATGTAGACTCTTACAGGTTCTCTCATACTCAACCTTCAGTGCCAGGTATTAACATTTCTTTTCCAGGTGAATATTTATGCTTATAGCCTCTCTTACTTGTTTGTCTTAGATGAAAACAGTGGTTGGACTCTCCTCTGTGTTTTAAAATGTCCTTTGCAACCCTGAAGGTTCTGAAAGAAATCAGCATTATTTATACCTGTGACATATTTGGGGAAAAATGAGCCTAAGGAATGGTTTATTCTAGTTTCTTTTAATAGAAATTACACTTATTGAATATTCAGTGCTTTTTAGGAGGATTTTAAAATACATTTTGTCTCATTAGCCTGCTTTCTTTGCTATTAGACATACTAGAGGTGATGCAAAATTATGCTCACTTGACCTGCTACACATTTATGGTGTCCTGTTTCAACCAAGCCTCCCTGAGCTTGGTTTTCTACTTCTTCAATGAATTACCTAGCCCAGATCTTGAAGAAGCTGTTAGACCTTTGTGTTTGCTGAGATTCAGGTTCATTAAAAAATTTGTTGCTGTTAATTTCTTTCCCTCCTTCTTTCTTTCTTTCTTTCTTTCTTTCTTTCTTTCTTTCTTTCTTTCTTTCTTTCTTTCTTTCTTTCTTTCTTTCTCTCT
>NW_006160040.1:5976803-6015838 GCF_000334495.1 Tupaia belangeri chinensis | reverse complement strand
TCTTTCTTTCTTTCTTTCTTTCTTTCTTTCTTTCTTTCTTTCTTTCTTTCTTTCTTTCTTTCTTCTTTTTTTTTTAAATTCCCAGAAGGCATATGTACTTGCTGGAGAGAGAGAGAGAAAGAGAGAGAGAGAGAGAGAGAGAGAGATGAGAATGCATCCCCCTAAGGAGGATGGTCATGCCTGCAGTCCCTTCTCTTCCATCTCTCTTTCCTTTTGGGTATTTGGGCACGCATGCACATACATGCCCCGTGTGTTTTGAAACCTCCAGGTCCAGGACTAAAATCTTGAGGTTGGCCACATGGGACCAGCCACATTAACCTCCACACCACTGTCTGGCCCTGTCGATTTTAATTAAGTAATTAAGCTCTTTTCCTTCTCTTCCTTCCTCTTCCTCTCTCCACTACTCCTCACTTGTTTGTATTTTTATTTCACTCACATAGCCTTTCTCTTACAGGCATTTACTGAGTACTTACTTTGTGCCAGACACAGAGAAAGGGAGATAAAAGGTGGTCTTTCCCTGTGTGAGCAGTTCACAGTGTGATCAGTGCTTTCATAAGTTACCTCGTTTATTTTGCACAGCCACCCTCTAATGGTAGATATTACAGACGAGGAAAGATGAGCTGAGAGAGGTTGTAGCTGACTCAGACTTCCAAAACTAGGATTTGAATTTCAAGTCCTTAGACACTTTTCTTATCAACATCGCTGTCTGGTAATGTCAGACCTGCGTGACATGAACAAGCTACCAGGTCTGGGACTAGAACCACAGTCAGCCATGTGAGAGCCCATCACTTTAGCCACCATGCCACCTGCCAGCCCCCACGATCTCACTGATCTCTGCTTTTTGTCAGCATGGCTCTGCTTCGAAATAGCCTCAGAGCAAGAATGACTCTTCCTTCCTCAGCCCTATCTATCTGTATCCTCCTGTGAGTCAGCTCCTCATATTACACTATTGCCATCTTCCCCTTCTCCAGGCTCCCCTCTTCAGCTTTTCTTTTTATTGGAGAGGTTTTTGCTATAGGGCACATACACTCGCTAGAGAGACAGAAGAGACAGAAAGCGAGAAATCACCCCCCAGGGGGGATGGCCACGCCGCAATCCCTTCTCCTCCATTCTTCTCTTGGGATCTTGGACATGCACGCATACGTGCCCGGCGTGAGTTTAAGCCACAGGGTCCGGTACTCGAACTGCAGTCGACTACAAGGGAGTCCAGCGACATAGCCATTAGCCAACTGCTGGTCTCATCTCTTCTTCAGCTTTAAGCATTCATAGTCTTCTTCCCAATTTTAAATTAAAACAAATTTAAAAATCTTCCTATATCCTTCTTCTTTCCTTTAACATTCATCCTATTTTTTTTCCTCCTCTTGTTCCTCTACTTCTGGAACACATGATCACCCTTCAATTGCTCTTTTCCTTAATCTGTTAGAATCTGGCCTCAAATTCCATCCCTCTGTCAAAACTGCTGTCTGAAAGGACACCCATGATCTCTCCTTTACCTAATGCAGTGGTCTAATTAGTCATCATTCTCCTTTACTGCAGGAAACCTGTCTTTCTGACCAGTCTGACCTTGAGACCACCTTCTTATGTAGTCTGTATGACATTACACAAGTCTATTTTTCTGTCTACTACATGTGCTCTTCTCTATTTTATTCATTATTGCCTCTTTCTTTTATTAACCTAGTGTTTCCAGACACCATGGGCTCTGGCTTGGGACATGGCCTTCCCCTACTATGGCTTCTTTAGGGAACTGTAAAATCTTAGATTTTACAAAAATGCTTATAAGATCTGGATTTCAGATCCTGTTCTCTCACCCTCGCTAAACTGTGTTTCTAGCCAGCAGATCAGGGACTCAAC
Source organism: Tupaia belangeri chinensis (assembly GCF_000334495.1). Lineage (NCBI taxonomy): Eukaryota > Metazoa > Chordata > Mammalia > Scandentia > Tupaiidae > Tupaia > Tupaia belangeri. The sequence continues at coordinate 6,013,987 of NW_006160040.1, read as the reverse complement.
CTGTGAAGTCAGCCATGTGGAACCACCTGCCTTACCCATCATGCCACTGCTGGCCCTAAAGTCTCTGTTACTATTTGGATGTCCTGCTGGCAACCTATAGTCTATTGTCCCAAATTCATAATTATTATTCCTATAGTCTCCTTTATTTGTCCTGTTCATCACATTTATCCCACTTTTCTAAATCTAAAGTCTTCTCCTTACTACCCCTCTGTACTCTGGTCAAGCCAGTTAACTACCTTATTAATGTTAAGAATTTTAGGATTTTAATTATAAAATTAAGGATAAAACTAGGATTAAAAGTAAGTAATAATAATAAAGGTCTGGTGAATAATCAATCTAGTGGATTAAATTGTTTTAAAATTTTGTTTTACTAGGACATTATTTAATTAATTTATTTTTGAGAGGTTTTCCTGCTGTAGGGTGCATGTGCTCGCCAGAAAGACAGAGAGACAGAAAGCGAGAAATCACCCCCCAGGGGGGATGGACATGGTGCAATCCCCTCTCCTCCATTCCCCTCCTGGGATCCTGAGCATGCACACACACGTGCCCAGCATGGGTTCAAGCCATGGGGTCCAGGACTCGAACCGTAGTTGACTATGTGGGAGTCCAGCGACATAGCCATTATGCTAACTGCTGGTCCCAGCACATTATTTTTTTAAAAAAAATTACTCATACTGATGCCTGTGTGTAATACTTTAATGCAGGTATTTTTTTTTTTTTTTTGGCTGCAAAGAAAAGCATAGTTGAATGGAAAGTACGTTGTGCCCTTTCCTGTATCTGAGCCCTCCCTTCCCCAGCTACCTGAAGACTTTGCAAGCCTTCCCTAAAATGCTTAGGCCTTCGTTTTTCACTGTTCAAACTGACTCATCCTTCAGGGTACAGCTCAAGGTCTTCTTTCAACTTGATCCTTTTCTATAAGTGCTTATTAAACATTGTTCTAGGTAAAAACATGAAGGAAGTCATAGTCCCCCTGCCCCACCCCCAGTAACCTAGCAATTTCCTTTAATCTCAAAATACTTCTATTTAATTTGTTGAGAAAATTGCCAGAAGGTGCATGTGCATGCTGGAAAGAGACAAAGTGGGAAACTAAGAAAGCACCCTCCCACTGGGAAGGGTCAGACTGCAATCCTTTCCCATTCAGCTCTCCCTCCTTTCGGGATTTTGGGCATGTACACACATCACCCATCATTTTTAAGCCCCCAGTGTAGGACCCAAACTGCTCAGCTGGCCATGTGGGATCCAGCTACCTTAACAACTATGCCTTTGGCTGCCCCTTTTAACTCTTATCTACTCTGTGTGTTTATCATTGTGCCTTCATTGTAAGTTCCTTGTTGTGGATTTTTTCTGCTGCTGTTTTTCTGTTGTTTGATGCTGCCTAATCAGCACCCTCATCAAAATTTTACTGCCCCATCCTTCTAACTGAATAATTTCACCCATATTGAACATCATTATATAGGTTGGGCATCTATGATCTGAAAATACAAAATCCAGAGTGCTCCAAACTCTATAACTTTTTGAGTGCTGACAAATTCCACACCTGCTCTATACCTGACAGGTCACAGTCAAAGCAAAATACTATATAAAGTTACCTCAGGCTATTGTGTATACATGATACATACATGAATTTTGTGTTCGGACTTGGGTCCTATCCTCAAGATATCTCATTATGCATATTCAAATATTCCAAAATCCAAAAAAAATCTGAAATTTGAAACATTTCTTTTTTTTTTTTAAAGAATTATTTAACTATTTATTTATTTATTTAATTTTTTTTCTGGAAGAGGTTTTTGCTATAGGGTGCGTGTGCTCACCAGACAGAGACAGAGAGACAGAAAGCGAGAAATCACACCCCAGGGGGCATGGCCACGCCGCAATCCCTTCTCCTCCGTTCTCCTCTCGGAATCTTGGGCACGCACGCACATGTGCTCAGTGTGAGTTTAAGCCACCAGGTCTGGGACTCGAACTGTGGTCGACTACGTGGGAGTCCAGCAACTTAGCCATTATGCTAACTGCTGGTCCCTGTTTATTTATTTTTACATTTGGCCAGAGAGGGACAGAGTGAGAGAGAGCAAGAGAGAAAGTGAGAAAGCAAGCTGTCAGGTCCAGGACTCGAACCGTGGTTGGCCATGTGGGAGTCCAGTGCCCTTAACCACCGCACCACCTGCTGGCCCCTGAAATTTGAAACATTTTTGATCCCAAGCATTTCGGATAAGGGATATTCAACCTGTGGTAGTGTTTAGGCTTTTGTCTAAATTTGTAATTATTTGAAAGTAGTTCGAAACTTTTTAAAGTTCATACAATAGACAGGAATTATTTTCAAAATTTTTGTTCCCATCAGGCCTTGATTTCATCTGACAGTGAATAGATTAGGCTTAGATAAAACTAAGTAGGTACAGAATAAGGGAAGAAATATTGGCTTTAACCATTACTTTAAAATGCTTTTTAGTAGATGAAATAACATTCCATTATATCACATTGCCATTAACAATAATCATGTCTATTAACTATATAAAGCAGTGCTTTTGGTAGAAAGGCTTTTTTAAAAGGAATTATTTACTTAATTCCATTTGTTATTATTGTTTTTTAATTTGACCAGAGAGAGAAAGGGAAAGTGAGAAAGCAAGCCGCCAGTTCTGAGACTCAAACCACTGTTGGCCCTGTGGAAATCCAGCACCTTTACCACCATGCCACCTGCCAGCCTGTGGTAGAAAAGTTTTAAGTATTTTTGTTTGCTACAGGGAAATCTAGTTTAAAAAAGTAGGCATCAGTATAGGCTTCCTTGGATAGCTTTGTTTCTTTCTGGTTTTTTTTTTTTTTTTTTTTTTGAAAGATTTTTGTTATACGATATATGCACTTTGCAGAAAGATAGAGACAGAGAGACAGAGAGACAGAAAGCCAGAAATCACCCCCCCCCAGGGGGGATGGCCATGCCACAATCCTTTCTCTTCCATTCTCCTCTCAGGATCTTAGGCAGACACGCACACGTGCCCAGCAAGAGTTCAAGCCACTAGTCCGGGACTCAAACCGCAGTCAGCTACATGGGAGTCCAGTGATATAGCCATTACGTCAACTGCTGGTTCCCTTGGATAGCTTTGTTTTTTAAATACCAATACTCCAAAGCATTCTCAGGAAGTCTTATAAATTATTCAAACTCTAAAGGAATAAAGTAATTATTAACTAAAATTTTAATGTATGCTATATCATAGCATATTAGTTTTAGACTACAGGAAACTCCCCAGCACGCTATAGCTGAAATTCTTATGTTTGTTTGTGCAGTTTGTAACACACTGGGGCCCCTTAGACAATCAAAATATAACATGTATATTATTAATCATTTCAAGTTACAGAGGTTTATCATTCTTATACCTTTGCCTTTTTTGACTTGCAGTTATCATATGTATAATTTATTGGATGTCAGGTTAGTGGTCAAGAATGTAGCTCCCAAATCGTACTGTGATTTTGGCTTGAGTCCTGATGTTTTTATTTACTATTCCTATGACCTCGGGTAAATCATTCAACTGCCTGGGGCCTGAGAGTTTTATTCTCAGAAGTGGAGAGCAGAATACTTCTCAAACCAATATTGTTATGAGGATTAAATTGGGTGATAGGTGATGTGTGTGAAAAACACTTGTAAACTGTAAAGTGCTTTATAGATATAAGGTATTTGTTATTTATAAAATTTTTAAAAATTAAATATTCTCTTAGTACTTTTGTATATTCCTAATATTTAAATGGATTAGCTTTGGTTTAGGCTTTGTTAGATGCTGAATTATAACGAATGATCTCTTATGTGTTTTATAAACGTGCTTGGAAACATGCATGTGACATGCTGGTTACTGTTTAACCGGGGGGTCCTCTGGAGGAGCAGTGTTTCAGTTTGTAGCATTTGCTGTTTTCTATGATATAATGACTCCCCACTTGCCAATTCCAAGTGACTAACATGCTGTCACCAATGCAGAGGTGGGATGAGTGCACATCAGCTCTCCGGAGTTTGTAAGAGCTGGCTCTTGCACACGTTGAACTAGGATATGGGCAGTTTTTAGGCGTATAGTCATACAGAAGGCATGATGAATCATGGAAACTCTTAGCTTATTTTAAATGTTAAAGACATTTTAAAATATTAAGGTAACTGTCCTTAACAGCTGGGACTCTATAGTCAGACCTTAATTCTAATTCCAATTCTATATTTATTAACTTTGTGAGCTTGGGCAAGCCAGAGTCTTTTTAAGCCTCAATTTCTTCATCAGTAAAGTGGCATAGTAAGAGTCTTCCTCAGAGGAAGGGTGCTAAAGATAAATGAGGTCATTCTTAGCTGATTCTTGATGCAGACTTCTGGTTAAAAGGGGAGGGAAAGGATTGCTTCAGAAGACTAATGATTATCATTGCTAACTTTGCATGGTTTTAATAGCATGTCAAACTGAGTTTTACATGAATTTACCTTTCAGCTGACATGGGTTTCGCCAGATTATTCAATTCTCCTCTAAAGCCACTAGCCGATTTGGATCCAGTAGTGGTGACATTTTGGTATCGGGCTCCAGAACTTTTGCTTGGTGCGAGGCATTATACAAAGGCTATTGGTGAGTTAGTCTAAAATGGTTTTCTGTCTTGGCATTGAACTATCGTAAATACCAAATGGTATAATAATAAAGCTACTTGGTAAAAAACCACTTTGTATCTCTTTTTAAAAGTCTTCTTGTCTTCTGTATATTCCTAGACTTTACATTCCAAGAGTTTGTTTTCTGAATTAATTAATCATTTTATTAGTGATAGAATGTATGCATGGAAAGAGAGAGGGAAAATGAGAAAGAAGCACCCTCCATGGGGCTGTGATTCCTTCCCTGCCAACCTGCCAGGATCCTGGGCATGCATGCATGTAACTGGTGTGTTCTGATGCAGACCAGGCTGGAGACGTGAACCACAGTCAGCATGTGGCCTCTAGCTCCACAGTCTAGCACACTGCTAACTGTGCCACAGAGGCTGGGCCATATTCTGGTAGATTTGGATTTTCAACTGTATATGAGAAGAAAGTGTTTTATTTCAGAGAATAGAGGTTTCTGATGCTGTTGAGTTGCTATGAAACAATAACATACAAATTTTATTTTGTTCTTACCTAGCTGTTGATCAAAAGAACTAGAGAAAGAGAGGTAGAATTCTTTTCCTCACAAAAACAAACAAACAAACAAACAAACAAAAATGTAAAACAGAGAAACAAGAGTAGTGCAGTGTTGGAGTGAACCCTTTCTATTTAGGGAAAGTTAGTCACATCCTTTCCTAAGCCAGAAACAGTGTGACTAATCTTTCTCTCTTGTCATTATAAACTGTCATTATCAGAATGGCAGTTTCTCTGTTAAGGTAGGAAATAGAATCTGGGTTGATTAGCTATGTTTAGCACCTTGCCATGTCACCTAGCGAAAGACCAGAGTAAGAAAACCTGTGATAAACATGCTCTCTGTAAGTAGGATTTAATATCTGCTATAGGACAGAGGCTATAGAGATTTTCCTACGTGGTCGCTGCAGTGTCCTCAGAGGGCCCAACTGAGAACTGAGGGAGTCAGTAGAAAGAGGCTTCCTCAGACCTAGAGATTTCTTTTCAAGAAATAAGAAGTAGGGGAGGATAAATAGTAGTTCTCTGTTTACTAGAAGTGCTAGTTGTATACAATACCTAAATTTCCCAAGTATATTTCTTTAAGTTTTCCTTTTACTGCATTTTCTGTTGACTGATGTTAGGCTAACATCAGTTTTGACTATCTTTAGTTGCTATTGTTGAAATCTATTTAATAAAGGCATTAAAAGTATAAAATTGTTGGGGAAGTCAGGTGGTATGGTAGTTAAGTGTGCTGAACTCCTACATGGCCGGCTGTGATTCAAGTCCGGGACCTGGCAGTTTGCTTTCTCCCCGCCACCCCCCACTCTGTCCCTCTCTGGTCAAATGAAAAATAAGTAAATGAATGAATGAATGAATGAATGAACAAAGTTAAATAAAATAATTCTTAAAAAATGTATAAATCGTTAAAAACAGGCAAGTCAACACATTCTTTCTCTGTTGAACAAATTAGTGAACAACCCAGTGGCACCCAAAGACCACCAAGAAAGTTCTCACACTGGCGAAGCTGGGGCTGACAATTAGCCTGTTCATGAGTAGAACACAAAGTTAAAATATAGCCATGTTCTCGTTCATCCAGTGGTCTGATTTCTGCAAAACTCAGGCACCCAGAACACATTTATGCTTGCCCAGGGACTGAGACGCTAGTATAGCACTGACTATTGTAAATATTTCATAAGAGAAGGCCTCTGAGTGGTCTCAGGATGGTGAGGAGAGACAGTATGTTTGGCAGATGGAGGAATGTGAGACTGACATGAGGTCAGAGGCTGCCCAGGCCTCATTGTCACAGCAGCGGAGGGGGCAGCTGTCTGTGATAGGTAAAGAAAGGACAACCCCAGAAAGCAGATGGGAGGGACGGAGGTCCCCAAGAATAAGGAGCTAAAACCAGAGCCAGATTTGATTTACAAGTCTAACAAATGACTTTTACTGTGTGGCTCTATTTTTGAGACAAGTAGAATTCTAAGTTTGCTTTTTCTGTTGTTTAGGTCTCTCTTTACCAGTTCCTGAGAACAGCCAAATCCCTTAGACAATGTCAGAAAGCACTAGAGGACAGGAAGAGACTAAGAGTAAGCCAGAGACAAAATCCCCAGAGGAGAATGGAGGAGCATGGTGTGGCCATCCCCTATGGGAATGCTTTCTCACTATCCCTCTCTCTGTCTGTCTGTCTGTCTGTCTGTCTGTCTCCGGTGAGCACTTGCACCCTATAGCAAATTAAAAAAAAAAAAAAAGAAAACATAATCCAGGGAAAGGAGGAATGGTAGTTGGAGTAGCATGTGGTGCCTTTGAGGAGGTTGGCAGTGGACAACCCAGGACATGCTGGAGAGAGTAGAGGAAGCAATCTCAGTACAAATCCATGTGCTTTGGGTTCTTGCCAACGACCAGCGCAGTGTATATCTAGAAGAGAGATTTCCGTTAAGAAATGACATATTCAGACAAATCCTTCTGTTAAGCCAAAAGCCTCTCCAAAGTCTGTCCCACTCTCAGAGGTGCCTATGCAAGTCCATGACAAGGCCCATTGTTAGCATCCACCGTCAGGTGACTCTGTTGTGTAAAACTCACACACTGAGAGCCCACGCATTGAGAAGCACAACTTTATGAATGTTTTTAGATTAATTTACCTACTATTGAAATGACAATAGATGTGCTTTTTTGGCAAGTGGATATTTGGGTATGAATTGAAAACCAACTGTATTTTTTTTTTTTGAGAGGTTTTTGCTATAGGGCACGTGCGCTCGCCAGACAGACAGAGAGAGAGACAGAGAGACAGAAAGCAAGAAATCACAACCCCCCCAGGGGGGATGGCCATGCCACAATCCCTTCTCTGGTCTCCTCTCAGGATTTTGGGCACACACGCACATGCGCCCGGTGTGAGTTTAAGCCACCGGGTCCGGGACACGAACTGCGGTTGACTACATGAGAGTCCAGTGACATAGCCATTATACTAACTGCTGGTCCCAACAACTGTATTTCTTATTTCCTTAGGGTAAAGAAAAGTGAAATTGAATTTTAACTAGCTTGCAATTTATTTTCTCAGTAAACGAGATTTACCACTTAAAGATAAAAACATCACTGATTTCTAATTTTAGCCAGGTTTCAATTAGTAATTCTGGATAGAAATTAGGAGAAAAATTAAGATAGAGGAAAAGAATAATTCCCAAATCAGTTATCATTGTGCTAGAAGTATATTCATAGCAAATATGAAAAGGGACTTCAAAAAGTTCATGGAAAATGGAATTAAAGCTCATATTTGTGCAGAAAAATTTTGAAGTTTATTTATTGTTTTTTCATAAGACACTTTTTCTGTGAACCTGCTGAAGATCCCCTTGTATATCAATACACATTCATTTACTCATTCTAACTCTTTTCCAGGCCTGGTCCATGTTAGAAATGAGTATTTCTATTTAGAGCACAGAAAAAGGAGAGCTTTGATATTTAATGTCAGGGGGGGCTCTGTGTGTGTGTGTGTGTGTGTGTGTGTGTATGCGCATGCGCGTGTGTGTGTGTACGTATGTGTGAGTGTACACTGTGTGCAAACCAAACAAGTCACTCATTGATAGAGGGAAGAGACCTGAGAAGTAAGTGTAGATGATTCAGGAACCAGATGACCATTTAAAATTACATTAAAATTACAGGCTAATGTGAGGCAGGAAACACTAGTATTTAATGCTACCTATTACTCTGAAGTTCCTTGTCTTAGCAGTCAGGAAATATAGATCTTTAAACTGAGGACAAACCAGGAATTGGCATGACCATCCCTGTGACTGCATAGCAGAAGCAGCAAGCAGGGACAGGGATGAGACCATCAGAGGTACACTTATTGGGGGCAAGAGTGACAAATAGTATGATGTCAGAGGGAGAAAATAATTAAAAAGTAGACCTGAATAGTATGTATTATTCTACTCTGTAGTGATGGATGTTCATGATGATGATGACCTTGCTACAGCACTAAGGAAGATTAAATTACTCTGTTTTATAGTCTGTTATGATGACAGGTAATGGTGTAATAAAAATTGGTTATCAACAGAATATTTTCCCATTATCCAGAAGCGTAACTTATGTGGAAGGAAACCATTTCTAAATGGGATCTGATAATTAAGACAATGTTATTAATAATTTGTTTTTTTCATTTGACAGTTTGTTTTATGTATTAATAATAGCCAATTGACACTTTTAGCTAATGGATATAATTAAACTTTAGTTTATCTATAGGTTGAGAGTCCCACATTCGATAAGACTATTAAACACTGTACTTCTCTGCACTGTACCATAGCCCTTGCATTAGTATCTTTTCTCTTTTTTAAATGCTTGCTAAATGGCGTTTATCTAAATGGGAAGGTAAAACTCCCAAACATACAGCCATCTGGTTTCTGAAAAAGGGTGCCAGTCACTCCATTGGGAAAAGGAAAACCTCTTTAGCAAATGGTGTTGGAAAAACTGGATATCCACCTGTAGAAAGATAAATTGAACCCCTCCCTCTCACCCTTAACAAAAATCAACTCAAAGTGGATCAAAGATATAAATGTAAGACCTCAAACTATAAAACTGCTGCTAGAAAACACTGGGGAAACTCTGGGAGACATTGGGGTAGCCAAAGACTTCTTAAGTAAGTCCCCCAGAGCACAATCAGTAATCCCCAAAATAGACAAATGGGATTATATCAGATTAAGAAGTTTCTGCATGGCAGAAAACACAGTAATTAGTGTGAATCAAAAATCCTCAGAATGGGAAAAGATTTTTGTAAACTATACATCAGATAAGGGACTGATAACCAGAATACACAAGGAGCTCAAGCAGCTGTCTGGAAAAGAGATTATCAACCTATTAAAAGATGGGAGAATGAGTTGAAAAAAACACTTTCTAAGGATGACATATGAATAGCAAAAAGGCATATGAAAAAATGCTTCACATCCCTCATTGTAAGGGAGATGCAGATCAAAACCACAATGAGATACCACCTAACCCCAGTTAGAATGACTAAGATTAAAAAAACAAAAAATGATAATTGCTGGCAGAGGTGTGGTGAAAGGGAAACTCTCTTACACTGCTGGTGGGAATGTAAATTGGTCCAGCCACTGTGAAGAACAATTTGGAGAATCTTCAAAGATACAAATAGAACTACCATATGATCTAGCAGTTGCACTCCTTGGTATCTACCCAAAGGACAGAAGGATCCTTAGTCAGAAAAGTGCTTGCACATCGATGTTTATTGTGGCATTATTCACAATTGCTAAGACATAGAATGAATCCAAATGCCCTTGAACAGATGAATGGCTTGAAAAACTGTGGCACATATACTCCATGGAATACTACTCAGTCATAAAAAACAACAAGACCCTGGCTTTTGACAGAAAGTGGAGGAATATGGAAGATTTACTGCGGAGTGAAGCAAGCCAGGCTGTGAAAGAGAGACATTTGTATGTCTCCACATAATATATACAGATTGTCTGCACTTTATGGCAGACAATGACTAAAGGATATAGAAACATAGTAAATGGTTGTGAATACCAGACACAGTGTGGGAAGAGGGAGGGTGAAGGAGTAGAGTCTGAGGAAGGACATTAAAGAGAAAAATAGAGAGGCAAGGCATTTATGGGACAAAGAAATGGGTTATTATCTTTTGAGGGATAATCTTATAGTATTGTCAACTGGACCCAAGTGAAATGTACACATGTTGGAATTTTCACTTCACCAGCTAGGTAACGTGATTGACCGTATAAAAGACATTGAAATAATAATAAAAAATAATAAAAAATAAATGGGAAAGTGAATATACATCTCACAGGTTAATTCTCTTACACATTTTGCAAAGCGTTGTGAATATATTATAGTCTCAGTGTGTAAAATCCAGTAGGATAATCTATAGCTGGTGATTTTAAATACTTAATTAAACTTCTAAAGATGCCTAACTTTATTCTGGGAGCTGGGGGTAAGCAAGGAGCAAAACCTAAGTGAATAGATGAGTACAGTGAATAATGACACTTTACTGGTGTCATACAAGCCCTAAATACTTCCATTATTGATCAGGTTTGAGACTTTAAAATTTTGTTGCAAAAACTGAAGCTGGTAGTTTTTCAGATGAGTTTTTTGAAATCCTTTTATGTGGTTTCTACTGTTTGTCTACACCCAAAACTTATAAATTCTGCTCTGTCATTATGCATTTGATAGCTTTAAAGAACTTATATTACCATATCTGATTTATATCACCATGACATTATTCAAGTCTATCTGATCTTAATATTATACCCTGTATTAGATTATCAGTTGAATGCTTCAGTGATTAAATTGTTAATAGGCTTTCATCTTAATCTAAAGAGTTCATTGCTTACTAAATTGAGTTTCTCAAGTTTATCTTCATCAGGAAATTTATAAGTAAATGTTTTTTTATTTGGTTTATAATCTTACATGATGGTATAGCCATTTCTTCATCTATCTAGATATATATTTTTAATTCACTTATACTAGTTTACAATGTACTTTGTCTATCATTTTACTAAGAAGTATTTTTATATGTAGGTTAGGTTTATGCCTAGGTATTATGACCAGGGAAATATAATAAATGTGTATAAAATCCTACTTTTCTTCTTTCATAGATATATGGGCAATAGGTTGCATATTTGCTGAGTTGTTGACTTCAGAACCTATTTTTCACTGTCGTCAGGAAGATATAAAAACAAGCAATCCTTTTCATCACGATCAACTAGATCGGATATTTAGTGTCATGGGATTTCCTGCAGGTAATTTGTTTTCCTTTTCAAAATCATATTTGTATTTCATAATCATTCATTTTCAAAAGCATTTTAAGTACATTTTATGTATATTTTTAAGCTGAAATAGATTTTAAGTAATATTAACATTTTTTATAATAATATTAATGTTTTTTGATAAGACAAAGACTGGGAAGATATTAGGAAGATGCCAGAATACCCTACACTTCAAAAAGACTTTAGAAGAACAACGTAAGTAATTATATATTGTCTTAGTTGTGCTACTATAGAAAAATTTTACTTAGACTGGATAATTTATCAACAATAGAACATTATTTTCTCAGGGTGGAGGCTGGGAAGTCCATGATCAAGGTGACAGCTAGTTTGGTGTCTGGCAAGGGCTGCTCTGTGTTTCTGGACTCAGTGGCTTAAAAAAACATGATGGGGGGACCAGCAGTTAGCATAATGGCTATGTCGCTGGACTCCCATTTAGCTGACTGCGGTTTGAGTCCTGGACCCGGTGGCTTAAACTCATGCCGGGCGCGTGTGCGTGCGTGCCCAAGATCCCGAGAGGAGAATGGAGGAGAAGGGATTAGGGCATGGCCATCCCCCCTGGGGGGTGATTTCTCGCTTTCTGTCTCTCTGTCTCTGTCTGTCTGGCGAGGGCACACACCCTATAGCAAAAACCTCTCCAAAAACAGAAAAACAAACAAACAAAACAAACATGATAGGTACATGAATGTGGGTGCCCAAAATCCCAAGAAGAGAATGGAGGAGAAGGGATTGCAGCATAGCCATCTTCCCTGGTGATTTCTCACTTTCCCTATCTTTCTGTCTCTGTCTCTCCCTGGTGAGCACACACGCCCTATAGCAAAAACTGAAGAAAAAAAAAAAAGAAACCTTACAAAAAGTAAATAGTCAAAAGGTAGTTGAATTATCTGTTCTGTTTTAGTATGCAAAAGGTCTCAGTTCAAAGCAACAACTGTAGTTTTATCTTTATTTGCTTAATGACTGATGACTTAAATACTGGACTAGAAAACCAGGAAAGATTGCAAAAGGAAGAACACATAACATGGGATCTGAGTAAAACAAACTGGTGGAGACATGTTTGTTGGGTAGGAACGAGAGGAGAGCAAAGGTGATATCATAAGAGGAGTTTGTTGAAATGCATACATCTAAAGGAAATGGTGGAAGAGGTTCTCTTGGGCCTCTTACCAAGAAGATTTCAGGATATGATACCTTAGAGACACAAAAGCAGACATCATAAAGAGAAGTAGAGGATGACAGTGATCCTTTCTTGCCCCTCTTTTAGTGCAGTCCTTGGCAGGGTCCTTGGTCTCTATCTAACTCTTAAAGATAACACTGATTTCAGGAAGAATGAGAAGATGCTTTCCTAGGCAGTTGCCATGATTTTGATAACTATAACTTTTCATCGGTTATCCTGGTTACTCCCAATTTATATATCCTTGTCAGATCTTTTTTCCAAGTTTCAAACCCATTTCTCAAATTGCTTTACGAAATCTCAAACTGAATGTTCCAGAAATGCTTTCAATGAAAAGGCCCAAACTGCACCCATCTATCTTCCTAAACCAATTCTCCCAGTGTTTCCTACCTTAGGAAATAGCTCTGTAATTCACCCGATTGCTCAAGCCATTGACCTGAGAGATATTCTTGATCTTTTCTTCTGTCTTGCTCACCTTCATTTTATCTCCAGCATCCAAACAATTAGCAAAATCTAGCCCATTCTTTCTTCTAAAGAGCCTCTGAATCTTTCTATTTCTCTCCAGCTACTTTGTCACTAGTATAGTCCATACCACCACCATTTTCTCCCTTGGAATCCTGCAGTTGCCTCCTACATGGTATTTCTACCAGCTTCATACTCTGTCCATAATGCAGGCATTGTCAGTTGCTCTTAATTTACCATTGCTCATTTCCTTAATATGGCTTACAAAGCCTTGGCTTTGCCATCACCTGGTTCATCTCCTACTACTCTCCACTTGGTATTCTCTAGCCTAAATATCATAGATTTTTAAAAGTACTTCAGACACCCAGAGCTTTCTTTGACCTCTGGATTTTTACACATGCTGTCCCCTCACTGTTCTCTTCAAAATAACTCTCAGCAGTTATTTTTACTTATCCTTTTGGTCTTAGCTCTCTGACCTTCCAGGTCTGAGTTAGGTGCCCCCATTTATCCCCTTATTGCCTCCTGAACTGCTACTCAGAGCACTGGATACCATGCACTACTGTTAGCTTTCGAATTTGGTCTTTCCTTCTTGATAGTATGGATCATCTTTACTTTATACATCGTTATATGTATCTCCAGTGTCTGGCAGATAGTACATGCTCATTAACTACTTGTCAAATGGGTGTTGAATGAAAGTAGTTCACCTAATTAAAGATACTCTAGTAATATAAAACATGGAGAGAATTAATGAAAGTATTTAACACTTAGTATTTAAAGACCAAATGAAAAATTTGACATAAAATGATAGCATTTATGATAACCCAACACAAAATGAGAAATTTAAAAAAGATGAATGGGACCAGCAGGTGGCATGGTGGTTAAGGCACTGGACACTCCCACATGGCCAACCACGGTTCAAGTCTTGGACCTGGTGGCTTGCTTTCTCACTTTCCCTCTCTTCCTCTCTCTGTCTCTCTCTGGTCAAATTAAAATAAATGAATAAATAAATAAAATTAAATAAATAATTCTTTAAAACAGAAAAAAAGAAAAAAACAAAGCAAAACAAAATATGAATGAAATTCAATTAGAAAAGTAACATCCAGAGAGGGGCCAGCAAGTGGCATGGAGGTTAGGGTGCTGGATCCCATGTGGTTAGCAGCGCCATTTGAGTCCCCAAACTAGGTGACTTGAAAATCACTTTGGGCATGTTTGTATACATATCCAAAATCCCAGGAGAACTGAGGAAAAGGGATTGTGGTGTGGCCATCCTCTTGGGAGGGGGTGTGATTTCTTACTTTTCCTCTCTTTCTGTCTCTCTCTGTCTCTGCTATCTCTGTCGAGCACACATGCCCTGTAGCAAAAACTAAAAAGCAAAACAAATCCAGAGAGAAGAGCCACATATATTTTAAGCAAATAATTCTACCCACATCAAAGCAGACTACTTATATATAGAATAGTGAAGGCTTATTAAGACTAGCTAAACATAATACAATACAGAAAAATCACTAAGATAAAACCTGATGAAAAAATTCTGAAGATATTATTTCAAATGGTATTTTTAAAAAAGGATAACAACTTAATTTTATTTACTTATTTCTTAAGGTTTTTGCCATAAGGTGTATGCATTCACTGGAGGGACAGAGGGAGGCAGAGGGAAAGTGAGAAATCACCCTCAGGGGGTTTGGCCGTGCTGCAATCCCTTCTTTATTTTCCTCCTGGAATTTGGGGCAAACACGAGCTTGGTGTGATCTTGAAACTGGTGGGTCCAGGATTCAATCCATGGTTGGTTAGCACCTTAGGACTCTAGCACCTTCACTGCCAAACCACCTATTGACTCCCAGCAACTTATTTTTATTATATCAGATTAAAAAACAACCAAAAAATTGCTCTTAAAATGAATTGGAGGGACCAGCAGATGATGTAATGGCTGCGTCACTGGATTACCATGTAGTAGACTGGGATTTGAATCCTGGGCCCGGTGGCTTAAACTCATGCCGAGTGTATGTACATGCATGCCCAAGATCCCAAGTGGAGAATGGAGGAGAAGGAATTGCAGCATGGCCATCCCCCCTTGGGGGTGATTTCTCGCTTTCTGTCTCTCTGTTTTTCTCTGTCTGCTTGGTGAGTGCACACACCCTATAGCATAAACCTCTCCAGAAAAAAAAAAAAAAAGAATTGGAAAGAACAATAGAAGTTTCTATAATCTTTGCAAAGCATTAACTCCATCTCACTAGAAAGCAAGGCAAAAATAGCATTAAAAAGAAATAATTTAGGAACCAGCAGTTAGTGTAATGGCTATGTCACTGGACTCCCATGTAGTCGACCGCGGTTCGAGTCCTGAACCTGGTGGCTTAAACTCACGCCGGGCACATGTGCATGCATGCCCAAGATCCCAAGAGGAGAATGGAGGAGGAGGTATTGTGGTGTGGCCATCCCCCCGGGGGGTGATTTCTCGCTTTCCGTCTCTGTCTGTCTGTCTAGCGAGCACATGCACCTTATAGCAAAACCTCTCAAAAAAAAAAAAAAAAGAAAGAAAGAATTTAAATTAAATATTGAATTTTTCAAATAAATGTGGTTGATAAAATGTTTCACAAAGTATATAAAGAGTTCGAATTACTTTGAAAACTGTTTATCTCCTAAATAATAGCCAATCTGGAAAAGGATAATTCAGAAAATTATAAACAATTCAGTTTATCTTTAATACTAGGAATGATTAAAAGAAACAAAGTGAGAATTGAGCAATAGAACATCTTACATTTATGACCTTTTATATTATAATAGAAACAAATAACCTAGCATTGGAGCATTGGAGTTAACCCAAGTAAACAGTTGATTCAGTGTAAAGACCAATGACGTGAAGAAAACTTCATTTCTACATAAATTTTAAAATTATTTCCCATTACCAAATCCAGCAATTGTGTTTTGCCAATATAAAATTTTCCAGTATTGGAGAAATTTAAAAATACACATATATGCAAGGATTTTTTTTTTTTAATTACAATATCTAGTGTTGGCAAAAATACAATGAAATGGGCCCTGCAACTTGTTTGCTACTGGTGAAAATGAGTGCTTCTCCAATTAATGTACCTGCAAATCATCTGGACACCTTGTTGAAAATGCAGATTCTGAGCCATAATGGAGTTGGGACCTGAAAAGCTACATTTCTTTCTTCTTCCTCTTTTTTTTTTTTTAAGTTTATTTATTTATTTACTTATTTCATTAGAGAGGGAGACAGGTAGACAAGCACCCCCAACAGGGCCTTTAGGCTGCAATACACCAGTCTCAGCCAGCAGCCAGCCCAGGTCATGGACATGCTCAGGGAGGGTCTGGGATGCAAAACCGTATCTTTTCCATGTGGGTCCATTTACATTATTGTGTCACCACCTAGCCCAGAATTTCCTTTCTCTTTTCCTTTCTTTTTCTTTCTTTCTTTTTCTTTTTCTTTTTCTTTTCTTTTTAGTTTGCTATAGGACCTGTGCACTTGCTGGAGAGAGTTTGGAAAGTGGGAAATCACCTTCCACACTGCAGTCCCCTTTCCATTCTATTCTTGCAGAATTGTCCTCTTGGTATGGGCATGCACATACACATGCCTCGAGTGTTTTTCAAGCAGCTGAGTCCAGGGCTCTAACTGTGCAGTTGGCCATGTGGGATCCAGCTGCCTTATCTATCACACCACTGGCATCACTGATGCAAGATGCCATTGCTGCTGATGAGAGCCATGTGTGTAGCAGAGTTCCTGAGCACATAAAAAAGGCTTTAAAATATAATTCTGGGAATTTATCTTGTAGATGCAATCAGAGCTGCCACAAATAGCTGAGTATTTATTTACTTTGTACCAGGATTGTGCTAAGCCCCTTACCTACATTGTCTCATATGGTGTTTTTTTTACTTTTTTTTTTTTGGAGAGGTTTTTGCTATAGGGCGTGTGCACTCACCAGACAGACAGAGAGAGACAGAGAGACAGAAAGCGAGAAATCACCCCCCAGGGGGGATGGCCATGCTGCAATCCCTTCTCCTCCATTCTCCTCTCAGGATCTTGGGCACGCACGCACATGCGCCCGGCATGAGTTTAAGCCACCGGGTCCGGGACTGGAACCACGATCGACTACATGGGAATCCAGCAACATAGCCATTACACTAACTGCTGGTCCCTCATATGGTTTTCATAGCAAATCAATAGGTATGATTATAATCTCCATTTTTCAGGTGAGAAACCTAAGGCTTTCATACAGGTTAACTAACTTGCCGAAGATCACACAACTTGTAACTGATGGAGTCAGGGTCCAATAGGGTTCTCTGATTCTCACCTGCTATGTAATGTTCTCTCTCTGCCACGTTACCAGAATTGCCTACACAGACCTGCTTTTTATAGCTACTATGAAACAACATCTGTATAAATAGGCAACATACAATCACTCAAAATAATGAGTTTAATGAGTAATCTCATTGCAAAGGAGTATGTACCTTTAATGGTAATTAAATGAAAAAAGTTATGAGTGTTTATAGTATGATTCCAGTTTTATAAAAACGAAGTAGAGCCAGCCCATGGTATGGTGGTTAAGGTGACTGGATCCCACATGGCTGACCACATGGTTTTAGTGCCAGATCTGGTGGCCTGAAAAACACACTGGGTGTGTGTGAACACATATCCAAATCCCAAAAGAAGAAAGAAATTGAGAAGGGATTATGGCATGACCATCCTTCATGGTGTGTGCTCTCCTCTTACACCCTCTCCTCCCCTCCCCTCACAAGCACATGTACCCCTGGCAAATTTTTTTTTAAAAAAGCAAAAAAAAAATCCTTCTGTGTTTGTATCTTACATGTATATGCATGGAAAAAATGCAAAAGAGAAATTATCAAAATTTTGACAATAGTTTTTTTGTTACTAAATAGCTTTATTATGAGTGATTTTAACTTTCTTTATACTTTTTAAAATTTATCTTTTTTCACCATGAATATATGTATATTAACTATCTTTAGCCTTTTTAAATTTGAAATACTTTATGAAAGTATTTACTTATTTCATTAGAGAGGGAGACAGGTAGACAAGCACCCCCAACAGGGCCTTTAGGCTGCAATACACCAGTCTCAGCCATCTGTGATGAAAATATGATATATGGTACACTTAGAAAAATAAAATAAATACTTCTCTTAATTACCTCTCCATCTGAGAAATGAAACATTACTGTTACTGGTGTGCCCTGTGTGTTTGCCTTCCTTGTTCATTTCCCTCCCAGAAGGGATTCTGAATTTATCACCCACCTTTTTCTAAAAATTATTGCTCAGTTAAATACATCCTTGAATTTTATATAATTGATACATTCTGTGTATTTTATTCTGCAACTTGCTTTTTTCCCATACTCAATCATGTATTCATGTTTGCTGTTGTCTAAGTTTATTCTGTGAATGTACAACAGTTTATTTACCCATTCTTCAGTTGATGGACATTTGGGTTGTTTACAGTGTTTACTAGTACAACAGGCTACTAAGAACATTTTTAGCCAAGTATCCTGATACTCATGTGCAAAAGCATCTCTTAGACTTGACTGTGTACCTAGAAAAGGAATTCCTGGGTCATAGGATATATGGATTTTCAGCTCTAATGCTAATGCATAATCATTTTCCAAAGTGATTATAACAATGTAAACTCTTAAAATGTAGTGACAATTCCTATTTCTTCATATGTTGGCCAATATTTGGTGATGTGTTCCTTTTTAATCAGAAAAAAAAGTTTTACACATATCTTATAGAAATATGAGTCTTTTTCTAATGGAGCTTTCCATTAGAAAAGAAAAATTGCAAGACCAGCAGACAGTGTAATAGATACATCATTGGAATCCCACAGTTGACCATGGTTTGAGTCCCGGACGCAGCGGCCTAAAATTCACGCCGGGAGTGTATGCGTGTGTGCCCAAGATCCCGAAAGGAGAATGGAGGAGAAGGGATTGTGGCATGGCCATTCCCCCTGGAGGAGTGGTTTCTCACTTTCTGTCTCTCTGTCTCTCTCTGTCCCTCTATGTGTCCTATATGAAAATTTCTCAAAACAAAACAAAACAAAACAAAAAAACCAACAACAAGAAAACCTGTGTAAGTGTCCCCAATGATGTGTGATTGGCCATATGCTTGCAGGTACGCCAACAGCAGCCTCATAAAGTACATGGAGAAACACAAGGTGAAGCCTGACAGCAAAGTGTTCCTCTTGGTAGGTGCTTTTCTCCCAGACTGAAATCTGATCCTCAGCATAACTGTCTCCTCATCCCACCTGGTTCTGGCTCTTCCTCCTCTTTAAGAAACAAAAGACTTTGGTGGATGCTGGGGTAATGTTGAGTACTTTTCTGTTGTAATGTCACCCTTAACTTCCAGGTTTAATTTTTAAATGATTTTATCGGGGAAAAAACACATTCAATTTTCCAAGGGCTTTTAATGCTAATGATCTGTCAATTTCACATAAATGTGTGTAATTTACTAATTGTGCACCGAGCTATATAAAATGTATTTTATGTTAATCGTTAGATATTAATAAGAAAAACAAAACTGACTTGTAAACAGCCTTGTCATATGCTGCCAATTTCTTATGTGTCACTGTAGCTTCAGAAACTTCTCACTATGGATCCCACCAAGAGAATTACCTCAGAGCAGGCTCTGCAGGATCCCTATTTTCAGGAGGACCCCCTGCCGACACTAGAGTATGTATCCCACCTTTTCTGTGTTCTTTGCTCCCAGTTGAGGATGTTGGATGGTAGCTGCCAGTGAGGGAATCACTCATTACTGAACTATTTTATTTTATTCATTAATATTACCTAGAGAAAAATGACCAGAGAGAAAGGCCCTTTTTTTTCGTAGAGGTTTTTTTTTGCCTTAGAGCACATGCACTTGTCGGAGAGAGAGACAGAGACACATGGTGAGAGAGAAAGTGAGAAATCGTCCCCCAGGGGGATGTCCACACTGCATTCCCTTTTCCTCCCAGGATCTTGGGCATGCATGCACACATACCTGGCATGATTTCTCGCTTTCTGTCTCCCTGTCTCTCTGTCTCTCCTGCGAGCACATGTACTCTATAGCAAAAATATCTCTTAAAAAAAAAAAAGATTGGAAATTGAAAGTGGCAGGGCGAACAAGTGGTATGGTGATTAAGGTGCTGGATTCCCACATGTCTGACCGTGGTTTAAGTCCCGGACCCAGTGACTTGAAAATCACACCAGGTATGTGTGTGTGTGTACCCAAAATCCCAAAAGGAGAATGGAGGAAAAGGGATTGCAGCATGGCCATACCTGCTGGGAAGTGATTATCACTTTCCCTGTCTGTCTGTCTCCAGCGAGTATCCTCTGGCATATCTTATTAAAAAAAAAAAAAAAGTGATAATTACTATAAAATTTCAGAACAACTCATTGTTTTTCTTATTCTTATTTTCTTATTTCTTATGTTTAATTCTTTTCATTGAATTAACTTGTGTTAGAACGCATCCAGCAAGTGTTAGCCACTGATGAAGAGTAAGAAATAAGAGGAAAAAGTACAATTTAAGTCAATAGTGGTATGATATTGTAGATTTTAAGTCATCACAAATTTTTTTTTTTGATGATTGTTAGTGTGTTTGCCGGCTGCCAGATTCCATACCCCAAACGTGAATTCCTTAATGAAGACGAACCTGAAGAGAAAGGTGACAAGGTATGAGCTGCGTGGAACACAGATTTCCAGAGAGTAAAGGGGGTATCATTTAGTAATTCTTACATATTTAACTACTTTTTGTTTAATCTTGGATTTATTTTACTTTCTTTGGAAGTTTGGGATATACCTTGGACCCTAAAATAAAAACTTACAGTTTAATGAACTTTCTGGTTAGAATTAGCCCATACCATTCCCTGACTCCTAATTCTGGCTTGTTTTGTGTGTTTGGTGTCATTACCATCATTTTATGTAGGCTGACCTTTGTGAACATTACTCTCTCGGTTCTTTTCTTTTTCCTTTTTTCCCTCTCTTTCTTTCATTTTTCTTTTTTAATGAGAGGGAAGGCATGTGGGGAGAGCCAGAGAGAGAGATTTTTGACAAGTTCTCACCAGGTCATAAAACTCCTGTGCAGACTCCCTCTCTGCCACTGTGGCAGCCTATAAAGGTTGGTCCGGGAGATGAACCTGGGCTTTCCACACAGCCCCAGCATCACAAATTGGTTTCCTGTCATTTATGTCTGTTCTTTTATCTTATCTGGATCTATCAGCCCCCCAGCTCCCTCCCCAACATTGCTCTACTTTTCCAAAATTATGATAAGAAAGGCTTCTTATAGCTTTCTTTTTTTTAAGATTCTTGCCATAGAATGAGTGTACTTGCTGGAGAGAGAGAGAGGGAAAGGAAGAAATGACCCTCAAGGCAGTGGCCACTCCACCATCCCTTTTTCTCCATTCTCCTCTTGGGGTTTTGGACATGCATGCACATGCACCCAGTATGATTTTTAAGCCTCCTGGTCTGGCACTCAAACTGCGGTTGGCCATATGGGAATCTAGTGCCTTAATCACCATGCCACCTGCTGGCCCCCTTGTAGCTGTGTAATGAATCCAAAACCTAGTGCCTATGGCCTACAGGGAGGGGTCTGCGACCAGTGTGAGGGATTATTGTGCCATCTGCATGAGCCTGAGAGGATGAGTCCTGTCCAGGACTCGGTGCATTGCCCTTTGAGAATGCTGTATTCCCTGGCCGCTCATTGTCTAGTCATTCCAGTCACTCTCCTGTATGTCCCACACAGGTTGTTCCCCAGGTCTGTCTGCAGCCTCCTGCACCCATCAAGTAATGAAAGAAACCTCCTATTAATTTAGATCCCTACCAAACTTTGCTTGTTTTCCTTAAAAGAATCAGCAGCAGCAGCAGAACCAGCATCAGCAGCCCACTGCTCCTCCACAACAAGCGGCAGCCCCACCACAGGCACCCCCCGCACAGCAGAACAGCACGCAGACGAATGGGACCACAGGAGGGGCCACAGCCGGGGTCGGGGGCACCGGAGCAGGGCTGCAGCACAGCCAGGACTCGGGCCTGAATCAGGTGCCTCCAAGCAAGAAGCCACGGCTTGGGCCTTCAGGCACTAACTCGGGCGGACCTGTTATGCCATCGGATTATCAGGTACTCCCCTGGATTTTGTACTTAATGTTCATATATTTTATAAAATGGGAACTAGATCCCTAATAAGATCCCTTTAGTGTTAAGTCATATTTAACATCTGACTGTACTAACTGTATAATTTGTTTCTAGGGCATTATAAGAGCATAAAGATTTGAGAGAGATTTTCAAAATTTCATGGAACTGCATATTATGTGAAAACCATGCATAGATTTCAAAAAATTTTTCTACCAAATTGAACTCATCCTTTAACTGCGTAATTTCATAAACTTTTTAAAAGTCCTGCTCATATTTTATAATTGCAAGATATATCCTGTTCTGACTTGTTTATCCTGACAATCTGAGGATGGAAGGTGGGGAGATGGGCACATTCGTCCTGTCAGAAGACAAAATCACAATAAGTTAGAGATATTAATTGGCTTTACTGGGGATTCTAGAATTCACAACACTTTATTCCAAAAAATAGAACATGTATTCTCATGAACATAGCAGAGGAAGTTGGTTTTCTTGAGAGAGAAGAGCTGAAGAAAGCAGAAACAGAACAAGAACCAGATTGGTCATTTCAAAATGACTTTTGCTTGTGAGGTAGGAACAGGGAGATAGAATGATAGGAAAATAGGATTAACTTCGTGTAGGATTAAAGGAGAGGAAACTTCACTCATGACATTGAAACTGGGCTCTTTGGGAAACTAGGCTTTTGTTGTTATTGTTCGTTTGTTTATTTTCTCTTCTGATTTTTCAGAAAGTCAAATAATAGCTTTGGCTTGGTGATATGGAGGACTCCATTTTGATTTTTAGTCTGGTGTGTTGGGACCTAGTACTTAACATTCCTTAAAGAAATTTTCATCATTTTATCTTTACTGTTGCCAGTAGCTTTGAGTTAGAAAAAGATACCCCGATGAGCAGTTGAACAGGAGAGGTATAGTGGCTTACTTTGGACCAAACCAATTACATTCTTCAGTAAGATTTACTCTTACTGGGAGGAGATAATAAGTAGCCATTTAGAGATAGAAGAGAAAGGAAGACTTCTCAGAATAACTGTTAATTCTCATTAAAAATAATTCTGAGGTTAAGCAATACTTTTTACTATTGCAATAAAAGAGAACAATGATCACATACTAATTCAAAGAATTAAAAGGAAGTAGTCTAAGGGTTGGTATTTGCAGAAATACCCATTATAATAATGGAAAGGCATCTCCAGAGGAAAAAATAAATATTTTCAAGGTAGAAACAGGTTAAGACAAGTCCTAGGAAGAAGAGAAAACTTAAATGAAAGATAAAATAAAAAAGATTTGGAGCCAAAGTCCCTGGGGAACTCAAGAAAGAGGAGCATTTAGAATAGACATAATAGAAAACAAAACCTCTGGCATGGGAACCATAAACTCACTGATAAGGAACGGAAATAAAGAGAACCATTAACAAGAAAGACCCAATGAGCAGCTGCCTAAACTGACTTTATGTTTTGAGTATCTCAAACAAACTAATTTGTTTTCAGACAACTACTTCTCTGCATGCAGAAGAGCTTGTAATACTTCCATTTGGTTCCAATTAAACTAATCAAGGCTTCAGTTTGATCTGCTAAAAAGAGCTTCCTATTTGGGTAATAGTCATGAACATATTTGAATTTTGTTATAAATTCAGTTTTCTCTGAAACTTTAGATTAGCCCTGTTACGTACGCGAGCCACCAATACTATAAATTCATCTTTTGTCTCTGATTGTATGATATTAACCTTATGGTAAAAGAAAAAAAAAATCTAGGGGAGCACTTGTTAAAGATGAGAGGACAGACTTTACTCAAGGGAGCCATGGTGGTTGGAATAGGGACCTTGCAAGGGGATCTGGTGGTGAGGAAGAGAGGCTAGACTGACTCAACTCCAGCAAGGACTAGTGGGGAGTTGTCACCAAGAAGTAGCGTGGGGGGCCCAAGAAGAAACAACAGAGATAGAGGGTTTCTAGCTAAACTAACTTGATAGGATTGTTGGTAGGCCAGGGTGATAAGATATCAAGAGTATCTTTGCTAAAATGATTTAGCAGGATTTTTGCTTTAAAGGTACTCAGCAAGGACAGAGAAGGATGTCCAGGGTCAAGCCTGGTTCAGTTTTTTCAGCAGAGCACTCTGAGGAACCTGATTGAAATTCTGGTCAAAGAAGAGAGTCTTATCTCTCCTTTGGACTCAATTATAGATAGATTACTGTATCCCTCCAATTAAATTCTTCAAAATGTTTTTTTTTTGTCCATATTATTCTATCTACTTAAAAGTAAACCTTACATCTTATCCATGAAATGGGTAGATATCACAGCTACTTAGTTGGAGACTAGCACAAGGAGAGTCTACCACTGCACGTACTCATCTGCACTTCTTACATAATCCACACTTTTTTCCTTTTATCTAGTATGGAAGTTCCATTGTGCTTAGTCTCATCTGCTAAGGTAAAAGTAATCTCAGCTAGCTTAAAATGATATGATATTAATCTTAGCATTTTCTTCTTTTTTCCTTATGTTTTCCATAAGGAAAAGTATCTCAGGAATAAAACATATTTATATTTAAATTTTAGCTTCATTATGAATACTTAAAAATGAAAAATTAATAGCCATCATTTATAACGTCTAAGAAAGGCTAATGTGATTTTTTTTTTTTTGTATGCGAATGAGTCTTCCTGAGTTATTTTCATCTCAGTTTATTCAAGGAAGGACCTAACTTTTCTGTTAAGGGGAATTTTTGTCATGTTTTTCTAAGGGTTCCATTAGTAGGGTTTCAAGGCTTTTGGGTTGCTTCATCAATGTATTATAAGCAAGTATGATTAGTACTTTGAAAAGAGGTGGTTTTTTTGTTTTTTTTTTTCCCCCTGCCTTAGAGATGTATCGTGGGGCTAGCCCATAGCCTGGTGATTAAGGTGACTGAATCCCATGTGACCGACTGAACAGTTTGAGCCCTGAACCCAGCAGCTTGAAAGCATGCCTGGTGCATGTGTGTATGCCCAAAATTCTGAAAGGAGGAAGAGTTGGAGGAGAAGAGGGACTATGGTGTGACCATTTCCCATAGGAAGTGCTCTCTCCCTTTCCCTCTTTCTCTGTCTCTTTGGTGAGCACATGTGTCCTCTTAAAAAACTTTAAAAATATATTATCAATGTAAAAAGTATACACTGTAGCACATTAGATTATATACTATATACTTCATATATATAATGTACATTACATAGGTATTTTAGTTTATTTGGTTCATGTAGGACAGACAGAACAATAAAGAGGAAGACAAAGACTGTCAACAGGGACTCACTCTGTGATCCAGCCCCCATCCTCCTAGCCATCATGATCACTGGCATGTGTGCCAGTGTATATAGGTTGGCTGGGAAGGGGACCCCTGCCTTGTACATGGCCTCCAATTGTGCCACCAAGTTTGGGCCTATATGTGTTATATAATATTATTGTGCTTTATTCTTAAACATTTAACTTATTTATCTATTTGTTGTGATTTTTCAAGTCACCAGGTCTGGGACTTGAACCGTTGTTGGCCATTAGGGAATCTAGAACCTTAACCACCACACCAACTGCTGGCGCCCACATTAATTATGTTTTAACAGAAAATTATAACTAATGACTTGTGAGGGGAAAGAACTTCTTTTAGGTAAACTGCAAAATAAAACACATAGTTAAAAATTGGAATTTAAAAAAGGCTTTTCTTTCAGTAACTAGTCAGTTATGTAACTTAGGAAGGAGCAAAGTTGAACTGTTTTTAAACCAAGACTAATTTTTTTTTTTTATTAATTAATTTTTTTTTTTTTTTTTTTTTTTTTTGTTTTTTTCCGCCATAGGGTATGTGGGTTAGCTGGAAAAAGACAGAGATAAAGAGGGGCAGTGAGAAATCACCCCCCATGGGGAGAGCCATGGTGCAATCCCTTCTCCTCCATTCTCTTCTGGGGATTTTTGGGCATGGCAGCAAATGCAGCCAGTGTGATTTTCAAGCCACCAGGTCTGAGGCTTAAACTGTGATTGGCCATGTGGGAGTCCAGTGCCTTAACCATCATGTTACCCGCTGGCCCCACCAAGACTGTCTTATTGCCCTGCTCTCTTGGCCAGGTACAAGCCCAGTTTGGCAGCCTTTGTGCACTGAGAAGGAACACTTTGTTGATTTGTCCTTCCTTATAACCCCAGTGCCACATTTGTAATTCCAAGTAATAACTTTATTATATATGTATTCTTTCCCTCTTTGCTCACAGGAAGAAACAACCTCTAAACACAAAGACACTTGTTCCAGCTATTCTTCTGTTTAATCAGGCACCGTGTTCTCTTCCTATAGATAAAGTTTCCTTTTACACATTTTTTTCATATTTACCTTAGGTATTATCAAGATGAATATCTTATTTGAAGTAATAAAAATACATTGACTTGAAACACATTTCCCTGTCTTCTTTTGAGGGCAGCCACAATGGAAAACTGCTTTATTCTACATACCTTCCCACAGTTAATAAAACCTGCTTACAGCAGCCACAGCTGCCTGACTGCCTTGGCTTGTCTTGTAGGTGGGATTGCTGATGCTTTTAACTATGAAAATTCTGCTCTTATGTAATGATTTCTTAATTGCAGCTTTATTATTTATATGAGAAGAGTAACAGCACATCAGTGTCCATCATAAATACCATTGATTTCAGTATGCCTTCTTAAGTATTCTTATTTGCAAATCTCATAGTCCTATGGGAATCAGTCAGTATAAAGAGCCTAGTGTCAGCCTAAGTTTCACTTCTGCTTTTTCTTTGCCAGCATAGCTTATCTCCCCAAGAAATCCAGTCAGACTTTGTGTCTTCCAGAGCACGTGGTGCCAGGCTGTGATTTCAAATGAATGAGCTGTATGCACAAGCCAAGTTCGCTGCCGGTGACTGGGCATGAGCCGGGGCCTTTCGATGCACATGCTTCTGTCTCGTCCTTGTGTGACCAACATCCCGAGCCCTTCTCTTCTTCCAACATTAATTCCTTTTCCATTTCCTCCTCCTAGCACTCCAGTTCTCGCCTGAATTACCAAAGCAGTGTTCAGGGATCCTCTCAGTCCCAGAGCACACTCAGCTACTCCTCCTCGTCTCAGCAGAGTGCACAGTACCACCCGTCTCACCAGGCTCACCGGTACTGACCAGCTGCCCTGTCTCGGCCCAGGCCAGCCCAGAGCACAGACTCCAGCAATATCATGTCTGCATTGAAAAGAACCAAAAAAAAAAAAAAAAGAAAGAAAAAAGAAAAGAAAAAGCAAACTATGATGCCATTTCCAAATCATATACTTGGGAGGAAAACTTTATGTAGTAAGTGTTTTGCAAGACTGACGTCTCTTCTTTATGGTCTTCAAGAGGATTCTTGTGAAGTTTCCCCAACACCCCTTCCCCGCATGTGTTTCATCGTGACTTCTCTGATAAAGCATCTGATTTAAGCCCAGCACTTCTGTAACCTTCAGCATTTTTTGGAAGGACTTCCTGGTGCACCTTTCTCAAGCTGTAGCAATCACTCTGATTTATCTTTTCAAAGCTCTTTGAATAGGATCTTAGTGTTTTAGAAACAGGATTCCAGTGGTATATAGTTTTATACTTCATGAACTAATTTAACAACACAGGTTAAAAAGAAATGCACCTTGTAAAGCACTACGTTGTTTTCACGGACTGTAACTGTTTTGCTCATAGAAGTCTTAAATAGGAACTGTTACTGTCCCAAAGTACTTCACTGTTGTGATTTTATTTATCTAGTTTCAGGGAAGGTCTGATAGCAAGACAAGTGACGGGACAGAGGGAACCTACAACCAAAAACAGCCTAGATCTTTGCAGCTACTATGCTTTATGCCGTGAAGAACTGAAGTATGTGGTCACTCTTAGGTATTCATTCACACGGAACTTAGTTCCCCAAATCATCTTGTTCTAAATAGCATTCAGGAATGAAGAATTACATTTTAACCTTCATGTGGCTACATCTACCTTAAAAAGGGTTTTAAGAGCTTTGATGAAATACAGTCCTGTGGTGAGCCACGCCAGGAAGCTGAAGAGAATATTAACTGCACTAGGACTTTTTTTTAAGGAGTAATGTTGATCAAAGGATGTGTTACCTCCCTTTGAAGGAAAAGCTTTTAGTGTATATTGTACATAAAGCTGGCTTCTCTAAAGAACTGTCGCTTTCTTCACGTCTGGGTTTGTGCGAGTAACTTTCTTACACAATCAAGGGTACTCAAATAGAAGCCTGCAAATTAATCTGCTTTTAAATGAAAGAGCAATGTTCTCCATTCATGTTTGCATTAGACATAGAGTGACTATTTTTAAAGCATGTTACAGATTTAGGTTTATTCATGTTTAAAGTGTGTATTATGTATACATAATTTTGCTGTTGTTACTGAGACTTAATTCTATCAAAAATCTTTTCATTGCACTGAATGCTTTTTTTTGCCCCTAGGAGAAAACTTAATAATTGTGCCTAAAAACTATGGGCAGATACTTTATGACTATACTAGAAAAGATGAATATTTGTATTTTCATCATCTATGAATTAGAGGCTGAGTTCTCTCTTAGCCACTTGAAGGAGCCCCTCACTCCCTAGAGTTCAAAAGGAAATGTAAAGACTTAGAGCTCCCATTGGAATGTAAGGGGCAAAACATTTGTGTTTTTCTGAATGCTACTAGCGACACCAGCCTTGTTTTACACGTTTTCTTGAGCTAAAAGAAAAAGCTGATTGTTGTATATGCATTTTTTAAAAAACCTATTCTTTGTGAACTTATCTACCTGGTTATGATACTCTGGGTCCATACACAACTAAAATACGATTTTAGACAGAAGCCAATATACATTTTGCACTATTGATGTGATACAGTAGCCAGCCAAGACCTTACTGATCTCAGCATAATAATGCTTATTAATAATAATAAAAACTGTATAGAGACACTCATGAAGACTTAAGATGAAACAGTTGACATGCTCCATTGGAAGGAATTTCTGATTGTCTTCTTGTTTTCCCCCTTCCATTTTTTAAAATGAGAAATTAACAGCCCTCTGCCTAATGTCGCTACCTATATACAGTCTGTCCTGTGCCCGAAAGCCTCAGTGTCTGGAGCTGTTCGTCTTCAGATACCCACTGTACCCTCCCCCATGTAACAGGGGCTTCTCTGGGTGGAAAACAAAGGACAGAGCATACTTGCTGTCCTTAAGGAGATTATGGTCGATTAGGGGAAGCTCTCTTAGGGTGTCTGTGCTGTGTGATTGACTGACAGGTGAAGCCATCTAATGATATGAAGGTCTTTAGTTTACTTCTGAGCCCACTCAGATAGTTCTTATTCCAGATTCTGTTCCATAGTAAACAGTGTTATGGAAGGGTTTCTGTATCTGTTCACCTTAGAGAAAGCCAGCGAATTAGGAATGTTCACAGCAGCCTTTCTGTAACAGAAGGGTGGCCCTTGTAGGCAGAACACACTCCATTCTGTAGTAGTGAGAAGCTCCATTCCTGCCCTCTGGGAGCTTACATTAAATAAAAGAAGACAAACTCAAATAGGAACATAACCAAATTACTGTGTCCCTTAATACAATACGCAACTTTGATACACAGTTCTTGGGATAAGTGCTTCTATAATCACAGAGTTACCCTGCTTCTCTTGTATAGAATGAATTTACTGGCAGAAAACTGACATACGTAGAGTAAGGGGATTTTGTCAGTTACTCCAAGGACACAGTGTTCTCCAGGACACAGCCAGAAATCCTGATTATTCACGTGGCTGCGCCTCTTGTCACTGTGCTGGGTCCTGGTCCTTTTCTTGCCTCAGGGTTAGTGATGCCTACTGGTGCCCATTGTACTTTGAGATAATTTTGGTTTGCAATTTCTTTTCTCTACAAGGGGAACAAAGCCTCTAATACCTATAAGGTCCGTAAACCCATGGAACCTTTAAGGAGACTTATGAAACTTCCTGAGGGCAAAATTACCTCTGTGGTCCCCAAATAACCACATTTAAAAAAATGTATTAGATATTGTTCTATCCCCCGAGAAGGAATGAATCAAAGTAAAGGCTTTTTGCTTGCCATATTACAGAGCAGTTTTAAAGTTAGCTTTCCCATGAAGTATGTGTTTGGAGAAAGGGATTCAAGAGTTTGAGGACAGATGAGCTCAAGGCAGGGTGGCTGGTGGTAGGGCTGACACTGTGAGGCTGAAACAATCCTTGTGATGAAGTAGATCACGCAGTGACATGTGAAAACCAAGGGCATGTATATTTTTATATTGTGTGTGGTTTTGAAACTTTAGCATTTAGAATTTTGGCCTTCTGCACTACTCTTTTGCTCTTACACACGTAACTTATGTATAAGAATGGGAAGGGATGACTTTTATCTATGTGTTTGTTCACTGCCTCATTCCTGGGGAAGCCAATACTGGTTGTTTTCTCAGCCTCTGAAATAATGCTGTTGTCTCTGTTAAAGGCATAAGCAAAGGGAAAAGGAGTTAAAGAAAAGACTTGCAGCTTGGTCAGTTTTTGAGTAAATTTATGTAGCAGGAACTATACAATGAAGGAAGAGTTATATGAACATTGCAAATCCTAAGCACTATGGTGATATCTTCCCAGGGAATGGAGAAAGGCAGTACACGGCAGTTAGCCTACTGGAGGCTTGAAGGATTCACGTGTAAGTCATATTTGATATAAAACATAGCAGGTTAGGTCCCCATAATCTTCAAGAATAGTCAAAACTGTCATAAAACAAAGCTTATTGTTTTAGAATTTTTTTAAAAAAATGTGTTGTACCTAAGGCCATACTTACTCTTCTATGCTATCACTACGAAGGAGTGATATGTATGTATTATATGAAAAAGAATCCTTAATGCACTGTTATCTCCTAAATATTTAGTAAATTAATACTATTTAATTTTTTTAAAGAATTTGTCTGTGTAGACACTAAAAGTATTACACAAAATCTGGACTGAAGATGTCCTTTTTAACAACAATTTAAAGTACTTTTTATATATGTTATGTAGTATATCCTTTCTATACTGCCTAGTTTGTATTTCCTATAATTCCAATTTGTGAAGTGTACCTGCCCTTGTCTCTTTTTTTCTGTCATTTTCTGCACGCACCCCTCTTTATATGGTTATAGAGATGACTGTAGCTTCCCGTGCTACACTAGGAGGTGTGTCCAGAGCCGGCTACGTGACCACAAAGCCTCCTCCGTGGAGTGTGGGACCAGCTGCCGCTTTGGAGCCTAGCGTTTCTGCTTTTGAGTTGTCCTGACATCCTTCTTGAAATGACTGTTAAAACTAAAATAAATTACATTGCATTTATTTTATATTCTTGGTTGAAATAAACTTTAATTGACTTTGTCTCTATGTAGATTTTTGTGTTTGTGCATGTTTGTTTTTCTTTTTGTTTGTGTGGACTTTTGACGTGTAGAAAGACTCTAATGATACGTTTTAGTGTTAACGTTTATCTGTGCTCATAGGAGCTTTTACGATGACTTTGTCCTACAGAGATCCACAGTCTGCCTGTGAGTTGTAATGTGTTACTTTGTTCAGGATGCTTATCTCACAAAACCACAGAAGTTAAGCAAGGCTTACAGATATCTTTGAAATAAAATCAGTGTTTTTTTTAAAAAATATTTTAGATTTTTGTCGGAGGGTGCCTACATTTAACAGGAGAGAGACAGAGAGGGAGGAAAAGTGAGAAATTACCCTTGTGGGGGGTGCCCATGCTGCAATCCTTTCTCTTCATTCTCCTCTCAGACTTTTGGGCATGCATACACATGTGCCCAGCTTATCTTTCAAGCCACCAGGTCTGGGAATCGAAACACAGAGTGGGGATGTGAGCATCTTAACCACTATGCCACCTGTTGACCCTAAAATTAGTTTTTATTTATTTTTTGGGGGAGAGACGTTTGTTTGTTTGTTTGCTGTAGGGCATGTGCACCTGCCAGAAAGAGAGAAAGTGAGAAATCACTCCCCAGAGGGGAAGGCGACAACACAATTCATTCTCCTCCATTTTCCTCTCGGGATCTTGGGCACGCACAAATATGTGCCCAGCGTGAATTTAAGCCACTGGGTCTGGGACTCAAATTGCAGTCAACTATGTAGGAGTCCAGTGACATAGCCATTATGCCAACTACTGGTCCCTAAAATTATTATTATTTTTTTTTAAGACTATAGGACGTGTGTGCTCACCAGACAGACAGAGAGAGACAGAGAGATAGAAAGTGAGAAATTACCCCCTAGGGGGGATGGCCACGCCACAATCCCTTCTCCTCCATTCTCCTCTCGGGATCTTGGGCACGCACGCACACACACCCGGCGTGAGTTTAAGCCACTGGGTCCAGGACTTGAACTGTGGTCGACTATGTGGGAGTCCAGCAACATAGCCATTACGCTAACTGCTGGTCCCCCTAAAATTATTTTTTTTAACATCTCTTGGAGAAATATCTGTTTTAAAAAATTATTTTAATTTAACTTTATTTTATTTATTTACTTTTTTCATTTGACCAGAGAGGGGGAGAGAGAGAGAGAGAGAAAGGGAAAGTGAAAAAGCAAGCCACCAGGTCTGGGACTCGAACTGTGTTCAGCCACGTGGGAGTCCAGCGCCCTTAACCACCATACCACCTGCTGACCCACTGGAGAAATATCTTATTTTTTAGAAAATGAAAATTAGAATGTTTTGGGAAGAAAAACAAGTCAGCATTTTTGGGTGGGGCTGGGTTGGGAGTTTCTCCTTTTGTATGATCATTCTGAGAATCTTACGTGATTACTCTAATAGTTAAAGGCCTCATGACATGCACCGAAGAATGTTTAAGTGACAGTGGTCAGGTTTTGTCCCATCTCCTGCCCCTACTCGGACCTCCTCTCTTCTGCATGGTCACTGCTACATCGACTTTCCTTTATATGGGGTTCTCAATCCTAACATTTCTAACCTTGACAAGCAACCATGGGTGTTTGAGCACTAAATTAATTCTGTGGTAGTAGGGAGAAACAAATGGGTTGTATTACATAAATAAAAAACTCTTACTTAAAGTGTAAAAAACCAAAGCCTTTTTAAAAAAGAATTATTTATTACATTTTATTTATCATTATTATTTTTTAATTTGCTACAGGGCATGTGCACCCACCAGAGAGATAGAAGAGAGGAGAGAGAGAGAGGGAAAGATTTTTTTTTAGAATGTGAGAAAGCAAGCTGCCAGGTCTGGGACTTGAAGCATGGTCAGCCATGTGGGAATCCAGTCTTTAACTACCATGCCTCCTACTGGTCCTCAAAACAAAGCCAAAGGTTCAACTTTTGTTAATGAAAATCCTTTTCTAAATTGTACATTTTTTTCT
Organism: Tupaia belangeri chinensis; assembly: GCF_000334495.1. NCBI lineage: Eukaryota > Metazoa > Chordata > Mammalia > Scandentia > Tupaiidae > Tupaia > Tupaia belangeri. Next base: position 5,980,604 of record NW_006160040.1, on the reverse strand, counting down.
TGGGCCTTTGCATATCTCTTAGTGCCAGTTTCTGAATGTTAGTGAGCATGGTAGGTATTTGTAGTCATGCAAGTGAAAGCCTCAAAAGTGGCTTGGAACCAGGTGTTGGTGCAGTAATAATACAACTGGACCAAATGGAAAAGGTTCTGGGTCTACATCCCAGACCTCCCTGAGCACCCTGGGAACGCACATGTGCCAGTGATCCAGGCTGGCTGAGACGGGGTAGATTGAAGCATGAAGACCTGTTGGGGATGCCTTTCCCTCTGCCTCTGCCTCTTTCTCTCTGTCATGGAAGAAATAAAGGAAAGGAAAGGAAAGGAAAGGAAAGGAAAGGAAAGGAAAGGAAAGGAAGAAAGAAAGAGAGAAAAGAAAAGAAAAAGAAAGAAAGAAAGAAAGAAAGAAAGAAAGAAAGAAAGAAAGAAAGAAAGAAAGAAAGAAAGAAAGAAAAGAAAAGAAGGAAGGAACTTGGCTTAGCTGTAGTAGCTCACAGGTAGGTGTTAGAAGCCACATGGGAGGCCCAGGTTCAGTTCTTGGGCCAGCCTGAACTCACTGGTCACAGTTGTGTGCACCTGTAATCCTAGCTAACTGGGAGGCTGGGGCAGGATAATCATAATACAAGACTTGTCAAAATACCTACCTGCGTCTCTCCTTTTCCCTTTCTCCCCTTATTTTGTTAGAAAAAAAAAAAAGGAAAAAAAAGTGACTCATTGGTTGTGTTTTGGTAGCATCACCTTTCACCCACCTCACCAGTGCAAAAGAGGACACGGTCATTGAGCTATGCTTCCATACTGTTGACAGTTGTATTTATACCAATGAGAGTGACTATCTTTTCTGAACATGTAATTGCAGCATGAAATAAGCCACCAACCTAAGTCTGCATTCAACCGCATCCAAGGTTCCCAGAAGAGCTTAATTATGCCATTTCCACACTGTGGTTCTCATGAACTCCCATCTGTACTTGGACTCCTGAGTGAGCATATCCTATAGGGCATGGTCCAGAGATTTGCAAAACACCTTTGTACCATTTATGTGAGAAAGGTAGCCAGGAACAAAGTTAACTCCTAGATTTTGCCTTCTTCCCTGAATAGGCCAGGATTGGAAGGTCTGGTCTGCTACGGAGAGGAAAAGGAAGAGAGACAAAGATATGCTTCAGAGCAGCCCTTGGTGGGTGTGTGGGAGGATGCTTCTCAGATTCCGGACTGCTGGCGAGTGCCACTGGGGAAGGCCTGCTGGGGCTGGAGGCAATCTGGGCCCATAGTTCCCCTTCCAGAAAAAGTCCTGCAGTCAGAAGCTGCTGGAAGCACTGTCCACATGGAGCAGGGCATAAGGGCAAAGGAAAGAGAAGGTTCCCATGAAAGTAAGGCCAGAGCAAAAAAGATGAGTCTGGAAAATCCAAAGACATTTTCCCTCTAGGGCATATGTATTAAGTTGTCGAGAAAGTTATGACATAGTTTTCTATGCAGAAATGTGTCATGACTTTCCCAAACAACCCAATAGAAACTTATTAACTCTCCTTAACACGAGCATTTCAATTCTGCCCAAGTATATAAACGTCTTCTAAAAAATACTTTCTCAGTTTTCCAATGGCTTAAAAAATTCCACACATTTTCCCACATAAACAAGGAATAGATTTCCATTGGCTTTTTCCCCACACAATGAATAAAAGTTTGCTTGGCCTAAACAAGGAACTTAGCATTACTTGTAACATAAATATGTATGTATTTTTTTGTATACAATTACTTATTTAATTAGAACTTTCATATGACAAAAAGATCCAAAAGAAAACTGCACAGTAAGTAGAAGATTCTACCAAATACATTATACGAGAAGTTCTAGTACAATTCTTTGTAACATGTTCTTTCTTTCTGGTAAGGACTAGATAGGGGGAAATAAGTTTTTAGGCAAAAATTCAATGTGTAGCTCATATAGTCTTTTTTTTTCTATTATATTTTTTTCCAATCATGATAGAATATGTATACATGCATGAGAGAGAGAGAGAGAGAGAGAGAGAGAGAGAAAATGAGACAGAAGCACCCTCCCTAGGACTCGGTCATGCCAGGATCTCATTCCTCCAGTCCTTAGGCCTGTCAGGATTCTGGGCACACCTGTGTGTGCCTGGCATGTTTCCAGGCTGACAAGGACTTGAACTGTGGTCTGCATGTGACCTCTGGCTTCGAGGTCTGGTGTGCTACTGACTGTGCTATAGGCGTGTAATCTTAATTTTGCCTGGTGATTATTTTTTGTGAAATTGCCCTGCAATATCAGCTATGCTGTACTATTATTTAACATTTAGGCTTGCATCTTGACACCAACTATATACAGCGCTTGTTAAAACAAGGACTATGTTTCTATTTGGCTCACCTTTGAATCTCCACAGGGCCTTGTCCATGTAAAGAATATTAAATGGGAGGGACCAGTAGGTGGTGTGGAGGTTAAGGTGTTGGATCCTACTTGGTCGGCTTCACAGTTTGAGTCCTGGACACAGTGGTTCGATAATCATGCTGGGCATGTGTGCGTGCATGTCTGAAGTTTGGGGATTGTGGCATGGCCATCCCCCTGGGGATGCTTTCTCACTTTGTCTCTCAGTCTTTCTGTTGAGTGTACATGTGTTATAGTAAAACCAAAAATAAATAAATAAACAAATAAGTGGTCCGGGATGAAGCCTAGTCTGAGTGGACATCTGGATGAGAGAAGCGGATATGGGGCTGAGACAGCTCGGGGAGGGGCCCTGCTGGGGGTTCCTGGGGCCACAGGGACAGCCTGGCTCCATTTTTGTTTCAGGAGACACAGGAAGGGCAGCACAAGGAAAAGCGGAATTCCTGGTGGCAACAGCTAATGTAGCTCTGAGTGGCCAATAGTCTGGCAGTGAAAAAAATAATAATAAAAAAACAAATAAGTAAATAATAAAAATGTTAAATGAGCTATAGATTATTTAAGTTGAGCCTATGAATAACTTTCTAGGTTGAAATTTTTTCATCTGGTTACTTACCTAAGCCAGGCCCTGTAAGCTCATTGTTGGAAACCATTAGTCATGCATGATGATGCTCTTGGGGTGGTTTATTACCACGCAGCTTTGAGTAGTCTCTGGATTCTTTCTGTCTTTGTATTCTGTCAAAAAAACAAAATGATAAAAAGGCTGGACATCTTATCTAGAACTCACTCTGGCCAACAGAATTAAAGTTTGTTTCTCTCCAAAGCTACAGAATAATAAACAATGGATCTAGAATCTGGATCTTTTCACCAGATCTGTTTCAGCAAACATGTCCCTCTCTAGCCTACCATGGGAAGGAAACCAATGAAATCTGCAACATTTTTATGTTTTTTTAAAAATTAGCAAAATATTCTGAGTAAAACTTCTTATATATAAATATACCTGTACATAAAATGGAACATCTAAATGCAACTTTAAACTTTATTTTGATTTATTTTTATTTAATTTTATTCATTGTCATTATTTTATTTATATTGACATTGACCAGAGAGAGACAGAGAGAGAGAAGGAAAGAGAAAACAAGCTACCTGGTCTGGTACTTGAACCACAACCAGCCATGTGGGAGACCATTGCACCACCTGTTAGCCCCCTCAACTTGAAACATTTTTAGGAAAGCCAAACAAATATCCAATATCCATCTCTGCATTTCACAACCGATGTTTCATGAAACACTAATTCTATTGGACTTATTCATAGGTTTTTCACAAATAGAAGTTTATATGGTCAAATATTGGCTCATCGGGGAACCAGCAGTTAGCGTAATGGCTATGTCGCTGGACTCCCACGTAGTCGACCGCAGTTCGTGTCCC
>NW_006160040.1:5966080-5976565 GCF_000334495.1 Tupaia belangeri chinensis | reverse complement strand
GTGTGCGTGCGTGCCCAAGATCCCGAGAGGAGAATGGAGGAGAAGGGATTGCGGCGTGACCATCCCCCCTGGGGGGTGATTTCTCGCTTTCTGTCTCTGTGTCTCTCTCTGTCTGTCTGGCGAGCGCACGCGCCCTACAGTGAAAATCTCTCAAAAAAAAAAAAAAATATTGGCTCATCGGAAAACATGAAAAAAATACATCATGACTTCGCCAACCCAATATCTCTGTGAAATTTTGGGTTAAACACAATTAAAATACAGCACTTCTCAGAGCCTTTAATATGCCAAAAACATTGTGAATTTCCAGGAAGGCCATATGGTGCACCCCCTGTAAGCTTATTTGACAAAGAACTCCTTTTTTCTGTGCCTCTGAGGAATGCTCTTCAGAAACAATCTGGAAATCTCTGGTGGTGATAGACACTGTTTTTGCCCCCATTTCAGCTCCCCCTTGCTGATTTGTTCACTCTGCTCACATTGGCTGTGTCCATCTCTGAAGGGTGGGGCGCCTTCCTGCCTCCAGAGTATGAATATTAGTTGGACCAATTGGTTGGAACATTGGTCTTGTTCTCTTAGCTAAGCTATTGGTTTAAGCATCAGCATATAGTGTAATTCTGGCCAATGAAATATGAGGGAAAATATTTTGGGGGTGGGGCACTGGTCCTGCAACATAATGGGTAAGCCATGTGCACAGGGAGGTAGATCCCACATGGCTGAATATGTTCCAAGACTCAACCCTGGTGGTTTGCGTGCATGTGTATGTGTGTGCCCCAAATCCTGACAAGATGGAAAAATGGAGAATGTAACCAGTTGGGAGTGCTTTTTCTCTCTCTTTCTCCAGTGAGCATGCACTGGAAAATAAATACGACTGAAAATAATAAACTATTCTGGACCAGCCTGATGGCATGGTGTTTAATGCAGCTGGATCTCACATGACTAACTGCACAGTTCAAGTTCTAGACCCAACAGCTTAAAAAATGCCCTGGATTTCTTTCCTGGAAGATTATAAATATTTATTTTACAAATCAATTCCATTTGGGTTTTCTGATATTATCAATCAAAATTATCCAGATACAGGATGTTTAGCCAGTCAAGGCCTTATTTAATGTCACCAACATGAGCACAGAACACTCAAAACATTGTGTATGGAAATGTCATTGTTGCAAAGCAGAGGCTGATTATAAACTGAGTGGCTCCTACCATCATTCCCAGGATCTGCAATCTTTACATTTAAGTGAATGACTCTAACGTTATTACCATTTTTAATGTTTCTAAATTAGAAAATTAAACATTTATTCCTTAGCAGTGGTGACAGCTTATGATAATAATCATCAAAGCTCTGCAACAATGAAATCCATAAGTAAATGTTGAAATTCCTCTGAGTCTCTGCAGGAACAGGACACGCACAACAGCCCTGTGCCCCTCCACGGTTATCTGTGCATGCACTGCTCAAGGCTTTGACTGTTCTCCCCTTTGCATTCAGCAAATCTGCACTGAGTCCTTGTCATGTGAAAGGCAATTAAAGATGTCCCTCTTCTCTGTCCTCCAAGTGCTACCCCCTCCCTAAAAGTCCTGCTTAAACCTCATCTCCATGAAGCCTCCCTAACTACTCTAGCCTCCACTGAAACTTTCTGAAGAATTTGTCCCAGGACAGACACAGTGATGCAATGGTAATGCAACACTCTGTGATGCTCAGGCCACATGGGAAGGTCCCATTTCACACACACACACACACACACACACACACACACACACACACATATTCCAAAATCATCTGAAACAAGATAAGGAACATAAGGAACACAGAGCATCTGGCTAAGACGTTATGATGAACATTAGCGTCTTTCCTGTCTCTGTGTGGCGGGGGCCATAATTCTGTGGAACATCATCTAGTTCAGTGCCAGGTTCCCAGTCACTGCTCAGAAAATATTTGTTAGGGGAATTACCTGCTGCTGTTCTCTTCTCCTGCATTTTTTGTTAGTGTTTTTCTACACTGTGCTCTGTGTATCTTGGCAGTTCTGAGGAGGTGGGCAAGGGCCCAGGTGGGCAAGGGCAGGTGAAACCAGGCAAGGAAAAGTGAGAAGGATGAGGGAGAGGGGAGAGAAAGCCTCTGGGCTGTGATCCACCCCTGAGTTAACATTGCTAAGGGGGCAGATGGTAACACAGCAGTGAACACTTGCTCGGAGTGGCTGACCCACCTGGGAAGGTTCTGGGCTTTTGTCCAGGGACCTCTCTGCAGATCATGTGCACATGTGTGTCCATGGTCTGTGCTGGCTGAGCTGGGGGTACATTGTGGCATCAAGACCCTGTTGGGGGTACTTCCTCTGTTTCTATCTCTGTTTCTCTCTTTTTCTTTTGCTCATGGAAGAAATAAATAAACTGGAAAACAAACAAACAAGCCAATCCAAAACATTGATAGTAACATTTATATCAGCTTGGGAAAACTATTTTCTCCTTTTTAAAAAAGAATTATTTATAATTACTATTATTATTTAATTTGACCAGAGAGAGAGTGAAAGTGAAAAAGCAAGATACCAGGTCCAGGACTCAAACCACAGTGAGCCATGTGGGAGTCCGGTACCCCAACCATCATATCACCTGCCAACCCTGACTTTCTTTCTTTCTTTTTAAAGAAGAATTATTTATTTAATTTTATTTATTATTATTCTTTAATTTGCTATAGGGCATGTTTGCTTACCAGGGAGAGACAGAGAGAGAGAAAGAAAGTGATAAAATAAGCCACCAGGTCCAGGACTTGAACCACGGTTGACCATGTGGGAATGCAGTGCTTCAACCACCATGCCACCCGCTAGCACACTATTTTTTATTTTTTTTATTTAATTTTATTAATTATTACTATTATTTATAAATTTTCTATAGGCCACATGTGTTTACCAAAGAGAGACAGAGAGAGAGAGAAAGAGAGAGGGGAAAGTGAGAAAGCAAACCACTAGGTCTAGGACTCAAACCATAGTCAGTCATGTGGCAGTCCAGCACCTCAATCACCATGCCATCTGTTGGCCCCAATATTTTCTTTTCTAAAGAAGGGAGTCTATGACTTTAAGTTTGGGATAACTGCCTTATGCTTTGCCATAGGGCAGGCGCCACCATGCCCATGCCTTATGCTTTAAATGGTTCCGACGAGGAATTTAATCTTACAAATAATGCAAATGTCTACTTCATTGTCCAAAACATTAACCATTTTAATTAATTTAAATTTAAAAATTCAATTCAGTTACCCAGTCACACTGATTATATTTCAGGTGCTCAGTGATACACATGGGCTACCATTTTGGACAGCACAGATATAAACAGCAAGTTCTGCTAGACTTTGCTGGTCTATATAGCATTTGTATTTGAATCATAGCTCTTAATTGACAGTAGCTCCGTACTCTGTGCTGTGGTGTATTTGTGGCTCATTGGATACACTGAGCTGCCTATAGAGGTAGGCTCAGGTCCTGCTACTGACTGGCTGAGTGGCCTACATGACTGGCATCACGCTCCCTCCTCTGCACAGGAGGGCTGGGGCCCATCAGAGGTTTCCATCTGTTTTATCTCCAAGGATCCCTTTGATTGTTGCTTTGTTCCTGTGGACCCACACCCACGGTTAAAATGAACAGCTTTAGTAGGTAATACTCTGGCTTACCTCCCCACTTTTGTTAACCAAGTCTATTTATAACCACCGACAAAGACCTCTGATCAGCATCAGACTCTCAGAATTCTCATGCTGAGTTGAACTAACTCCAGCTTGAACTTAGAAATGGACATTGTAGTTACTTACCAGTCTTTGGCCATCGTCCCATGTCCATGTCATGTCTCTGAAACATTGAGGGTAACTTTCTAATCACTCTCCCTGTTTGTGTTATCACCTCCTCCCAAGTGAGGGGTCTCTGACTACTGGGTTACTTAAGATTTCTTTAAGTTTTTAGAGGAATTCTAGATCGAAAGAGTGAACAAAGAAAACTAAAAACTAAACTAAATTAAAAAGAAATTAATCTAACAAGAGCTTATATGAACAAAGAATAATCCATCAATTGGACAGCCCTCAGAACCAGAAAAAGTTCAGAGGCTGACGTCCTACAAAATGGGCGGGGAGTATTTACAGGCAAGACAAGGCTGGAAAAAGTGGAAATAACAAACCAGAAGCAAATTGGTCTTTCCAAAGTTACTTTCCTTATGAGGGTTAAAGCAGAGGGAACTTCCTTCTCATGCCAGCTAACACTGGCCTGTTTGGGGGTTTGGTTATTAATTATGTTTCTTCCCTGATTTATCAGCAGGTCAGATAAACAACTTGGGTTTGGTCTAGTGACGTGGAACACTGGCCTAAGTGATTCCATTTTGGTTTGGTCTATCAGAGCCTTGTATGGTACTTAGTCCAAATCAGGGGCCTTATGTAAACTTAATTTAAAGGGGATGATAATCCCAAAAGTTCAACTTGAAAGTTTAGAAATGCAACTAAAGGACCAGCAGTTGGCTTAATGGCTATATCACTGGACTCCTATGTAGTTGACTGCGGTTTGAGTCCTGGACCCAGTGGCTTAAACTCACGCTGGGCCTGTCTGCATGCATGCCCAAGATCCCAAGAGGAGAACAGAGGAGAAGAGATTGTGGCGTGGCCATCCCCCCCACCCCCGGGGGGGTGTGTGTGTGTGATTTCTCGCTTTCTGTCTCTCTGTCTCTCTCTGTCTTTCTGGTGAGCACACGTGCCCTTTAGCAAAAACCTCTCCGAAAAAATAAATTAAAAAAAAAGAAATAAAACTAAAAGAAGTCAAATGATCAAATTTGCAAATCAAATAAAATCTAGACTATAGTGCTGGCATCATGGCCTAATGGTTAAGGGATTCGGATCACACATAGCTGACTGTGGCTCAAATCATGGCCTTGGGGGCTTGAAATACATGCCAGGCACGTGTGGGTGCATACCCAAAGTCCCAATGGGTGGAGAAATGACAGAGAAGGGATTGTGGCATGACCACGCCCCATTGAGGGTGTGCTTTCTCTCTCTCTGTCTCTCTCTGGTGAGTGCACATACCTTCTGGCAATTAAAAAAGTCTTGACTATGTGGCCCTTTCAATGTAGAAAACAGGATGTACACTGTGGTTGCATTTTAACAGTAACTATAAGGTGGGACCTCTGGCTGTTGAGGAGTAACAAAGCTGGGCAACTTCTTGCCACCCCGAAAATAAATCTGAAACTGAGCAAAAACGTATAAACAAAACAAAACAATTTCAGGACCTTGGCTATCAACCAAAGGACAAAGGACAACAACAAACTGGGAAATATTTAGTCAAGAAAAGCTGCTAAAATTTTACGTAAAAATGATGAGAGTCTGTGATCTTCGTGTCTGGAGCTGCCCCTTCCCTGAGCCCTCCACACATTCGGCATGGTAATTTTACCAGGGCTGTGCTGTCTGTGAAAACCAGCAGCCTCACTCTCAAAGGGGGTAGGTCTGATTCAGAGCAGAAGTGAAAACCTGCACACAGCAGCGTTGTCAGTAAAAGCAGCAAACTCAGTAGGAATTGAAAAGGAAAACTCACGGATCTGCTGGCCTGTGATTATAGTCCTAGTTGGAGTGAGTAGCTGACCAAACAGAAATTTAATGGGGAAATGCTAGAATTGAGATAGCCATAAAAAGCTATGCCACCTCTCCACACATCCCTGGTTGACTAAGAACTATATGAATGCACAGAGGACAGCCAAGAGGACTTGGAAAAAAGGTAAAACTTAGGCAGACCTGAAAATGGACTGGGGGCCAACAGGTGGTGTGGTGGTTAAGGTAGTTGTATCTCATATGGCCAACGGCATAGATTGAGTCCTGGATCCAGTGATTTGAAAAACACCCTGGGGGTGGAGGTAGCAGGTGGAGTGATGGTTAAGGCACTGGACTCCCACATGGCCAACCATGGCTCAAGTCTGAGACCTGGTGGCTTGCTTTCTCACTTTCTCTTTCTGTCTCTACTATTGGTGACTGTACATAGCCTGTAGCAAATTAAAAAAAAAAAAAGATGATGATGATAGATAAAATTAAATAATTCTTAAACAAACAAACAAAAACCACACTGGGCGTGTGTGCATGCATACCCAAAATCTCAGCAGGAGAATGGAGGGAAAGGGATCATGGTGCAGCCATCACCCCCTCTCTTTCTCTGTCTCTCTTCAGTGAATCCACATGTCCCATAGCAAATTAAAAAGAAGGAAGAAGAAGAAAAAGAGGAGGAGGGAGAAGAAGAAAAGAAAAAAAGAGAAGAAAAGGGGAAAAAAAGAAAAGAAAAAAGCAAAAAGAAGAGAAGAGAAAAGAAAATGAATGGAACTTTGAATGTACAAATATTCCTCAACCCACACACACACTCATCAGCAAATAGTGGACCTTCTAGGCTTAAGGTGCTTGAGCACAGCCTCTGCCCAATCACTGGCTGACCACTAAACTATGCAGATTCAGGGACAACTCTTAGAAAGTCAGCCTAAAAATTAAACATAAGACTTAAAAAGCAAAAAACAGGGACTAGCCTCATAGCCTGGAGGTTAGGGGAGCTGGATCCCATATGACTGACATGGTTTAAATCCTGGTCTAGGAACCTTAAAACACAAGGTGTGTGTGTTTATGCATGCCCCAAATCCCAATAGGATGGAAAAATGGAGGAAAAGGGATCAAAATGTGGCCATTCCTCATTGGGGATTCTTTCACTCCCTCCCTTTCTCTCTCTCTCTCTCTCTCTGGCAGGCACATAGGCCCTCTGGCAATAAAAACAAAACAAAAACAAAAACCAAGCAGTGGTCACACACTTAAGGAAACAAAGATTCTGCAGATTAAGTTCAGGCAAGTTAATAAAGACAATCATAAACATCTCAGGAAGAGAACTCAGTCAAGTGTTTTCATAAAATTTATGAGATATGCACAGGTCAGCAGGTGGGTAAGGTGCTGGATCCCACATGGCTGGCTTCAAAGTTTGAGTCCCAGAGCTGGTGGCTTGAAGATCACACTGAGCATGCGTGCCCAAAATCTTGAGAAGAGACCAGAGGAGGAGGGATTAAGGGATTGAGGCATGGCCATCCCTCCCAGGGGATGATTTCTTACTTTCTCTCACTCTCTCTCTGGCAAGCGCACACACCCTGTAGAAGAAAACAACAACAAAATCTTTTTTCTAAGATAAGTAGAGAAATAGAAAATCTGGCCCATACTCATGGGAAAAAAGAAGAAAGAAAACTGACTGAGTAGGCCCAGAAATTTGATTTAGCAGAGATTTCAAAGCAGCTACTATAAATAAATAGTGATTTGGTTCATAGAAGTAAAGTGATTTAGTTCATAGAACTAAGGTGACCAGCTAAAGAATTAAGTCATTTAGGCTGCTAGCAGGTGGTGTGCTGATTAAGATGCCAGACTCCCACGTGGTTGACTGTGGTCCCGGATCTGGTGGCTTGCTTTCTCACTTTCCCCTTCTACTGCTCTCTCTCTGGTGAAAGTACATTCCCTACAGCAAATTAGAAATAATAATAATTAATAAAATTAAATAATTAAGAAAAAGAAAGGAAGTAATTTAGGTCAGTCCCGTAGCCAAGTGATTAAAAGAGCTGGATCCCACAGGGTTGACCATGGTTTGACTCCTGGCCCCAGTGGCTTGAAAAATACACTAACCATATGAGTGCGAGTGCCCTACATCCTGACAGAATGAAGAAACGGAGGAGAAGATATTGTAGTTTGATCTCAGTCCACTGGGGAGTGTTTTTTTCCCCTCTATCTCTGCCTCTGGCAAGCACATATTCTCTGTGGTAATTTTAAAAAAAGAAATAGAAAAAAGGAAAAACCATATGAATTAAGAAGTCACTGTAATGACAACAACTCAACAGAGAATATCAATAAAGAAGTACAAATTATTGGGTCAGTAGGTGGTGTGGAAGTTAAGGTTAAACCATATACAGTCTCATATGGTTGACTGCACCGTTCAAGTTCTGGACCCAGCAGACTGAAAATCATGCTCTGTGTGTGTGTGTGTGTGTGTGTGTGTGTGTGTATGCTCAAAATCCTGAGAGGAGAATACAGAAGGGATTGAGTCATGGCTATCACCCCAGGGAGTAATTTCTCACCTCCCCTCCATCTCTTAATCTTTCTCTCTCTGGTGAGTGCAGGTGCCCTATAGCAAAACAAAACAAAATAAAAGAAGTAGAAATGATTTTGAAAAAGTACCTAATGAAATTCTGAGTTGAAATACATAATAACAGAAACAAAAAAATTTACTAGAAGAAGACACAGAAGAAAGAACCAATAAACTTAAACACAGATCATTAGACATTATTCAGTCTGAAGAACAGAGAGGAAAAAAGAAAAATAAACAGAGCTTTAGACCCGGGGAAGTAACATCAAGCATTTCAACATACATGTAATTGGAGTCCCAGAATGCCAAAGATAAAATGGAAGAAAATATTTAATAACACAGTGGATGAAAATGCCCCCAATTTAATGAAAAACATCAATTTACAGACCCTAGAAGCTCCACAAATCTTGCGTAGAATAAACACATAGAGATCCATACTTAAACACACACATCACAGTCAAATGATTGGAAGTCAAAGACAGGAGAAAATTATGAAGTGAGCAAGAGAAAAACAATTCATTACATACCAGGAAACAACATAATTGAGTTTTCACATTTAAAAAAATTTTTTAGATGTTTTTGCCTTAGAGTGTGTGCACTCACCAGAGACAAAGGGAGAGATAAGACAGTGAGAGGGAAAGTGAGAAATTACCCCTCTCCCCCAGGGGGATGACCATGCCATAATCCCTTCTCCTCCCAGGATTTTGGGTATGCATGCACATACCCCTGGTATGTTTTTCAAGCCACTGGGTCCAGGACTTGAACTGCAGTCAACCATATGGGAGTCTAGTGATGTAACCGCTACACCATCTGCTGGCCCCATACTATTAACTTCTGGATAGAAACCAGAGCAGGGTCAGGTGATGATGAAGTGGCGACACAACTGGACTCACGTGGGAAAGGTCTTGCATTCGTGTCCCAGGACCCCCTTGAGCAAACATGTTTCCCATGGTCTGAGCTGGCTAAAACTGGGGGTGGATGATGGTATGTTGATCCTGTTGGGTATGCCTACCTCTCCCTCTAAAGAGGGGGAAAAAAAAGAGGGAGGAGAAGAAAGAAAGAAAAAATGAAAGCATGAAACTAAAAACACTGAACAGTAAATGAAAATGTACAAAGTTGTCTTGTACCTTGTCCCAGGAATAAGCAAGTGTCAAGTGGAGTTCTCAGTGATAAGGAGGGGCTTCTCAAGTCCCCAGTTCTGCCAAGGAACTACCTCCCTTGCAAGATGGGGGCATTTGCACAAGGACACGGTCGGGTTTTGTCATTTGCAAGGCACATAACTCCTCTTTAAAGGCCAATGTGATGACGATGTCATTAAAGTGACCATGTTTTTAAGTGACTTGGCATGTGCAGAAGAGAGATTCCTAATTGTTAATTCATACCCTGGTCTTAGCAGGGACCTTGGACATTATTAGAAACAAACAGTTTCACTAGCACCAAAAGCTGAATGAGTTATTGTGCACTTGAGAAGGGTAATCTCTGCAGGCAGAACAGGACTGGCCTACCTCCAAAAGCACCAAGAGGGATATTTTATTGCATTTTATTAGTAGTTTGAAAAAGAAGACAATGGGCCATATAAATGATTTCTCTCCTTATCAATCCCCCACCTTCCCTGAAACTTGCTCATAGCTCCGGAGACACAATTCTTCCCCTCCCCTTAGTCAGAACCAGAGTGGGTACTAAGTTTTAGAGAGCTGAGGCAGACCCCCACTGAGCTGGGCCAGGCATGGGATTCCTCTCTCCCTGGGCCCCAAACTCTTCCCACCTAGTCAGTAATGCCCCAAAGTCTTTTAACAAAGAGCATTTACTTACTCTGTAGACAGAAGGTCTAAAAGGCTAAGTGTAGGAGAGGAAACTCATGGAATGGGATCCCAACTGAAATGCAGATGGCGACTACAGAACTGCGTCTGAAGGTAGCTTGCTTAGAATTTTAAGTGCCTGAAAGGAGACTTTTTTGGCAGATCACCATGGTGACAGTGGTTTGAGTCCCTAGCCAGGTCATCCTGAAACAGACACGTGTGCAAGTGCCCAGGGTCTGATGGGCTGGAGGACAGTCATCTTGGAGTGACCAGACCCTGTGGACAGTGTCTCCTCCTGCCCTCTCACCATGTGCATGCACATGCTCTATCATAAATAAAGTAACACAACTCCTAATAGCCATGAGTTCTGTGATGAATATGGCTTACTTCATTCAAATAATTGCCAAACTACAGAGCTCATTTGTGGAATTTAAAAAAAACCCGACAAGAACCACCTTAAGAATAGTACTGTCCAGGGACCAGCAGTTAGCGTAATGGCTATGTCGCTGGACTCCCACATAGTCGACCACGGTTCAAGTCCCAGGCTTAAACTCACGCTGGGTGCGTGTGCGTGCGTGCCCAAGATCCCAAGAGGAGAA
>NW_006160040.1:5940557-5965987 GCF_000334495.1 Tupaia belangeri chinensis | reverse complement strand
ATAGCGAAAAGAACACACAAAAAAAAAAAAAAAAAAAAGAAAAAGAAAAAGAAAAAGAAAAAAAGAGTAGTACTGTCTGTAATCAAAAGCAAGAAGGTGCCCAGCTTGCTGTGCTGGGAGGAGCAGTGCCATGAAGGATGTGGATCCTGGGCCTGTAGCTTCTGCCAAGTATGGCGAGAGACTGCAAGTGACAGTGATGAGGCCCTGACACAGAAATTCAGAGTGAGGACAGTCCATTTATCAGACAAATCAGCAGGGTGAGAAACTCCAGGCTGGGGAAAGCATGCAGGGAGGCTGAGAGAGCTGTCTGGGGACAGCAGATGACAATGGGGCTCTTAAGAAGCTATGGGTGTCCACAGAGGGCAGGGCCTGTATCAACAGTTTACCTGAGGCCAACAGTGTTGGTCGAGGACTCCCTGGGGCCTTTTTAACTTTTCTTTCTGGTCCTTCCCTGCAAACCCTAAATACACCCGTACCTCCATGTCACCTGTGAATGAGGTTGGCCATGGCCAGGACACCCATGAGGAATCTAAGCTGAAACCCCTTTAGGCTTGAAGGTCAGGTCTTCCTATTCCCACCTGTGACACATCCACCAGGTCACCGTGCACAGATGGAGCCTGGTGTGCTCCACGTCCTGTGTCCTGGAATCTTGCCCGTGCTTTATCCTGTATGCTCGCAAACTCCTGTTGCTTTACTTGGCATCTGAACCTCACTCTTTGGGAGCCTGCCAGCGGTTTTACTGACAGGCAATGTAATGTAGCCAGTAAGTAAGCAGGTAGGCTCTGATGCCAGACTTGTATCAACCGTGAAATTGTGGGCAAGTTACCTAAGCTCCTTCTGCCTTTACTTCTCTCTGTGCAAATTGGGAGAGTAACACAATCTGTTTTCATAAGGCTGTAACAATGGAAAGGGTCAATGCCTGTAAATACTTGAATCATGATGGCGCATGGCACAAGGACTGACTCTTACTCATTTGTGTATTCATTCAGCACATGTTCATTGAGCAACCACTTAACATGCTGGTAAGGTGATCAGGTATGAGAATGCATATAGAGAAGCACCATCTGTAGCCTCAGTCTAACAGAGGGCCATGTAGACTGCAGTCAACCATTACACTGAAACTAACAATAAGCAGTGCTACAAATGAGAAGTTGCAATAGAAGCTCTTGTCTGGTGTCTTAGTCTGTTACTGGGTTGCAAAACGAAATAGCTCATGGTTTGAAAGTTGAAAGTCCAGGATCCAACTTCTGATGAGCTTACAACATGGCAGAGGACAGGATCTTGAGCAGAGTGACTGTCCATAATTTTGTCTCTCCTCTGGTCTCATTTCCTCTGCTTATATACCCACCAGCAATGAATTATGGAGGCCTGCCATGATGATGGTATCATACCCAAAAGCCCCACCTTGGGACACCATGAATAAATTAAATGTTTTTTTTTTTTTGGAGAGGTTTTTTTCGCTATAGGGCGCGTGTGCTCGCCAGACAGACAGAGAGAGAGACATAGAGACAGAAAGCGAGAAATCACTCCCCAGGGAGGATGGTCACTCCGCAATCTCTTCTCCATTCTCCTCTTGGGATCTTGGGCACGCACGCAGACACGCCCGGCGTGAGTTTTAAGCCATCGGGTCCGGGACGTGAACCGCAGTCGACTACGTGGGAGTCCAGCGACATAGCCATCACACTAACTGCTGGTTCCCAAGAAATTAAATGTTTTCACTTAAAATACAATAAAATCCCAGGGGCCAGCAGGTGGCATGTTGGTTAAAGGTGCTGGATTCCAACATGGCCGACCACGGTTTAAGTCCCAGACTTGGTGACTTGCTTTCTTACTTTCCTTCTCGCTGATCAAACTGTAACATAATAATAATTTAAAAAGTTAAATAAAATAAGGATCAAACTGTAAAATAATAATAATAAAAAAAGTTAAATAAAATAATTATTAAAAAATACAATCAAATCCCAACACATAAATTTCTGGAGAACTTCCAATAACCACCCATTAATACCAAATTCCAAAACATGAATGTCTGGGGAACAAACCATTGTCCAAGCCATAACTTCTGGCTGGGGTGAAATATCCAGGGAAGACTGTTTCATTTCTCGGTCCCCACCTTCTCACCTGGCATCTTAATAACTCCTGACTACCCTTTCGGCTATGGCCCCTGAACAGAAGTCATTTAGCTTCCTGAACTAAACCAGTGCCCTGTGATGAAAGCAGGATATAAACGTCTACCACCAAACAGCTTGTTGGAAAACACTGAGCTCTTCCTGGCTCTTCTACCAGCTGTGGGATACGGAGCCGAGACCCAAATCTGGGCTTCCAGAAGCCAGTCCTAGAGTTAAGCAATCAGTACTATTTCCCTAACAAAATATCCAAAACTAGTGGCTTATAAATAATGGAAAGGTATTTGTCACAGTTCTGGAGGCTGAGAAGTCAAGACCAAGGAGCCAGCAGATCCAGCGTCTGGTTAGGGCCTGCTATCTGGTTCTTACATGGTACCTTCTCGTTGTGTCCTCACATGGCAGAAGGGCTGAGGGTCTTTCTTGGGCCTCTTTTATGAGGGGTACTAATGACATCCACAAAGGCTCCACTCTTGTGATGTGATGTAATCACCTCCCAAAGGCCCCACTCTAAATACCACCACACTGGGGGTTAGGTTTCAGCATATTTTGAGGGTACACAGATGTTCAGACAATGCAGGAGAAGGGATTATTGTGTGGCCATCCCTGCCTGCCCCTGGGAAGGTGATTTCTCACTTTCCATCTCACTGCCTTTCTCTAGTGAGCACATGTGCTCTATGGCAAAAACCAGAAACAAACAAACAAACAAAAAAACACCTGTGGTCACCAGGTGGGACCCAGCTTCTCCAGAGTGGCACATTTCAGCTGTGCTACAGAATCTGGCCTCCTTTTATGCCTCCCTCTTCCACATGTAAGAGCCCTGAGACTACAATGGGCCTACCCAGATAACCCAGCATAATCTTCTGATTTTTAAAATAAGTGTTTTATTATTTTTTATTTCTTCATGAGAAAGAGAACATGAGACAGAGAACAAAAGACAGAGAGACAGGCATCCTCAACAGGATTCTCATGCTGTGACCGTCCTCAGTCTCAGGAGGCCCAGATCATGGGCACAGATACATGCCTGGTGGGCTCAAGGAGTTCCTGGGATAGGAACCCATATGAGTCCCATTACATTACTGTTGTGCCATTGCCTGGCTAAGCTCCCAATTTAAGGTCAGCTGATCTAAATTTTATCTGTAATTTCAATTCCGTTTTTTCCCCCCTGCTCTGGGTGCGTGGGCTCACTGAATAAAGAGAAGGAAAGTGAGAAATCAACCCCCAGGGGTGATGGCAATGCTCCTCCATTCATTTCTCTGAATTTGGGGCAAGCACATACACAGGTCTGGCATGAGTTTCAAGTCACTGGGTCCAGCACTCAAACAGTGGTTGGCCATGTGGGAGTCCAGCACCTTAGCCACCATGCCACCTGTGGGCCCTTCTTAATTCCTTTCTGCCATGTAACTGAGCATATTAATCGATCATGGGGATTAGGACAGAGACGTCTTTGGGGGACCTTTATTCTGCCTGACTGAATAATAGTGTTAAACAATGTGAGCCAGTGTTTCTCTGACTTCTGAATTACACAAACTATTTAAACAAACAAGCTATTTTGATGGTCTTTATCTTTGTAACAAATCATCCCAAAATGTAGTAACTAAAGACAACTAAAGTAGTTTATTTTTTACAAAAATCTGCAATTAGGGCAGGACTCAGTGGGATGACTCATCTCTGTCAGTTATAGTAGCTTGACTGGGGCTGTAGGATCTGCTTCCAAAAAGACTCACTTCCATACTGGCGGGTGATGCTGGCTGTGGGTTAGAAGTTCAGCCAGTGCTACCACCCAGGGGCTTTTGTTCCTTATTGCCACCACCAATGGCTTCTTGGGCGCCCTACTAGCATGGCAGTTGAGTTCCAGGAATATGCGTTCCAAGAGAACCCCCTGGCTTGCACCCTCTCCTGTTCCCAACTTCTTTCTGAGAGAACACTTGTCCAGTCCCAGATGATCCGTATCGCAGGCACCTGTATGATCTTGCAGAAAGCTGGAAGGCTTCCTATGACCTAGTTTCAGAAGTTCTACATGGTCACATCCCTAAATTAAGTAAGTTATTAAAGCCAGCCCAAATTCAAGAGGAGGCAAAGTAGATGGACCTCTCAATGTAAGAAATATAATACTTACTACGAATTTGTGGCTATCTTTAATTTACCACACAAGCAAACACAAACACAAACACACACACACACAAAATGGAAGATTAACATAGTGTTGTAACATTTTATTTTAACGAATAGCAATATTAAAAAGCAAACCCTAAAATCTTAACTAGTGTCACATTATTACATCTGTTTTTCAAAAGTAAGTACTCTTGGGACCAGCAGTTGGTGTAATGGCTATGACGTTGGACTCTCATGTAGTCGACCGTGGTTCGAGTCCCGGACCCAGTGGCTTAAACTCACACTGGGCATGTGTGCGTGCATGCCCAAGATCCCGAGAGGAGAATGGAGGAGAAGGGATTGCAGCATGGCCATCCCCCCCCCCGGGGGGGGTGATTTCTCGCTTTCTGTCTCTCTGTCTCTCTCTGTCTGTCTGGTGAGCGCACTCACCCTATAGCAAAAAAAAAAAAAAAGTACTCTTTTTTTCTACCAAAAAAGTAGAAAGGACAAAGTTCTGGAACAAATAGTAGTTCTTTAAGTTGTACAAACATTTTTTAAAGAATTATTTTATTTTACTTTTATTTATTTACTTACTTTTTAAAATTGACCAGACAAGGACAGAGCAAGAAAGAGTAAGAAAGAGAGAAGGTGAGAAAGCAAGCCACCTGGTCTGAGACTCGAATTGCAGTCGGCCATGTGGGAGTCCTTAACCATCACACCACTTGCTGGTCCCTAAATCGAACAAATTTGATGTCATGAAAAGCTTGCTACGCTGTACTTGCTTCTTTCATTTCAGCCCAGATTGCCAGCAGTGTTCTGTGGGAAACCACCAGGCTTATGGCCTAAGGCAACCTCTCTCTAGAGCTGCCCCCGGCACCCGGTTTGCAGCCAGACAATGCCTGAGCTCGAGTCCTGCTGCCTTCCTTTAGGCAAGTACCTCCTTACTCAGTTCTCAACGGCCCAGAGCGGCCTACTGGTTCATAGGCAGGAGCATCTGCCTGTGGTATGGGGTTTGCCTTGGGTATTTTTTTCCCATCATTGTCAAACTCTGTGGCCCAGTTTCTCCCAATGTGGTTTCTGCTGTGGGCTAGACTATCATAATTCTGCTGGTCTTGACCAGAGTCAGTGATACACCTGGCCTGACGCCATGGGAAGCCTGCCCAAGACCATCACCAGCACCCCATTGGAGTTTGTCAGAATCCTTGAGAGAAGCTTTTCAGCACCTGTCTTTACCCTCCTTGAAATTCTGGCTCCTTTTTGGTGCTATGGAGTCTTTAGTTCCTGCAACGGGAATGTTCTACTATGTCAATAAGGAACCTTTCCTTGGTCATCTGAGACTAAGTATCCACAGACCTCTAAGCCAAGCCAACACCGTGTTTTCACGTGTCTCCCACCCTGGCTAACCCCAGAAAGTGCACAGTGTCTGGCACAGTTCTTACGAGAATGACTGAGGTTTCGCCTGATTGAGAAATAATTTTCTAAGTGTGCAAAGAGAACCATGTCTGAGGTCAGGAGCTGGAGAGGGTCCAAGCCAGGGAGGCTTATATGTTCCCCAAGTCTCAGCATTTCAGGGAAGCTGAATCCCACCCCACAAGTGTCAGCAGGGAACATTTCTAAAATTCTGATGTAGAGGGAGGAGGCAGGGTTTTTTTTGTTTGTTTGTTTGTTTGTTTGTTTGTTTGTTGGTTTTTTTTAGACGTTTTTGCTATAGGGCACATGCGCTCCTCAGAAAGCCAGAGAGACAGAAAGCAAGAAATGACCCCCTGGAGGGATGACCACATCACAATTCCCTTCTCCATTCTCCTCCTGGGATCTTGGGCATGCATGCACACGCTCCCAGCATGAGCTTTAGCCACAGGTTCTGGAACTCCAATTGTGGTCGGCTACATGGGAGTCCAGCAACAGCCATTACGCCAACTGCTGGTCCCTAGGAGACAGTCTTTATTGTCGGCTCACCCTGCTCCTTTGAGGTTCATAATTCTTAGAAAATGGCCTCAAAATGGATTTTTGTTTCTTAAAAGGATAACAAGAGTAAAAGGGGAAATTGAAAACCAGAATCATCGCACTAATCATCTATCTTGGAGAATGTCTTGTTTTTATTTTATTTTTTTTAAACTTTATTGATTTATTTTATGAGGGAGGTAGGTAATACAACAGTGTCTTGACACCAACACCTCCCTCCAGCCTCAGCCAGCCCAGAATCATGGGCATGAGTCATCAGGGAGGTCTCTGGATGCAAACCCAGAACTTCTCATATGTGTCAGCCTTACAGAGCACCATGCTTTCTAGCTGTGCCACTGTCCAGCCCTGACAGGGGTACAGGCATGTGAGGGTATCCCTGGGGTGTTTCCCCACAACACTGATATCAGACAACAGGGAGTGGAATTGGGGATCACCCTCCCCGTCAAGTGATGCAGATAAGAAGCAGGCCAGGGACCAGCAGATGGCATAATGGTTACATTGCTGGACTCCCATGCAGTCCACTGTGATTCGACTCTTGGGCCTGGAGGCTTAAAACTCACGCTGGTTTGGAGCCAGCAGGTGGCATGGTGGTTAGGGGTGCTGGACTCTGCATAGCTGACCACAGTTTGAGTCCCAGACCAGGCAGCTTGCTTTTTCACTTTCCCTCTCTCAATCTGTCCCTCTCTGGTCAAAAAATAAATAAGGTTATTTAAAAACAACAACAACAACTCAACCCTGAGCACTTGTGCTTGCGTGACCAAAGTCTCAAGAGGAGAGCGGAGGAGAAGGGATTGCAGCGTGGCACCCCCACCCCACCCCGCGCAGGGGTGATTTCTCACGTTCTGTCTGTCTCTCTGGCAAGCACACACACCCTATGGCAAAAATCTCTTAAAAAAAAAAAGAAGCAGGTCAGCCCAAGCAAGGGCAGGCATAGAGCCCTGAATTTGCAATTAGCACAAAGAATGAGTTTCAACAGTCCCTGGAGCTCATCCTCCAGCTCATCTTCCATAATTGTCTAATTAGAAACATTATACATACGGAAGGAAAACAATTTACCAGACTCCAGCATGAGCTCATGGCAATCCAATTGTTTTTCAATCCTGAGGCTATAGATACACACCTCTCCAAAAAAAAAAAAAAAAAAAAGTATGCATTTTAAAGCCTGAAATTTTCAGACACCCTAGAAACGTGATAAGCAGCCTCAACCCCAACTCTCCCCCTTGCTTTAGTAGCTTAATATTTCAAAAAATAATTTGCAACCTGTTCTTTCTTCTTGTTCTCATGTAGCCTGGAAGTTGAGACGTCTTTCCATCTGCTTTTTGTCTTATTCCACCAAACCAACCTTAACGATGTTTTCCCTTGGCTTAACAGAGCCCAAATTAGCATGCATTTCAGTTTGCCAGGGATGCTGTGCCTGGTGGAACAGTCACGTCAGCACGTTACTGCGAATTAACATTAATGTTACTTGGCTGTTGCCAAGGGAGCCAGATAGGGAAGACGGAGAGTATAAACTACAGTGTTCCACTGATACCTTGCCATCAACACTCCTTCTCGTTCTTTCAGCACTTGGAGCAGCATTTTTTTTTTTCTTTTTCTTTCTTTCTTTGCAGTTTCTTGGTCTGGTCTGGTGGGGAGGAATTCTCCATCTTGGCTTTGGAAGACTCATAGGAGACATCAACTGAGCTCCATACTGTCCTTACCATACCCACCCACCCATGCCTCTCTGTTCTTTTTTTGTCTTCCAGCCTCTGTGGCCTGTGTATCCACATTAACTGTTAGACCAGTACATGATCTGTGGCCTGGGGTTTTATCTGGGCCCTAGTTGTGTGATCTTGGGTCAGTTTCCTAACCTCTCTGAGTTTTGTTTTCTCTGTGAGAGAGGAGATATGCTAGTCTCCTCCATGTGAGATTGTTAGCATTAAATGTGATACTGTGTGGGAAGAGCCTAGCAGAGAGTAAGAATTCTGTAAACAATGTCTCTATTCTTGTCATCAGTATGCTCATGGCTTTCTAGATTTTCTTAGCCCCTGGTCCTCAGTGTAATTGTGGTAATGGAGGACAGCTGTCTCTACGGCATGTCCAGTAAACTCGATAAACTCAGAGTATCATTTTCAACTCACCCCAAAGTGTGCTGCCTGACCATAATGAATCATTGATGGTTTGGAAGACACATCAGGACCGCCCAGTGTTTCTGTTATCACTTAAGTTTCTTTCTTTCTTTCATTAGTAAGAGAGAGAAAGAAGGGTGATTGCATCTCCGACAGGGTCTTGATACCACGATCCACCTGCAGTCTTCGGCCAGCCCTCAATCATGGGCACATATGTGCCCAGATTACTCAGGGACGTTTCTGGGTGTGAACCTGAAATCTTCTCATGTTGGTCAGCCTTGAAGAGTGTTGCATTTTGGGACCAGCAGTTGGTGTAATGGCTATGTTGCTGGACTCCCGTGTAGTCGACTGTGGTTTGAGTCCTGGACCCGGTGGCTTAAACTCATGCTGGGTGCGTGTGCATGCGTGCCCAAGATCCCAAGAAGAGAATGAAGGAGAAGGGATTGTGGTGTGACTATCCCCCTGAGGGGTCATTTCTCACTTTCTGTCCCTCTGTGTTTTTCTGGCGAGCACGCACACCCTAGAGCAAAAAACCTCTCCAAAAAAAAAAAAAAAAAAAAAGACGATTGCATTTTGACTGCTGCACCACCATCCACTCCCCTCCCTAGTGTTTTGAGTTTGCTGACTTAGAAAAGCCCCAGCTACCATTTTATAGCCCACACAGAATGAGGACCAATCAACAGAATATCAGTGCATTCCAGCCGTATCCCGCTGCTTCCTTTTCTCCCACACTGAAATCTTTCTCCGCGGATTGAGATGGAAAGTCCCTGGTGGCAGTATCTCATGCTGGAGGGTCAGGGTGGGGAGTATTACATATGTATCACATGTAAGTTTGCTTTAAAGATCATTTTTGAACTATTTCTTCCTTCTGTTCAATACAAAGTTATATTCAGCCATCAGACATTTTCTGATGCTCAATTTAATATACTCTTCTATCTATGTGGAAATTCTCTGCTCTAGGACTCTGCTTAATTGAACTCCTTCTGAAAATTTACAGGTTCATAAAAGAAGTAGCTAAAATAACATCCACAGTATGTACAGAGAGGTGACCTTTGTAAAATGTCTTTATATGTACGTACTGTGTGTCACCCCATGCAGGCTTCACCTGGCCCTGCTTCCTGCTTCCCCTGGGGAGCCTGGCCCAGCTCTGGCCTCTGATGAATGGCAGAGGTACAGGAAAGGGGTAAAGAACTGAGTGTCTCAAACCATTGCCTGGGCACTGACACCAGAAGCAGTCGTGAGTGACCCAAAACACTATCCATGGTTTGCGTACTCACAGCACAAAGCCAAGTTCCGTTCCTTTGTGCTGTCCTGGAACGTTTGCCAGCTCTGAGGTCACGTCGCCCGGAATCGTGTGGCCCTGCGATGAAAGGCCCCATTGTGATGACCAGTCAACAAGGCAAAGCCAAGGTTGCCCTAGCGTCCGAACCTGGGACATCCTGACTTCTTACGTGCTGAGAGGCGGGTGCTGAGCATTGTATTGTAGCAAAGCAAATGGGGAGGTGGGGAGGAGTCAGTTCCTTTAAAAATGCCCTAAACAAAGAAGATAGATATATATCTGCTCCATGTCCCAAATTAGAGGCTTTTAAAATGACCTGTAAAACGGGCTTATTGCTTTAATTGTTTCCTTCCTTCTTCCTCCTTCTCTCTGACATTTGTTCTCATCTCCAAAAAATTCCTTTCACAGTGACCTCAGACTTCATTTGGAATTCCCTCCCCACTGTGTGGACAAACAAGCAAACCAAACAGTTATAAGTGTTCAGGGCCCAGCTGGGTAGTGGGGGCAGTAGGCACCAATTCTGGAGCCACGTGGAAACCCTGGGTTCAGAAAACTCTGGCTATGCCCACGTGACCTGTGATCCTGGCAGCCTGAGACCTGGGATTAGAGGAGGTCCACAGCATGGTGAGACCCCTTCAGGGTACCTCCCACTCTGAAGAAAGAATTTTTTTTTTGAGAAGTTTTTGCTATAGGGCATGTGTGCTCGCCAGACAGAGAGAGACAGAGAGACAGTAAGTGAGAAATCACCCCCTAGGGGGGATGGCCACTCCACAATCCCTTCTCCTCCAATCTCCTCTTGGGATCCTGGGCACGCACGCACATGTGCCCGGCGTGAGTTTTAAGCCACCGGGTCCGGGACACAAACCGCAGTCGACTATGTGGGAGTCCAGCGACATAGCCATTACACTAACTGCTGGTCCCTTAAGAAAGAAATTTTTAAGAAGTGTTCTGATAACATGGAAAAAAGACATGGAAAAGGGTTCAATAAAGAGTTCTAGCTGGGTTTGGAGGACTTGTGGGCAAACGACTTAGTGAGTTGAACACACATGAAAGGTACAGATCATTAAGTGTGGATTGTTTAACACTTCAGCACATTGTCTTTCAGAGATAGGTTTCTGGGTGCAAAACCAAGACCTTTTTCACTGCTAGGTGTGTCAGTAAATCTTCCCTGAGCCCAAGTGTCCTTGTCTGTAAAATGGAATCTTGGTTATTCTTATCTCTAGGCTCTCTTGGGAGTCTCTGGGGCTTCAGTTCAGTTTTGACTCTGATGTGCTTCTTCCTGGTGCTGAGACTCCATAATATTCTTCCACTATTCTGGGAGTGGCTTGGAAGAAATATCAGAGGGACCGGAAGCTTATGCATTATCAGTGTAGAGATCGAGGTGGGAAGCCAACATCACTAGGGCACAGGTCAAGGCAGATGTGAGAATGAGAAAGAGACACAGCAGCTAACCATCCTTACTCTCTGACATAGGAGCCTTGATCTGAAGTTCTCCAAGCTCTCTTTTCTCCTGAAAGCGCACTGCTTTCAAAACAACTTCCATCTAAAGTCAAAGGACCTGGCCAAGTCAGTCTGCCACAGACTCAGGCCAGGCTCCTTCTCTTGCCTCAGTTTCTTCACAGGCAAATGGGAGGTATGGACTTAGGTGAGATTTAAAGCCCATCTAAGAGCTAACATCCATTATTCCGGACATGCATGCTGAAACTAGAATTTTGAAGTAAGTTAAAAAAAAAAACTGGGGAACCAGCAGTTAGCGTAATGGCTATGTCGCTGGACTCCCATGTAGTCGACCGCGGTTCGTGTCCCGGACCCGGTGGCTTAAAACTCACGCCGGCTGCATGTGCGTGCGTGCCCAAGATCCCGAGAGGAGAATGGAGGAGAAGGGATTGCGGCGTGACCATCCCCCCTGGGGGGTGATTTCTCGCTTTCTGTCTCTATGTCTCTCTCTGTCTGTCTGGCGAGCGCACGCACCCTACAGTGAAAATCTCTCCAAAAAAAAAACTGGACAAAATATTTGAACCAACAATTTTCAGATACCAGGCTACAGAAAGCACAGGACAGTGATTGCCGAGAGCGTGGAAACAAGCCAGGTGAGTCCTACAATTGCCCCCAGTGTATTGGTGGAGAGTTTCCAGGCTGTGGTACTGGGAAGAGGAATACAGGTGGAGCACAGCAGTGTCCCCGAGCAGAGGAGAGGGGACTGGGGCCTCAGAGAGACCTGCACCTAGAACTCACAGGACAGAATCAGGGAGAGGAGAAAGCTGCACACAGAGAACTCTGGTGTTCTACAGCGACCACTTCCAGTCTCCTCTGAGTACTGATCCACACGTGCATGTGAGGGGGCGACGGGACACTCAGAATCGCTGTCCAGAGGGATTACAGGGAGTAATCCCCTGAGCTCACACAGGACCAGAAATAATTCCTGTTCTCACCAGCCAGACTTGAAAACCTAATACTTCAGAGTATTGAGTACTCAGTAAAGGGGTCTAATTAGCATTAAACTAAAGGCTGTTCTGACCACACCTAATAAGGTTTAAAAGAAGTCTTGAAAGGATCAGACTATTTCCAAGTAATTTACCGGTGTCCCAGAACAACTCTGGAGAAATATATGTGTATGTGTGTGTGTGTATCTCTGTGTATATGTGTATGCATGTATATATGTGTATGTGTGTATGTGTGTATGTGTGTATATGTGTATGCATGTATATGTATGTGTGTATACGTGTGTATACGTGTATATGTGTGTATGTGTGCATGTGTATGCATATATATGTGTGTACGTGTGTATATGTGTGTGTATATATGTATGTGTGTGTATATATGTGTGTATGTGTGTATATATGTGTGTGTATACACACATACACATTAGGTTTTTGCCACAGGATGCATGTATTTGCTAGAGGGAGACAGAGAGAGGGAAAGTGAGAAATCACCCCTCCCCCAGGGTGAATGGTCAGGATGTAGTCCCTCCTTCTCTCTGGATTTTAGGCATGTGTGCACACATACCTGGCTTGATTTTCAAATCCCTGGGTCTGGGACTCAAACAGTGGTCAGCCATGTGGGATCTAACACCTTAACCACCATATTGCCTACTGGCCTCAAGAATATTTTGAAAATAAAATAATCCAGCAATCCAAGTAAACTCAAACAGGAGGAACATGAATAAAATTATATCCAGGTGCATCCAGCAGGTGGAATAGTGGTTAAGGCATTGGATTCCCATATGGCCAACCGTGGTTTGAGTCCTAGACTAGGTGGCTTGAAAATCACACCAGGCGCATGTGTGTATGCCCCAATTCCCAAGAGGAGAATGAAGGAGAAGGGATTGTGGTGTGGCCATCCCCCCAAGGGGTTGATTTCCCACTTTCTCTCTCTGTCTCTCTGGTGAGTGTACATCCCCTATAGCAAAAATCTATCCAAAAAAAGAAAAGAAAATTATATCCAGGCACATCATAGTCAAATTGCTCAAAACCAGTTAAGATAAAGAATGAATATTAAACTTAGCCCAAGGGTGGAAAAGTTATGAACAGAGGAACAAAAAGATAAAGATGACAGAAGAGATCTTGTCAAAAACAAAGTAAGACAGATGAACAATAATCTGTACCGAAGGAAAAATATTGCCAACCTAGAATCCCATACCCACCTTTCAAAGAACAAGCACAAAGGAAAGCTTTCTTCAGACACATAAAAAAACTGGAAAAAAAATAGGACTCCCAGCAGACCTGTACTTTAAGAAATATAAAAGAACTTTAAAATAGAAAGAAAATACCAGAAAAAAAAAATCTAGCTCTACAGAGAGGAATGAAGAATTCTGGAAATGGAACTTCAACTATCTTATATAAGTAAGAATTTTTCTGTCACCTGGGACTTGGCTCCTAGGATCCAAGAGTGAGGACAGAGAAGTATTCCCTACCTGATTCCAAACCCACAGGAGCCAGAGAACCAAGCACTCCTAAGAGGTGGCAGGGGTGTCCCTGCTACCACCAATACCACCTTCTATCTACCTAGTAAGGCTGGAAAGAAGAGAGGGAGTCTGAACTCCCCTGATCTGTGGGGCCTGGGAAATGTGTTCCCTGTGGTTCAAGTGGGAACTACTTAGAGAATGGCTGGATTTATTCCTTCCCCATACGAAGACAGTTACCGCCTGTATTTCCCAGGAGCTTGAGCTCTGAAAGTAGTGCATTTAGTGATGGGAGCCGAGTAGCACCTGATTTACTAAGTCTCTGCTTTGCAAGTCCTCTAGAGGACTCACACATACCCCCCAGAGAAAGCCTGCCTTTGGATTCCTGCCTCACAGAGGGCGTTGGCAGCCAGTCCAAGTTGGCCGCCACTGCAGAGAAGGTTGTAGCAGTGGCCTATTAATATAAGACCCTTGGCCCATTCCCTGTCCTACCTCGCAGCTCAATATACTAGAAGAACCTATTCTAAAAGGGGAAAATAGGTGCAGGGCATTCCAGGAAGAGATTCCTGACCAGTCAGGAGGTTCTTTTGTATTGGATTGGGGATGGGTAGTGGCCAAGGAGAAGAGGTGAGAATGGAATTAAGTTCGGCATTGATATTTTAAAGTGGACTGAGACTGGGACCAGCCCCGTCATCCCCGTCCGCCGTAGTTAAGGGATTTGGATCTCACATGGCCAACACAGGTTTGAATCCTGACCCATCTGGCGTGTGTGCATGTGTGCTGAAAATCTAGAAAGAATAAAAAAGGAGAGAAAGGATTTTGGTATGTTTATATCCCACTGTGGGGGTGCTTTTCTCTCTCCCTCTCTTTCCATGTCTATCTTTCTCTCTCTGGCAAGCATATACTCCCTTAGGCACCTAAAATATATATATAAATAAATAACAAAGTGGACTGAGGCTTAATATCTGAAAACAACTGGAAAATTATGGGTCCACCTAAGATGTCATTAAGAGAGCTACGCATTAGAAAAGGAAGACTTGGTATAGCACATTTGGGAAGGGAAAGAAAAAGCCGCCTTTTTTTTTTTTTTTTTTTTTTTTTTGAGAGGTTTTCACTATAGGGCACGTGTGCTCACCAGAAAGACAGACAGAGATAGAGAGAGAAATCACTGCCTGGGGAGGTGGCCACGCCGCAATCCCTTCTCCTCTATTCTCCTCTCAGGATCTTGGGTATACACGCACATGCACCTGGTGTGAATTTAAGCCACCAGCTCCGGGTCTCGAACCGTGGTCAGCTACATGGGAGTCCAGCAACGTAGTCATTACACTGGTCCCGGAAAAGCCTTCTTTGTGTTTTAAAAAAAAACAACAACCTGTGTTCCACCCCCACCCCCTGCCCACACACACACACACACACAAACAATTACACCTGTGAAGATGCTTTTTGCCACAGTGCTCTGGTTCCCAGTTGGTCTTGAGTGAGGTGCTAATGAGGCTAGAGAGGGGCTTGGGAACCACTTCACCCTGGCTCCCTGGCTTCTGGTGAACTCCCCACACACCTGGGCCTTGGGCAGCTGACTTTTCTCTGCAACGGTTTAATGCACAGCCTTTCTGCCTGGATGCAAAAATGGAGACGGTGGCCTGGTCCAGCAAGCAGATGCCTCCAGTGCCCCTTGGTGGAGGGTGTTTCCAAACCCCCTCAGTTCTGGAGCCATCACTGGGTCCTGGCAGCTGCAGTCCAGGCTGTTTCCACAGGGGGCCCCAGGTGCACCTCTGTCTGAGGATGGGGTGGGGGTGTGCACCCAGCTGGCTCTCCTGGAAGGGCCCCTGGCAACAGGTCAGTAGCAGATGAGCTCTGCCTCAGTTGAAGCCTTGATACTAAGTTACTTTTACTCTGCAAGTATTACAGAATAAAATAGAACACAGAGGTAAACAAATAAATGCCTCTCTTCATTTGACCACCAAACAGCCACTGTTAACATTTTTGTATATGGCTTCTCTGATTGGGGACATGTATAAATAAATAAATACACACACACACACACACACACACACACACACAATGGTTTTCTATTGTGCACACATATTTGGGACATTTATAATGTTTACAACTTTGTTATCTTAAATAGAGTGCAACAACTACTCTTGCATATAAATCTGTGCATATTCTTGATCATTTTCTTTAACTCTGAAAGAAAAATGTATTCTCAGGGAAGTTGTCCATTTCTTTCTTTCCTTTTTAAAAAGTTTTAATTTTTTAGGTTTTTGCCTTGGGACATGTGCATTTGCCAGAGAGAGACAGCAAGAAAGTAGGAAATCATGCCCCAGGGGGAAGGCCATGCTGCAATCTCTTCTCCTCCATGCTCCTCTAGGGATTTTGGGAATGCATGCATACATGCCTGGAATGATTGTCAAGCTGCTGGGTCTGAGACTTGAACTGTGGTCGGCTGTGTGGGAATCCAGCACCTGCTGGACTGAGGCTGTTGAACTCTAATGGTCAATAGCTAGGTCTCTAGTTTGTAGTGGTTGCAAAGGAGCTTGCCAGAAGGGTGAGGGGAATAGCAGCTGGACCTCGGGGAAGGCTAGAGAAGCTGCTCCTCTCTGTTTACCGGCTTAATCTGCCCTTTCCCTCTCAGGCTGTCCTTTTCTCTTTCTCCTATTTCATCCTTTAATTCTTTTTTTTTTCTTGTGTATAGATAGAATTTTATTTAATATTGCAAAATAGAATGCCTTAATGTTTACCCATAATTATGAGACTACCTTACTGTTCTTTAACCCTTTAAGAAGCCTCACATATAATATGTCCCTAAATAGTGAAAACTTCCAGTAATTTACCAGAAAAAATATCTATTATGTTATTCTGTTCTTAGATTTTTCCAATATTTAAATACATGTCTAAACCCTTGGCAAAAACAAACACAATTCAGTGTAACAGGCTGAGCTTTAAACCATATTTTAATTTTTAATAACTGGAATCTATTGGCTAGTTGAACCAAGTGTAGAATATTTAAATGACTCACTATGAAGTGTCAAATCAATAACAGAATGCATAGAAAAGTCGAGATAAGTTTTGGGGAATGTATAAGGTGGTTAATATGGAGTACGATACACGCTGGTTTTAATAACAAAAATGATACTAAATGTAATGAATGCTAAATTAACATAAAAGAGAATAGGTTAAAAAAAACTCTGTGATTCACATATTATAATAAGCAAGCTATGACAGAATGAACTGAAGACATGAACAGTTCTGAAATTTCTCTTTTCAGCCTACTTCCAATAGAAATAGTCAGGCTTTTGTCCTGTACATAGTTTGATGCTTTGTCTATACCACATATAGTAGAAAAATAAATTCTTTAGCAACCTAGAAACAGTTTATAAAACTCTTAAAGTTTAATTTTCTTTGCCAGACATGCCAATGTTATACTGACAGCTATAAATTAAAGCTATATAGACAATAGGTATAAGTAATATAGAACAAGTTAAGAATACATTTACTGGATTTTTAAAAATTACTGTATTTTCTTAATTGCTGTGTGCTTTGAATAGGAATAATAGGGACTTTGTTTTCTTAGAAAAGATAATAACATGTAAGAATATAACACAAATAAGATAATTTATAATGTACACGTATTTCAACAGCAGCCTGGTTCATGTCAACATCTTGATTCTGAAGTTAAAATGGGAAGTGCAATATCTAGAACATAACAGTTGGGAAAGACAATATTCATTTTAGAAAAAAATGGAGCAATCAAGCTCTTAGGAGCCTTGAATCTCAAAATCACCTATTTACTATAATATACATCAGATAACTTTAAAATTGCAGTATGAAGATTACATTAACCAAAGATTTTTTTTTTCTTTACTACACAAAAAATAACCCAGCAATGAAAAACCATATTTTTCCTTTGTAGGAAAAAAAAATGGCATAGTTTCATAATGAGAAAATTTTGAATAATGTCTAACAAAATTACCTATGCCACCTATTCTTATTCTGAAAATTGTATTCATAATTTAGTGTTCTGGTTTTATATTCACTAACAAAACTGTTTAACCCCCAAAAGCAGCAATCACTGATAGTAACTCTGGTACCAAGATGAAAGGAAAAAATTGGTTTAAGATAAATGGTGCTTAAGCCATTCTGGATTTTAGTACAACACATCACACACACACATACCCCCAACACCCACACACACACGCCAAAAACAAATTTGTAATTTTACATATACACACTCCAAAGAGCCTGTCAGTACCCAAAGTAATTTTATTGCTATATTAGCAATGGAAATTTTTGGATATGTTTTTAAGGGCCACATAAAAATAGATTTAAGGAACAGATTAAATTGAAGTCCTAGATTAAAATGTTTGGTTTAAAGAATTTTCTACAACAAATTTTATGTTTATGTATGAAAAGTTATATATAACCTTATATAAAAATGTCATGAAGTATTTTCTACACTATACTAAATGTATTCCCCAAGAGGGAAAAAAATTAAAATATCTAAAATATATTAGATTAAGATTACAAGACCATAATAGATCTTTTGAACATGCATCTGTTTACAGAATTAACAGTATACAAAATGTTTATTTTATTATGGACAATAAAGAATAAGTTGGTGACAACTATCCTTTGCACAACATTATCAACTCACTTTAGCAACAAGCATGTCCTTGGTATGTGTATAAAAGAAATAGGTTCATTTACCTCTCATCAAATCATCCACAGGTTTACTTAGAAGTAAAGATGAAGGTGCAGAAATGTGAAAATGTTAAGTGTACTATTTCTTTCTTTCAAACATCCCAAACATGGCGTAAGTAGCCTGAAATTATAAAATACTTAACTGGGTTTTTAGTTATCTACACAGACTGCTAGAATGTAAATTAGTTGCCCAAATTAGAACATCAAATAACAAAATCAGCCATAAAGCAGGCTGAAAAGCATTAAATGTTTCATATATGAGTTTTAAATCATTTAATTTCTATAGAAAAATTTTATTCACAATATAATGTGACAGAAATTGCCACAGGAATGATATACTGATTGCAATAAGGTTGCATGCAGCAGCAGCTTTGTATTTTATAGCTATTTTTGTTTATAAAAATTAAACCTCTCCAGTCATGCTTATCACATGGCCTTAGATTTGTAATGTAAGCAAATAAGGAATACCATATAGTTCAAAGATAAAATGTCTCATCATTTTGAATGTGAATTATCTGTATGAAACATGAAGTATACTACTGAACCCTGAAACATGCATGTCTAGATTTACTTTTTTGTCCAATTACAGGCTGTCTGCAATCTCTTTCTATTTATATAATTCCAAGAGGATCTGTCTGTAATCGTGGTTGTATTAGCTGAGGTTGCAGTGGTGGCGGTAACTGAAGCGGTACCATTGGTTCCACCAACTGTCCTGGATTTGAAGGTGGTGGAGCCACAGTGTTCACAGTTTCAACAATTTCTCCATTGTAAAAGAAAAACTGACACTGTTGAATGAATGTTTCAACAACAGATTGATGTATCTTGGTGGTAGACAGAAACTCTCGATTTTCAAAATCAGGTCTCATCAAGGTTGGCCAAAAGCAGATGGACAAGTTGTCTGCTGTCATGAGGTTGATTTTATTTTGCTGGCTCATCCTGTTAAGATGTGTTATTATATATCTAAATACATCATAGTTTACAGGATGAAATTTTTAAACAATTTCTTTCAAGGCATGAAGACGTTCTGTCTTATCTAGGATTTTTGCTGCTTCCAACAGTTCTGGATGAAGAGAATATGGAATTAAAGGATCTGGCAGATCTGCAAAGAAAACTTTAAGAACTCCAGCTACAGCATTTACTTTTACTTCCACTGATACAAGATTGATATTATGGTCTTGATCAAACTGCTTTTGAATATTGTCTTGATCAGTTTTGTTTCTGCTAACACAGTAGAGTCCTTCAGTACATAACCCTATATCTTCAATAAATGCCACACACTTTTTCAACAAATAGTGGTATGGGCTTCTCAGCTGTAACCAGATCCTGGAGGGGCATCCCAAAGTAATTACTTTCCCAATTTCTACGTGTTGGTGGATTGAAGTTCTTAGTTTTCTTTTTCTGCTATAAGAAAACATATTCAAGTTAAAACTATTAACATTAATTTCCTTCAGAATAGTATTAGTATGATGAAATATACATACACGGTTTGGATCAAAGAAATATTTAAAAGCCATAGCCGACTTAAATTTCCATCAATATGTGACTCATTAAATAAATTCTGCTAGAAGAAACAACCTGAGCAATAGAGACAAAACTGAACAGAAAATAAAAATGGTTGGAATAAAATGTTCTCTTTGTAAAATAACAGAAGACTGGACAGGTAAGAAAAGATCAGAAATCATTTTTCTTTTTTTCCTAATGATATATCTTTGGTTGCGTTCATGGTCATGACAGTTTGGGGTGCTATGAACAGGGTATTCATTTCCTTCCAAATCTAACCTGTATCTAGACTGGTCACTGGGTGTTGGAAGCAACTGTACATCATCCCCAATAGGACTGTAAGGAGGTGGTGCTTCTGCGTCATCATCTGAATCAGGGTAGTTGTTATAGGGATAACAGTCTCTGGGAGATGGTAGAAAAACATCTTCACTTTGATGGGTTGATTCCCTTGTACTATCAGACAAATAGGAATTTTCTATCATATTTTTTTTCTCTAGAACATCACTGAAAAACAATGTAAAGACCTCAGTTTGCCGATGATACTGAGATAAAGAATACAATGCTGTAAATTTAGCAGTGATCTCAGTTGCAATGTGTTCTCCTTCAGTCATTAACTCTTTGATAGCCTCATTTTCAAAAAAATCTGCTTGGCTGTCAGTAACTGCCACCAGTTGTACAGGAATAGTGTCCTGAACTTCTGAAAGAAATGCTCGAAGCGTTCCCGTTGACGCTTTCCGTTTGGCAGAGTAAACTAATATATACCCATGAACCAGCTCATCTTTTCTCACTCCAATTGAGGAGTGGTATGATAATATCGCGGTCTGTATTTGCCTCCTTTTTTCACCAATGATTTTATCAAGCATTAGGGAATTATTCTGTCCAGCTTGAACAGCACTGCAAGAATGAGAATCAAGGAAGGGTGAAAGAATAAGATCCACACTAAATGGATCACCACACATGCACACATCACAATTCTCAAGTCAGCTTCTGATGCATCCTTATTGGTAGGAACTGGGCTCACCACATCCAAATTGTGTTTAACTGATTCTAATACTCCTCTGAGGGCTTGCTTTATTTGGGTTTCATTAAATTTATGAGGGTATGTCCCAGCAGGTACATCTACAAAAGGACACTGTAACTTATTTGCCAATTGCTGCCCTTGGTGCCTAAGAATTGGCAGATTCTCACTGATGGAATCTCTCTGATTAGCCAGAATTAATGTAAAGGAAGATTAGCCATATAGTTGTCTTTTCTGATCTGAGAAGTTTCAGTTCTTATTTTTCCAATAAATTCCCCGATAAAACTCAGTGACTCAATGGAATTAAATACACAGAAGCACCCATGAGGCTTAAAGGCAGCAGTCCACAACTGACTTAAAAAGTAAGGCGATTTGGCATCAACTGGCCGAAGATCAAGTTCATAAATTTTTCCATCTAAGGCATACTCGTCATCAGTAGATTGTGTCCTTATTTCATTTGCCAGTTCTTGAGCAAGGCCATCTTTCCCTAAAATGAAAAGGTTAACTTTATCTATATTGGTACTATCATGATACAACCGTGAACGGCCATGATCCAACTGCAAAATTCTACTGGCAAGTACCTGCTCCACTTTAATATCTGTACAATTTAGGCCACTAAGACATGTTTCTTTAGTGGGATGATAAACAAATCCTATATGCTTAAGTAGAAGCGATTCCCTATCAGGTGCAAGTTTCTGTAAAGCTTTATATCTAGGTTCTTCACTCAGAACTGTGTGAATTTCACTCATTTTATCTGAACTTGGTGTTGCATTAAGATCTAAATCATAAAAAAGTTCAGAATGTTCAAAGAGCATTTCCTGAAACTCTTCTTTGGCTTTTTCAACTATTTCTCGCTGATGCCTACCATATACCTCTTTGCTATCTGTCTCAGTGATATATTTGAAAGCTTCATCTTCCATAACAAAGCACATAACTTCCTCCCATGGCTGCCCAGGTGACATAAACTGAATTTTTTCCAAGGTCTTTTTGAAATTTTCCTTCATCTCTACCCTCCTCTTCTCTGGTATTAGATGTTGTACATGGTTTTGATAGGCTTTTTCAGCTTCTAAAGTACTCAAGAGGTCAAATGGGATCTGTCTATCATTAATTTTGTCTATATGGTCAGTTTTATCCCAAGGTGTTTTTTTTAGCACCACAAAACATAACTGGAAATCTGTTCTTTTTTCCATTAACTTCAAAGCTTCTGACCAATTCAAATGTTCAATCTCTTCTAGATTTGGCAAAAGTGTATTAAAAGCTCTTGGTAAAGTATTGATATATTCTTCTCTCCTTTTTCTTATATGTTCCTGTTTAAGTTCTATATGTTTTGAGAATGTATTTCTGGCCTTTCTTGTTCCTTCTAAGTTGATGTATTCTTCATAGTCAGGATGATTTTTTAATTTATTACTAACACTTTTCCAAGTTACATGATAAACTCTCACAGTCTGCACAAGTTTTTCAAACTTATCTGTTGCTGTTACAACAAGTTGTCTCTGTGTTTTATAAGCATCCAGATAGGGAATAATTTTAGGTTTTCCACGAGTTTTATCCAACATTTGTATCAGTGCAGTGAAACATGTCTCAATGTTGACATTAAATCGTGCTGATGTTTCTACTACAAGAAGGTTCTTTTTGTTTGAAGCAAATGCCTGAACTTCTCTAAGATAGTGATCCACACATTCATCACATTTAGTTGCTGCTATTATTACAGGTTTTTTTGATTTTGATAGCTGGACAAAAAGGTTATTCACAAATTTAAGTTGATCATCAAACTTTCTATTGCATCCCTGACTTACATCAATGCACAATAAAAATCCATCTACACTGAGCTTCCCTTCAGGCATTTGCTTCTGTTCAAAGTCTTGCTCCAAGCCTAGCTGATCAGTGCAAATGTACATGAGTTTTTCTGCTGACTGTAATTTAGAGGCAGCTGCACGTTTTATATATGGTTGCAAATTCGTACTCGATGAGGCAAGAAAGTCTGATCATCAATGAATTCTGTTTGCTCGATGACATGTATTTTGCATTCTACTCCATCTTCACCATTTTGTGTTATGTCACCCCAGTACAAGAAGTGATCATTGTTTACAACTCGTCCTCCAAAGT
Organism: Tupaia belangeri chinensis; assembly: GCF_000334495.1. Taxonomy (NCBI): domain Eukaryota; kingdom Metazoa; phylum Chordata; class Mammalia; order Scandentia; family Tupaiidae; genus Tupaia; species Tupaia belangeri. Next base: position 5,943,195 of record NW_006160040.1, on the reverse strand, counting down.
CAATGGTGCTAAGCACAGAAGTATGCTCTGGATAATATTCATCTGCTTTTGAGCGTACAAATCTATTGCACAAACAAGACTTTCCAACTCCACAGTTACCTTTGTCTTTTTCAGTCCCAGAGAGTCCAACTACACTGATAGTATAGGATGGGGGATGAGGCTCTTTGTTTTTTGCCATCATAACTCTCTTCTCCTGCTTCTACGTTCATAAAGGTAACCAGATATACTTCTCATTCTGAAAATAAAATCATCTCAAAATATAGATCCCAAATTTCAGAACTGTATTTGGTTCTTTGTATTTCCCTCATTTCTGTGCAGAAAGGTCTTCAAGATCACGTGGATCATCTGAGCATCTCTCCGGGCGCGCACCGCTGGAATGCACGGGCGCGTGCAGCCATTCACCCTTTAATTCTATTCCTTCACCCTTTAATTCTGTTCCTTTGCTCTTCTGCCATTTCAACTCTAGCTTTATTTTTTCTCCTATGTGCAAATTTCTACTTTAGGGTTTTAAAAAATCATTAATTTTGTTTCATTTTAAATTTGACAGAGGGTAACTGAGGTGAGTGGAGAGACACAGAGAGGGAAGTAAGAAAGCACTCACCTCATCATTGATGGCCATGCCACAGTCCCTTCTGCTCCATTTCTTCCTCCTTTTGGGATTTTGATTATGAACACACATGGGCCTGGTGGTTGTATTTTTTTTAATTTCCTCCTTTTTTCATTTATAGGGTGCATGAGTTTGCTGGAGAGAGACCAAGAGAGAGAGAGAGAGACAGAGACAGAGAGAGAAGGAGAGAGAAAATGTGAGAAAGCATCTCCCGAGGGAGGATTACCATGCTACAACCCCTTCTCCATTTCCTCTCAGGATTTTGAGCATGCATGCACATGCACCCAGTATGTTTTCCAAGCTGCTGGATCTGGGACTCGAACCACATTGTCAGTCATGTAGGATTCAGTCCCTTTACCATCTCCCAGCAACTTGCCCTGCTTTATTTTAATATTATATAACATTAGAAGACACATTTTTCTCTAAGCATCCTGTTTAACTGCATTATAAAAGAGATCTATTACCTTATTTTTTCCCCAATAAGATACACGATGCAAAAATGTTGCTTTTCTTTAGGACTTATGATTGTTGGAATAAAATTCTAGGAAAAGAATATTACAAGTAACTTCTAAAAATATCATTAATGTGCTTATATTTTTTAGTTATAATGCAACATTTATAAAGATCATACAGTATAAATCATTTACTTATAAAATTAATGTATCTATAAAGTCTTTTTTTTTTGAGAGAGATTTTTGCTACAGGGCACGTGCACTCGCCAGAAAGAGACAGAGAAACAGAAAGCAAGAAATCACCCTCCAGGAGGGGATGGCCACGCTGCAATTCCTTCTCCTCCATTCTCTTGGGATCCTGGGCACATACACACACGTGCCCAGCGTGAGTTTAAGCCACCAGGTCCAGGACTCGAACCATGGTCGACTACATGGGAGTCCAGCAACATAGCCACTATGCTAACTGCTGATCCCATAAAGTCTTGAAAAATGTTTCAATTTAGTGAAAGATTAGTCTCTTCAATATACCATGTTTCTCAATGCCATTGAGCAATAACTCAAACCTTCTGTGAAGAGAAAGTCCAGCATTTCTTGATGTGCTTCAGTAAGTCCAATATTCTTTAGATTTGGAGAAGAAGACAAGACCACTGCTATTTCCAGGAGGTGATTGTTGGGAAACTTCAGCCATGGGGAAGGGGCTCCCCTGAGTCCACTGGCCTCAATGACGCTCAGATGGAATCATGGTGGGCAAAAGCAGCCTGGCAGCTCAGAAGACCTGAGTGGAGGGAACAGTGCTGCTTTAGTACCTGGACCACTCCTGGGATAAAGGGAAGGCTAAGCCCTTGGCCTCCTGGCAGATTTTACAAAAGCTTCTTGTGATGTGGTGATTCTCTTGTCTTCCAGGGACCATAACAATTTTAGGATCTCCATCATCTTTTCTTGTTTTGACCAGTTCAAACTCTCTTCTTTCAGTTCTTGAACCAGGGAACTTTATTCCTTTCTCAGCATCAACTTCGTCCTCTTCTCCTTTTTTTTTCTTTTTTTTAAAGAGAGATTTTTTGCTATAGGGTGTGTGCGTGTGCCAGAGAGAAAGGGACAGAAAGTGAGAAACCATCCCCCAGGGGAAATGGCCATGACTCAATATCTTTTTCTCCATTCTCCTCTTGGGATTTTGGGCATGCATATGCATGAATCTGGCATGAATTTTAAGCTGCCAGATCCAGGACTCGAACCGTGGTCAACTACCTGGGCATTTAGCGACGTAACCATTATGACATCTGCTGGTCTCATCTTCTCTTGTCATCTCCTTTCTGTAAGCTTTGGTAAGGCTGGAAGATTTGAAGACTTTTTGTTGCCTAGCATTCTCTAAAGTTAACTCAGTCCTTGCATGCTCCTTTGTGGCAGCCCTCAGCTTGTTGATGAGTATCCATTTCTCCCCAGTACATGCAGCCAGTGTTCTGCAAGCTACTTTTCTTATCTTACATAAAGTCTACTTCTCACAGACTGAACAAGTCTGAGTAAAAATGAGAGGCCCACCATAAAGAGATGAGAGGTGAGCGAGCACTCCAGTGCTTCCTGC
>NW_006160040.1:5937547-5940526 GCF_000334495.1 Tupaia belangeri chinensis | reverse complement strand
AAGGTTGTGAAAAATGAGCTGTGGGCTCAGGTTATTGGGAATAGCTCCTTCACTACCTCATTGGGAGTCCCAAACACTAGGCCAAAGTTAAGCTCCACAGAGGATCACAGCCCCTTTATGGCACTGCAGCTACCACAGAGCCCTGCCCAGTAACCATGAATCTAGCAGCCACAGTGAACCCCAGGGACCATCCCAACATTCCACCTGGAACCTAGCCAGCAACTGGCATTCTGGATTGGACAATTACGTGGTCAGCAGTGAGGGAAGATTTGGAAATTAAACATGCTTAGCTCCATTAATATCTAATGATCATTCTTAATTACATCCACCCTGTTGCTTTTATATCACTATCAAATACAAATATTGGGAAATATGTCAATCATAAATATATGACTTGACAAATTTTTAAGATTTTATACCCCTCTGCAGTTCCCAGCAGCCCTCTCAGTATACAGCAAATACTCCATATAACTTTTTAATCAATCCACACATTGGGAACCAGTAGTTAGCGTAATGGCTATGTCGCTGGACTCCCACATGGTTGACCGCGGTTTGCAACCTGGACCTGGTGGCTTAAAACTCACGCCGGGCGTGTGTGCATGCATGCCCAAGATCCTGAGAGGAGAATGGAGGAGAAGGGATTGCGACGTGACCATCCCCCCTGGGGGGTGATTTCTTGCTTTCTGTCTCTCTGTCTCTCTGTCTGTCTGACGAGCGCATGTGCCCTATAGCGAAAACCTCTCCCCAAAAAATATATATATATATCCACACATCAAGATCATAGGCAACTTCTGTTTTGATTCTTATTAACATATGTCACTTTCATTAGTTCCTAAACTTCATAGAATTAAACAAAACACAATAGGCATTTTTAAAAAATGTGCTAAAGGGCATGAGCAATCACTGGGTTGGGGAAGGGCAGAGAGAGAGAAAGTAAGAAAATATCCTCTAGGGAGGATAGCCATACTGCAATCCCTTCTCTATTTCTCCTCTCAGGATTTTGAGCATGCATGCACTTGCGCCTGGCATGTTTTTCAAGCTTCCGGGTCTGGGACACAAACTGTGTAGTTGGCTATGTGGGGTACAGCCATCTTAACCATCATAACACTGGCTGGTCCCACAATGTACACTTTGATGTCTGCCCTTGTTCGGGGCTGTGAACCTTCCCTCCTTAGTTGAGCCTCCCTTTCTTGTTGCTAGTTTTCACTGCCACCACATGGTGACAAAGTTGCTGCAGCAGCATCAGCTTTGCATCCTCTCAGATATATGTACTGCACGCAAGAGTTTCTTTCCTTGTAGCAGGAAATAGTGTCTTTCCTAGTAGCTCCCTCAATTCCCTAGAGACTCTCTGATTGGATTGATATAGGTCACATGTCCACCTCTGAACCAGTGACTATTGCCAGAGAATATAATGTTCTGATTAGCCGCATCTTGGCTCCTTGTTGGACTCTGGATTCAGGGTGGGTGTTGGGTGGGGGGAAGAGGACCAGTGATGCCTTACTTAGCCCATAGGAACTAAGAGTAGGGGAGAGGTTGCTACTAGGGTGAAAATTGAGCTCTTTCTAGAAAGTGTGCAAATGTTCTTGGAACACCTATCTCAAATTCTAAAATGTTCCATGCATACAGCAGGGAAGAATGTGGCAAATACATTATGTACAGATTTTTATTTTAAATATAATCATTGACATCATAACAAAGGAATGATGGAAAGGAATATAAAAGAAATATATAAGAATATTTAAGAATATTAAAATAGGTCAACTCTAAATGTGCCATCCCAAGGCACAAATCTGAAGGGCATATGAGGGGGGAAATGAGAATGAGTTTATTTTCAGTGCAAAAAATAAATATGAAAACCATGCATAGTTTTTTTAATGATAAGACTTTTCATGAACGTTTTAAAAAAGCCCCTTATACATTCATTAACTTACCTTATTCTACCCCCCTCATGTGTCTTTTAACACAAAGAGGATTCATTAAGGAAAAATACTAGGAAGGCTAGGTAGGCTATCCTCCTTTTTACCCAAATTCACAGTGTTGAAAATAATTTGCTTTAACTGAGATCATTTTCAGTGCCAGGCCTCAATCTAGCTCTCTCTATATTACTAATTTTAGTCTTTACAATAATTCTGCAAAGTCATTTTAATACTCATATTTTACAGATAAGGAAACAGGCTAAATGAGGTTATAGAACTTTGAGCAAAGGGCGAAGGGATCCAAAAGAAGAATGTAAGGTTGCAGATATTGAATAAATTGAAAGGTAGACTGCTTGGGCCTTTTCAAAGATGCCCCACCTAGGTTTTCCCAAAGAATCTTTTCCTCTTCATGTGACTGGACTAGTGAGGAGTGGGCACTTCTTAGAAGCATTCTGATGCCATCTTCTGGTAAGGCTTAGGGCTTGGGAACTGAAAGACCCAAGAAATGAGCACCTAAGAAACAGCTCACAGTCCACCCTCTTTGTGTCTCCAATTATTTTTGTGAATCAAACTTTCCTTTCTGGTTTTGCATTTGGCACTGGTTGACTTCCTGGAAACCTCACTCAAAAGATTTCAGGTTTGAAGTGATAATATTAGTATTAAGTGATAATATTTATCTGCAACTGGAGTCCATTTTCTGTTACAGAAATGGGGAGCAGGTAAGTTGATGCTTTCCTCCATGGGTGAGTCATCGAGAAGACAAATCAGTCTGCACAAGGTGATGGTTCCACTCCCAGCTGGTGAATTCCATGAGCAAACAGAGCTCCGTTTGTAACGCTGTCAGATAAGAATAATCTGGGGTGTCCTTTTGGTTTGGGACTGGAAATAGAAGGTAGATGATTCCAGTTTACAGAATTTGGCAGTCTTCAATTGGTATCTTTTAATTTTGGTATGCATGTTTTAACAGAAAGAAAAGAGTTCTTTTAGAGGATGATGAAACCCATCCTTGAGTGGAGAAAGGTAAGGAGGGAAGTGTGGATGGGCACAGAGGGCAGTCAGAACA
>NW_006160040.1:5936214-5936753 GCF_000334495.1 Tupaia belangeri chinensis | reverse complement strand
CACTCTGGTAAGTGCACATACAGGATGGCAAAAACTTAAAAATAAATACATAAAACAAAATAAAAACAACTAATGGGAACTAGCCAAGTTCCTAGAAGACATCCTGACTTAGGGATTGGGTAAGTGTAAGGGTTATAGAAATAGTTGAGAATAGGGATCTGGGAAGCAGAGGGTGAAGTTTTAAGAGGATGATTGTCAGCAGTATTTGATGGCAAAGGGGTGGAGCAGAAGGGGCTGGAAGATAAAAGCTGGGATTCCTGAGAGGACCTCTTACTGAGCAAGGGTGAATGTCAGCAAGTCATAAGGCATTTAAAATTAATGCCACTAAATAGTGCATTTCACAATGGTTAAAATGGCAAATTTATGTTACATTTTGCCACAAAAAAAGTAAGTGGTGAAAAGTGGAGGGGAAAATCTCTGGTTCCAGTGGCTTGAAAAACATACCCAGTGCTTGTGTATGCATGCCTCAAATCTAGCTGGGTAGAGGAATGGAGGAAAAAGGATAGCCATGTGACCATGCCCCTTTAGGGGATGCTTGT
>NW_006160040.1:5933381-5935967 GCF_000334495.1 Tupaia belangeri chinensis | reverse complement strand
TCTCTCTGTCTCTCTCTGTCTTTCTGGCAAGCACACGCACCCTATAGCAAAAAAAGAATAACTGTGAGGCCAGTTTCTGGTCATGGTTTTCTCCATCAAAGAAGCTGGGCCCATTCAATCCCTACTTTTCTATACTTGTGCATCTTCGTGTGTTTATTTTATGTTTATTTCTTTTTTTTTCTTTTCTTTTTACTTTTCTGTTTTTAAAAATTATTATTATTACTTATACATTCAATTGCTATATATTGTTTAGGTCGTAAAGAGACTTTACCCAGCATGGTATACACTTCAGTCCAGCCCAGTTGAAATTATTATACACGTCCTCATCAACAGGTAATAAACCATATCTATGTTCCACAAATGTCTTACCTCTCTATTTTTCCCCCCAAATTTCCTTTCCTATGCTCTTCTCCTCTCCAACTGTTCTTCCACTTTATCGCTAGTGTCCCTAACATTTATTTCTAATCCATAGCCTCCCCGCTCAGAATTCACATTCAGCCGAGCAGGTCCTGGCAATCACACAACTATTCAGTCCCTCTTTGGACAAATTTGATGGCTAAGTGAAGGGAAAAAAGTATGGGTGACACAGCTTGAAAGAGTTGGAAGAATTGAATTTTTTTATCCTCTTGGGCTTTTGGGCATGCATGCACACATGTCCAGCATGAGTTTTAAGCTACCAGGTCCAGGACTTGAACTGTGGTCAACCATGTGGGAGTCTAGCGACATAACCATTATGCCATCTGCTAGTCCTAGAATTGATTTTTTTTGATGAGACAATATGAACATGTTTCTGAGATGAGCGTGAGCACTATTGATAGAAAATAACTAACTCTAAAAATTAATAATTAATGCAGTTTATTTTTAAGTAGAATATGAGTGACTTAGGCCTGGAGAGGAGGCAAACATGCCTTTCTCGGGGTGACAAGGTACAGGGATTTTTTTTTTTTTTTAATTTTGAGAGTGACAAACATGGTGAAGAGATTTCTTTTCTGTTGGTCTGGCCCACAAAGGTGGGACACTGGAAGTGGGAGCTTGTAGGTTAGAGGTGGTTCCCATAATTTTCAGGTTGGTGATTGGAAGGGAAGATCTGTGTCTTGGGAAGAGATTCATAAAGAAATGCTTAATCTACATCTCAAGGAAAGGGAAGTTCTGTGTCTTGGGAAGAGATAAGCAAAAGACTATATTATAATTGGTTGAATATACATCTCAAAGATACTATGCCAGGGACAGGATGTAGGAAGAATCGTGTTAATGGGAAAAATGGTCTGTTAGTGTTTGTGGGTGTGACTCCTCCTAGGCCCTCTGGAAAGGGCTTTGGAAAAATAGGAAAAAAAGCAGTCAGACTTCTGTCCACAGGACCATAGGGAAGGAGAGAGTGAAGATATAAAGATGAGTAAAACTGGTCCAGCAATGGCATGGTGGTTAAGCCATTGGACTCCCACATGGCTGACCATGGTTTGAGTCCTGTACCTGGTGTTTCGCTTTTTCACTTCTCTTTCTCTGGTAAGCACATGTGCCCTATAGCCAGTTGAATAATAATAATAATAATAATAAATAAAAATAAATAGATACATATATTTTTAAAGATGAGTAAAACCTAGTCCCTGCCCTCGGTAAGCTTCCAGATATGGTGAATATTCTGGGTGCTCCTACCAGCTCTTACAGGTCTGTCTTCTGCCCTGCTCATGCCCATGAGGCTGACCTGGATGGAACCATCCACCCACCTGTCACTCTCTAGCTCCTGGTGGCTCCTCCAGTAGGGTACCAGGGTAAAGGAGCAGAGGTCAAGTGGTAGGGGGGTGGGTTCACCCACTTCTTGTTGTGGGGTTGCTCTGGTGGGCTGCACTGTAGTTCCTATTAGTTTCCACACTGCTCTCTCTGGATCTAGTAACTGGTCTCTCCCTTTGCTCAGGCCAGGGATGGTAACATGTGGAGAGTGTCTAATCTGAGAAAACACGGTGATCTTTAGATGCATGCAGGAATCCAAAAAGATCAGAGAAATTACATGGTGTCAGTCATTTTCACATCTTCGAATGATTTACATCCTCAAGCAACTGGCTTTAGCATTCTGTTTCCTCTTCCCCCATTTTCTGCCCTTTAAAAGGATAAAGCTGAGGCTGGTTCCTGGTCATGGTTTTCTCCATCAGAGAGGTTGGGCCCACCCGATGCTCAGTTTCTATATTTGTGCGTCTTTGTGTGTTTATTTTATGTTTATTTCTAATCCACAGCCTCCCCATTCAGAATTCACATTCAGCCAAGCAGTTGCGGGCAAGCGGTGCCCAAACATGTGGCCCAAGTACAGGGAAAGAATCACATGAGTGAATCCTTCTTGAAGCCTACTGGAGATTATTGAGTAAGGTAAGGAACTTATAGAGTAAAAAAAGAATATAGAGTAGAAGAAAGAGATACCAGAGTAGAAGAAAAGAGCTATCAGAGTAAAATAAAGATAACAGAGCAAGAGAAGGAGTGGATTTGATTACTGTAAGGTGTAAAACATGGGAATACAATTGTCTAAAGACAGATTTTTGGTTTTTTTTTTTTTGGAGAGGTTTTTGCTATAGGGCACGTGCGCTTACCAGAAACACC
>NW_006160040.1:5927186-5933011 GCF_000334495.1 Tupaia belangeri chinensis | reverse complement strand
AGAGGAGATGGGACAAAGAAGTTGTGTGCTGGGGTAGGGTTTAGCAGTTTTTATAAGGGTGTAGGGATGGGGAGTGTCTTAGGGGTAGAAAGAGTCCATGTATGGTAAAGGTTTAGGGGGAGAGCAGACTAGTGTGCTACGTAATGTCTGGTGACTTGGGCAGAGTAGAGTCCTGTATGCAAAGTAGAGTACCATGTGCAGAACAAAGCGCATGTGCTACATCCAGGTTAGATCCGAGTGCAGTGCAGGTCTGATGACAGACTAGATCCAGGTTACATCAGCCAACTGTGGCGTGGTGTCCAACTCCCACATCCAAGCTGCCCAGGCCTCTGGCCTAACACTAGGGGCAATAAAGTTAGTATCAAGCAGACACATCAGTTCCTGAATTTTGTACAGGAGACATGGCCTTGGTTTTCAGAGCAAGGAATGGTTTATGAGGAGACCTGGGACAAGGTCAGAGAACAGATCAGGGAATGATATACAACAGAAAGTCCTAGCAGGATTCCCATTTTTGCCTTCTCTCTGTGGAATTTAATCAAGGAGTGCTTGAGACAAAACACTTCAGAAAAAAAAATGGAGCTGGCTTAGTAATTCCACTGACAAACACTCCAGAGGGCTATAACTCCCTCCTACCTAAGAAATCAGAGTCATAATTAAAGACAAGGATAGAGAGGTAATACATGATAAAGAAAATGACTAATGCCATGTAATTTCTCTTATCTGATAAACACATGTGGCTTCATTTAGCCTGATACTGTCTTGTGGTATTGGTCTTGGTGTATCAACAACAACAGTTAGATAACTGACAACAGGCAGATGGCATTTCTGTATGCAAATGCTCTCATAGCCATTGCTAATGAAGCTCACACACATTTCTGCATGCATCTAAAAGTCAACATGTTTTCTCGGATTGGCCGCTCTCCACCGTAACTATGCCTCTGTTACTTGCCCCGTCACTGCATCCTCCTGTGGCTTCCCACATTCGTCCACACCTGTGTAGACAGTCCTTCTACTAAGGGCTCCCATGTGTTTACATGGGCCATTGATCCCCACCCAGCATCCTGATGGAAGCTGGAGACAGAAGTGCTCACAGTGCTTGAGGACAGGAGGATGCTGAAGATGCTTTGCAGCTTCCGTACAACCAGAGTCCTGTGCCTGGAGTGGATGCCTGAGAACTGATCTGGCCTTTTTGTCTATAAAAGAAACACTACTCTGTTTAATTGAACCCATATTCCATTTTACTTCCCACATGTAGTATTTCATCATGCAAGACTACCAAAGTAATTGGAACTTTTTTTTTTTTTTGGAGAGGTTTTTTTTCGCTATAGGGCGCGTGTGCTCGCCAGACAGACAGAGAGAGGCATAGAGACAGAAAACGTGAAATCACCCCCCAGAGGGGATGGTCATGCCACAATCCCTTCTCCTCCATTCTCCTCTCAGGATCTTGGGCACACACGCACACGTGCCCTGCGTGAGTTTTTAAGCCACCGGGTCCAGGACGCGAACTGCAGTTGACTACGTGGGAGTCCAGCGACATAGCCATTACGTTAACTGCTGGTTCCCAGTAATTGGAACTTTTTAAAGAATCTACTTTACCAAGGAGCTTCTGGTAAAGACCTTTGGATCTGTGCCCCCAAGGGCTCCAGGGTATGATTCAAGCTGGGTGGTGGAAGACTTGCTGTTCTGATATGGGTGGAAGTTCTAGTCAAGGACTGTTTCATTTCACTAACAGAATGAGCAAGAGAAGGAGTGGATTTGATTATTGTCTGTCAGCAGTAAGCCGTAGCCATGGGACAAGATGCAACCAAATCTGACCCCCAAGCATCCTATCCTAGCCACACCATGCCTTTCTCCATTGGGGGCCTCTAGGGGACAAGGAGAGGCCCCTAGAGGAGGAATTATGTTGCAGTCAGCCCACAGAGCTCTGAATGAAAACTCAGCTGCCCTAAAACTGCCCTAAATGCTATTTGCTACAAAGCAGAATTCAGTGTCCAGAGAGGATGTCTCGGACTCCACCCAGAAGGTTTAGTTTGTTAAGAGCCTACAGGATTCCAGGCATATCTCTCCATTGAGTGTGAGAGCCAGATCCCAAAGGATTATCTTGTCTGTGACGCTCTAGCATCCTGCTTAACTAGAATTCCACAGAAAGATTGCTCACCCAGAGGAGCAGATATGTCTAAGAGGCAAACCTTTCTTAAAGCCCATTAATGTGCAACCTCCATCCACAACTGGATCCAATTACTGCAGGGAGAGAAAGGCATTTTCTCAGAATACCACTGTGTTGCTGTGCCTGGCTGCGAGCAGGCTCAGCCGCGACAAAGGCCTATGTGTTGTTTTTGGTTGTTTTTCTTTTTGAGCTCTTCCCCTGGCACTGCCAGGCCCCACGCTGTTTGGATCAGTTATGTGGGGCCAGTTTATTTGTTCTGGCTTTTGGTCTTTTCGTCCAGCATTGAGAGCAAGCCAGGTGTCTCGCGTGACCAGTGTGACCGAGGGGTGACATGGCATGATTCAGAGGTCACCCAGGAGCCCCTTAGAAATGGCATTTGTGAGGAAGGGCCACATTCTAGTGAAGGAGGGTGGGACATGGCAGGGGATTCAAGATAGTCTGGCACACATGGGTCTAGGTATTAACTGCTCCCAAATACTCATAATACTACTCAATGGGGAATGCTTACAACGTCCAAGCTCTGTCCCCCTCTGTCCTGACACCTTTATGTCGTACACACACACACTTTAAATCTATCTGTCTAAAGTTTATTTATTTATTCCATGAGAGAAAGAGAGAGAGAGAGAGAGAGAAAGACCTCTAGCAGATCTTCATGCCATGATCCACCCTCTCCCTCAGCCAGCTCCTGATCATGGGCGCACACATGCCCTGCCTACTCAGATTGGTCCCAGCTGCAAACCTGGAAACTTCCCATGTGGGTTAGCCTTGTGTTTTATCACTGTGCCGTCACCAGGCCACTAAAACTTCACATAAATTAACTCATTTAATCTTCCCAGCAATCCTCTGAAATATTATCATCCCACTTTGCAGATGGGGAGATTGAGGAACAGAAATGGGGCATAATTTGCCCGAGGTTACACAAGTAGTAAGTAGCCCGGAGCCCATGCTCTTGATCACTATGCTGTCAAAGAGTACTGTTACAAAATCTTACAAACCATGATATCAACGTTTATTTGGGTACTAAACATTTTTACAGAATTACTTTTCGATTGAAACAGTTCACCAAAGAGATGGAGAGAAGGGGAAAGAGAAAACACCCCCAATGGGAAGCAGTTGTGCTGCAATCTCTCTTTCTCCACCCTGTTAGGATTTTGGGCACAAACACATACATGCCCAGAGTGCTCTTTAAGCTGCTGGGTCTAGGATTTGAACTGCTATCAGCCATGTGAGATCCAGCTCTCTAGGCTACAGGCCCAGCCTATTTATTTATTTATTTAGCTATAGGGCATGTGTGTTTGCTGGAGAGAAAGAGAGAAGGAGAGTGCGAAAACACTCCCCACGAGGGATGGGCACATTGTAATCTCTTCTCCACTCACCTCTTGGGATTTTGGAGCACATACATACACATGTCCAGAGTGTTTTCCAAGTCACCAGGTCTGTGACTTGAACCACAGAGTCAGCCATGTGGGATCCAGCCACTTTAACCATTATGCTACCTAGCTGTCCCCTTTACAGTATTCTTAATTCATTATTTTCCTTAGCATATCTGAAAGACATATTTGTACTATTATGGGCCTGGCACATAATAATAATAACTACTATGGAAAGCCTGTGGGTTTTCATAAAAGGTAACACAAGAAAGTCTGAACTAGCTTACTTGGCTGGCTGTCTGATCATCAGCTCAGACTTCCTGTGTGGACTTGGCGAGACAAATCCAGGGCTCCCAGCCTGGAATGAACATATGTGTATAGCCCAAACTCTAGCCCTCAGCTTCACTCACGGTGACAGTTACCAATCTGGGGCCTCTCAGCTCCAGACTTAGCCTTCTTTCCTTACTCTGGGATAATGGACCTAAACCCAGTAAGCAATCCTTTGCCAGCTAGTATGGGTTAAGCTTTGTTGGCAAAACCCTGGAGGGACACTGAGAGGAAAGGGCTTCTTGTTCCAGTGGTGTGCTCTGTCAGGCTCCTGCGACGGCATGCACAGTATTTTCCTGTGGTTACAGGCCATGATGCCTCCCTAAGAGCATATCCCCCTGAGTGACTACTAGAACCCACTGAAGAAGCATTGCAGTTGAGTGTCAAAAGCAGGGCACCTCCTCTGGAACAGTCTTCCTGGTACCCCGTGGACAGTTTCCCAGTGGATGACCTCCTCAGCATCCAAAGGCAGGGTTCGGGAATCTCACCCATGACCTGAACTTCTCCGCCATCCTGAGAGGTACAGCTATACCCTTTCCCATGAGGCCTCTGTCTCAGCCCTGGGAGGAGAAGGCCTCTTTCTTGAATGCTTTATCTCATCTCTAGGACTGATAGCTGCTGCTGTCTCAGATACTCCTGTATTCTTTTTTTTCTTTTTAGTTTATTTTTACTTCTTCCATGAGTGAGGGACAGAGAGATAGCACTCTCAGAAGGGTTCTGATGTTGTCGTCTGCTCCTAGACTCAGCCAGCACATGGGCATGTTCACCCGCTGTCCTCTGGGAGGTCTCCATGTAGAACTGCCTCACAGAGGAATGCATTTTTACTGCTGTGCCACCATGCCACCCTGTATTCCTGGATTATATAGAGCTCTTTTTACCTGCCTTTTTTTTTTTCTTTATTCATGATAGAGCACATGTGCATGCTTGTGAGAGTGAAGAGAAAAAGAGAGAGATGAGCACCCTCCATAGGGTCTGGCCACGTTGTGATCCCCTTCCTCCAGTCCTCCATTTTTTTTTTTTTAATGGCTCTTTTCAGATTATTGCAGGAAGGAGTTACACTAGACCAAGTTAAAAGCAGACCCCAAGTGGTTACATTATACAAGCTGTGAGGTTTTTAAACTTGTGACAAGGGACAGAAAGGAAATTCTACTCATTTCAAGGAAATCCTCACTTAAGCTTCAGTGCGCCACAAAAACTTAAGACCCATAAACCTTCAGCTGACCGCCCTTAGCCAGTCCAGTCTCTACAAGGAACTGGCATGTGTCCTTGCGCTGGTCACCCTGTAGCTGAGTTACTTCTCCGTATTCTGGATGATCATTTACAGTACCATGGCAGGCAAATGTCTTCTTAACTGCCTTCACTAGTTTCTTTTTATTGTAATCAACAGCAATCCCTTGGACAGTAGTAAGGGTCTTCCTGTCATTTCTCTGTTGAATTCTTTTTTTAATATGTTTTTTTAAATTTACATTCATTCACCGTACATCATTACAGCATACAAAATGAGATTTTCCATACAGAGTACAGTGTATGTTGTCTCAGTCAAGTACATCAACATACATTATTGTCAGCAAATAATTTTCCATTTCTTGTTTCCTGTATGTTTTGCTTTTTTTTTTTCCTCATCCTTGTTTCTCTATCTCTTCCCCTTTGCCATCTCCCACTCTCCTCCACCACTGTCTCTGGTATCTATGTTTGCTTTCTATACTGTTTTCCCCCCACATTTTATTGAATTACTAAAGATCTTAATTAATCTAAATATTTTCATAGCAAACACAGCTGATATATACATTTCCATGAACACAAGTCTAACTTAAGGCATCCTATAAAGTAGCAGCTAGCTGGGGCTATATATCTTACTGCAGTCATCAAATAGATTTTTTTTTCTGAAATTTTTCTTTGTAGTAACTTAATTTGCATTCTTGGCAGAATGACTCCCCTCATGGAGCTAATTTTCTCACCTG
>NW_006160040.1:5925858-5926921 GCF_000334495.1 Tupaia belangeri chinensis | reverse complement strand
GGGGTGATTTCTCGCTTTCTGTCTCTATGTCTCTCTGTCTGTCTGGCGAGCGCACGCGCCCTATAGCAAAAACCTCTCCAAATAAAAAAAAAAAAGAAAAAAGAAAGAAAACCAATTCTAACTTAAATCAAACAACTGCTAAGGAACTTTGCTTAAAACTTAAAACTAGGAAACAGGTTAGGATTCTGTTCAAATGGTAGGTGCATGAACCCATCAGTTTCACGTACTTTATCGTCTGTTCTGGTTCAATTTTTCCGATTAAATTCTGGGATATAATATTCAACTCCAGGCTTGTCTCTATGATTAAGTTGGCCACTTTCTTAGTTTTTGAACTCTTATTTCTGTGTGTCTGTATTTAATTTTCCTGATATAGCATACCCTTGAGAACTTCTTGGAGATCTGGTCTGGTGCTGGTAAATTCTTTCAGGTTTTGTTTATCTGAGAATGTTCTTGTCTTTTCTTCCCACATGAAAGATAATCTTTCTGGGTACAGTATTCTTGGCTGAAATTGCTTTTCTCTTAACACTTTGAATATATTTTCCCATTCTTTCCTTGCTTGCATTGTTTCCGATGAGAGGTCTGTTGTTAGCCTGATGGGATGTCCTTTGTAGGTAACTTGATGTTTTTCTCTTGCCAATCTTAGTGTCTTGTCTTTGTCTGTGGTTTTAGTCAACCTGGCTATAATATGTCTTGGAGAAGGTCTTCTTGGGTTGATTCTATTTGGGATCCTTTGTATTTCTTGGGACTGGATCTTCGAGTACCTTTCCAGGTTTGGAAAGTTTTCTTGCAGGATTTCATGGAATAGATTATCAATGCCCTTATGGGTCTCTTCACCTTCTGGAATGCCAATTATTTGGATGTTTGGACGTTTGATGATATCTAGTACTTCTCGTATATTATTATCAATTTTTGGGGGCATTTTCTCAGTCTTCATGGTGGATTTTTCTAGGTCAGCAATTTTCACCTCTATGTCTGAGATTTTATTTTCTGTATGATCTAGTCTGCTTTTAATACTTTCAAGGGAGATTTTGACTTCCTGTATTATAGACTTCATCTCTAACAG
>NW_006160040.1:5922851-5925636 GCF_000334495.1 Tupaia belangeri chinensis | reverse complement strand
TTGGAGGAGAGGTATTTTCTTGCTTTCCCATATTTCTTGCGGTCCTGCAGTGATTTCTTGTCATCTGATGGATGGTGTATTTCTTTCTAATTCTTGAAGTTTAATCATGCTAGCTTGTTTGCTGGTGGCTGAATTATCATCAGAAAATCTTAATTTCTCTTGTACCCTGAAATAACTAGTTCGCAGGGGCCATGAGGAATCTTCTTCTGAAGGCCTTGCCTCTCCTTCTCTGTTGAATTCTTATATGGATATAATCTTCAGTGCCAGCAGGAAACAGGTCATTACCCTTAACTTGCATCAACAAAGGGGTGGAAAGAGTAGAGGTTCTGGATAATGGACATATGATGTGATTCCTTTTCCTCAGTGGAAACGGCCTGCAGAAGGAAGCGGTGGAAGAAGCCAGGCAGTGGGGAGCATCGGGAAGCGAGGAGGCTTGAGGGGGGAGGCTGCTGAGTTTTCGATGGAGGCTCAGTGACTGGGGCCGAGTCCTCCATTTTGTTGGCTCTTGGGCACTTGTGTGTGTGCCTGGGTGCTTCCTGCCTGACCGGGCTCAGGGTTTGAACCAGTCACCATGTGAAGGTCCTTCTTCTCTTGAGTAGGGCATTACCAGTGCTCCATGAGCTGGTCCATCTCTTTGCCTCTCACCAGCCAATCTCTCCTTACTGCAATCCCCTGTTAAATTCTTTATCGCCAACATTCCTCGCAGGAACTATCAAGCGGTTTAATCTCCTGTTCAGACTCCACTCAACATATTTTTCAGTCCACTATTTTAAATGAAGCTGTACCCTCTTTATTTGGAAAAAAAGAAAACACATAAGACTCATGGAAGCAACAACAACAACAAAGACACAGTCACCATGAATTTACTAAGAAATTAGAAGATTCTGTATTCCCGTTCAGTTCTTAGCTCTGTCTGTATGCTTTTGACATGGTTGTAACTTTTGTGTATAATTTGTGGCGAGCACTGCATACGGGAGCCATCTTGAGCTATCCACCATCTTGGAAACCATTAGGCTTCACTTCCTCACTGAGCAAATCATTTCTCAGAAATCATGTGACCAATCGTTCTCCCCGGAAGTGGTTGGGTTTCTAGGCAACAGGAGAGATCCACCCACATTCAATGATTGGTTCATGCTGTTCTATCTCATTTGCATTTCAGGCAACCAATTGGTTCCCACCAGCTGTATATAACTCGCCATTTTTCCTGAATAAACGGAAGTGGACAGAAGAAGACGACTTGACCAGCACCTCGTAGTGTATGTGCGTGTGTTTGTCCCATCTCTCACTCCCTCCCCCAAGGAACCTGTTCTACTGTCCCACGGGCCGGGACAATAATTGAGTCTGCACTGTTTATCCGTTGATAATAGTTTACATAAACAACATGATAGCAGCATAATTCACACATAGCCAGTGTCCACACAGTCCTTGCATTATCATTGGTCACATAATATCATATTTTACTTTCTTCAGCTACTAAAATTTGCTAAGCTAGTTCCCAATTGTCGGATACGTGGGTTGGTTTGTGCTTTTCTATATAATACAAAGCACAGCCCAAATTATCTTTGTTCAAGTTGTATCAACTACATCTAATTTTTCCTCTTGCCTCTCCCTTTCTCAGTTCTCTCTCTCTTTCTCTCTTTGTATCTGTCATGGGCACATGCACTCCCTGGAGAGAGACAATATGAGAGAAAAAGAGAGAAAATATGAGAAAGCACCCCTTGGGGGTGCCTGGAATCCCTTCTCCTCTACTGTCTTCTTGGGATTTTGTCATACACACACATACTCCTGGCATGTCTGGTTTTTAAGTCACTGGGTCTGGGTCTCAAACCACAAGGTAGGCCATGTGGGATAGCCACCTTAATCACTATGCCACCAGCCAGCCCTACCCTTTCTCGGTTCTCCAACAGATGGGCTTACATATTTATCTACCAACAGATAAGGGGTTATGGAAAAATAGATGAGAAATCCAGGAGGACTGTCTGTGTAAGGAGGACAAAGATTTTTGCTGAACTAAAGCCTTCAAGAAGCAGCCAATCCCTACTCAGCAATCATGTCCTGCCTGGACTATAACCAGTCTGGGATGGAGGCAGAGAATAACTGGTTGGAGTGGAGGAAGTAAGAGTTACTGAACAGGTAATTTCAGAGATCAAGACTGTCTGTTTTTACGGCCAAGTGATAATGCAACTTGACTCACATGGGAAAGGTCCTAGGTTCACATTCTGGGACCTTCTTGAAAGTGCTGGGTGTACATTTGTGTGCCTGTGGTCCAGGATCTCTGAGATTGGAGGTAGAGACCTAGCTGGGGGTGCCTGACTCTGAAGGAATAAGTACGTAAACTGAAAAAAAAGAGAGAGAAGTACATAAAAGACTGTCTTTTCTTGAGTCTCTCCTATTGTAGCCTGTGACTAATGCATTAGTCATACTGAGCACGTGGAAACCACACAATATGTACTTGAAAAACATTTTAGTTCTCAAGAATAGCCTCAAAAATCAGACAATGCTTGAAGTAATTGAGAGTGGGAAGCACATTGTGATTACTGCTCTCTGACATTTTAAACCACCAATAACTCAATTGTTTCCTGAATTCCCAGAGAGTCAGGGAACACGAAAAGCCCTCTTTGCCACTCAGCTGAATAAATGTTAACCTCATACTTCCATCTTTTTTTTTTTTTTTTTTTTTTTACATAAAAGGGTTCCTGGTATAATCCCTGGAAAGAAGCTTGAGTATAGCACCCCTCGTGTTGTTCATTTTTTGATTCATACAGAATGCTTATCTGAGAATTGT
>NW_006160040.1:5901445-5922817 GCF_000334495.1 Tupaia belangeri chinensis | reverse complement strand
AAATAATTAGTTTTTTGTTTTTAATCACTTTGAAAATATTATTCCAGTATTCTGGTTTCTGTTGTGCATGAAAGCATGTGCTAATAACCTACTGTTTCGTTTTTATTTATTTTTTTAAATTTTTATTTATTTATTTATTTTTTTGGAGAGTTTTTTTTCGCTATAGGGTGCGTGCACTTGCCAGACAGACAGAGAGAGACATAGAGACAGAAAGCAAGAAATCATCCCCCAGGGGGGATGGTCACGCCACAATCCCTTCTCCTCCATTCTCCTCTCGGGATCTTGGGCACGCACGCACACGCGCCTGGCGTGAGTTTTAAGCCACTGGGTCCGGGACGCGAACTGCAGTTGACTACGTGGGAGTCCAGCGACATAGCCATTACGCTAACTGCTGGTTCCCTCATTTTTATTTTTAATAATTATTTTATTTTATTTATTTCATTTGATCAGAGAGGGACAGAGTGAGGGAGAGTGAAAAAGCAAGCTGCCACATCTGGGATTTGAACTGCAGTCAGCCATGTGGGAGTCCAGTGCCTTAACCACCACACCACCTCTGTTTCTGCCCTCATTGTTTTTTTTTTTTTTTTTTTTTTTCTTTTATGAGTGATCTGCCTTTTCTGTATCTGTGGACTTACACCTCTCCTCATCTCATCATTTCTGGAAATTTTTATTCATTATCTCTTCTCTCTTCCTTTCTTTCTTTCTTTCTTTCTTTCTTTTTTTTTTTTTTTGCTAGAAGGAGCATGTGATCACCAAAGAGAGAGGAAAAAGCACCCTCCATGGGGAATTGTGATGCTGCGATCCCTTCTCCTCTGTCTGTCCCTCCTTTTGGGATTCTAGGGATGTGTGCACACATGCTTGGCATGTTTCTCAAACTGTTGGTCTGAGACTTGAACAGTGTGGTTGGCCACGTGGAATCCAGCCATCTTAACCACTAGGCCATGGCTGAACCCATTAGCATTCTCTCTCGCTTTTCATTGATTATCTTGTTGAATAGTGCCTTTTTATCTATTATTTCCAGTCTTTTCTAGGATTCCTATTATGAGTATAGTAACTCTTCTAATTCTATCTTCCCTGACTTAGTCCTTCTTTTATGCTTTTTATCTTTTCTCTCTGTGCCATTTTCTAGATGATTTCTTCAGACATATTAGGTAAATAACTTTCTCTTCAGCTCTGTCTTATTTACTGTTTAATCTGGTCATCGAGTTTTTATTGTCAGCAGTTATAGTTTTCATCTGTAAGTGTTTTGCTTGGCTCTTTTTTTCATTCTGCCAGGTTATAGTTCACGGTTTCTTGGTACTTGCACACATTTATGACTGCCTCTTAGATTTTTTTAAAGATTTCATGTACAATACTTTACATTTTGATTTGATAACTCCAGCCCTAAAGTCTCAAGAGTATAAATCTGCTGTTTGTTATTTCTGCCTTTTCTTACATTTAATGACATATTCTGTGGCTGTTTGGTGATCTTTGATTCTAAATGCATTTTGTTTGATCTGTGGGAGTCCCAAGGGCCTCAATCTAAGCTGTTTACTCCAGAAGAGGTTTTTGTTTGCTTCTTCTAAGACCTGGAGGGCTGATTTGGCCTCCTCCAAGGATCACGGGTCATGGTTTAGAGCAGGAGTTTTGACTTTTGTGTTTTACATTGGGCCCAGGGCTTAGTGTTGGGTTTTGTCCTGGGTTTATGGCCTCCTACTTGGATTCAAGCTCACTGCTCTTGTTTCTTTGGTTGGACTTTGGAGATTTTCTTTGATATCTGCAAGTCCAACAGTGCAGTAAAAACCATGTTGTATCCGGGATCTAAAAGGACTATAGTGGGAGGCCTTCAGAAGGAGAGCTCTGTCGTAATAGTGGGAATGAATTTATATGTTTATTTTTCTAATTTCTTTTTAAAAATTTGATATAGGGTGTATGAACTTGCCAGAGAGAGAGAGAGAGAGAAAGTGAGAAATCACCCCTGTAGGTGATAAACATGGCTCAATCCTTCTCCTCCATGCCCCACTTTGGATTTTATGCATGCATGCACATATGCCCGGTATGGTTTTCAAGTCACCAGGTCTGGGACTCAAACCACATAGTCAGCCATGTGGGATCCAGGTGCTCTAACCACTACACCATCCAGCTGCCCCTGGATGTCATGCACTTATAAAAATTCAAAGCATCCAGTCACAGCAGCAAGATTTTTAAGGGCAGAAGGAGATGTAGCCTGTACCTAAGAACAATATAAACAAAAATACAGGAAATAATTAGAGAACATTTCAAAACTCTCTCCCTTTGTGTCTGTTTTTGTCTCTCTCTTTGTCTTTCTGACTCTATATATATGAGGGGACATCAAAGAGTTCTAGGAAAAATGGAATTAAAATATGAATTGATTTGGTGCAAAATAATTTGAAATCTATGCATAGTTTTTTCATAATAATAGACATTTTTCATAAATTTTTTGAAGACTCATTATATACAAAGTTAGATGTGGGTGAAAAGCTGATTCCCAAAGTGTAAGATTTCCTTTAAGGAAAAAACACCTGAAGCTGCTTTCAGGGTAGAATAAGCAGTGCTAACAGAGGCATGGTGAGGGAGCAAGTCCGTGCTCATCTGAGTCTCTGTTTATAAAAAGGAACTTGCCTCACTGGTAATTTATCCCTCTAGCTTCGTAATTATAGGACTTAGCTAGTAATTTTTTTTATATGAATATCCCTTTTGAAAGTCCCCTATAATTTCCTTATATACAAGATGGGTGCTTATTAGAGTCCTCTTAGCCTTATCAGGTGGCTTTTACATGTGGACAGTGCACTCCTTTTGTATTATTTATCCTTTTAATGGTTATTTTCTCCTTTTAATGATTATTTTAGATAAGAATGCCAAAATCAAGCAATACTATCTGTTGGGAAAGTAAGTTGTTTTTTACCTTCTTTTTTTTTTTTTTTTTTGCTACGGGTTCTTTTATATTTTTGCGTATGCATGCATGGAGAGAGAGAGAGAGAGAGAGAGAGAGAGAGAGAAATCACCCACTAGGGTACATGGCCATGCTTCAATCCCTTCTCTTTCATTCTACTCCCAGAAGAAAATTATGCACCCTGATTTTCAAGTCCTGGGACCAAAACTCGAACCACAGAGTTGGCCATATGAGTTCTAGCGCCTTTACCATGCCACCTGCTGGCCCCTCAATATGCATTTATTGAGGAGGGGTTTGACGGTACTGGTTTCTGTTTTTTAGCTATAATTACTGTTGACACGTGCATACCTTTCCTTTTGTACAGCGAAGTCTGTCTGGTTCGGCCTCCATCGGACCTGCGGTGTTCTACTTAACTGGGTAGTTTTCTCTAGTCTTCAAAACAAAATGATCAGAAACAGGATCTACTTCTGGGTTGGAAGTTAGCTGTACAAAATCTGGGCACTGAACAAAACCATATTTGAAAGATTAGTTCTTTTCTTTGGTTGGCTTTTGCTCTAAAATGCAAAGGCTGAAAAACAGCTGGTAGCTGTTTATACAGTATTTTTTATTTAAGTGTTAGACAATAGCTGTTTTCTTCTCCACTTAGACTGGCATGTTTATTATTGGACCATTTAAGTCCTCTGTCCGTGTGGCCTTGAGTATTGGTGTGTGCCTTCCCTCTCCCTAGGTTTCCAGAGGAGATGGAAGTTTTATTTATTTATTTTCTTTCTTCAGTTTCTGTTTTTTAGTTTTGAAGTCATTCTTTGTGCTCCCAGAATAGGTGGCTGAGTTTGGTCCCAGATCAAAGCCCTGAAGTCTACCTTTAGGGCTACTTTCTTTCTTTTTTTTTTTTTAAAGAATTATTTTATTTAACTTTATTCATTTAAATTTGACCAGAGAAGGACAGAGCGAGAGCGAGAGAGCGAGAGAAAGAAAGAAAGAAAGAAAGAAAGAAAGAAAGAAAGAAAGAAAGAAAGAAAGAAAGAAAACCACCAGGTCCGGGACTCAAACTGTGATAGGCCGTGTGGGAGTCCAGTGCCCTTAATCACCACACCACCTGCCAGCACCTGGGCTACTCCTATACCAGTATTCACCCAAATGTTTTAGAGGCAGTTTCTTAGGTGCAAAATGTTGATGCTATATGGTTAGATCACTTTAACAATGTTACATAGGGACTTAGTTATCACCATCTGTTTTTGAATTCTGATCTTCGATGGAGTTTAGAAGCTAATGCTGGCCAGGCCTCACCTCTCTGAAAGTATTCTGAGGACTCTGCCTTTTTTCATTACTCTCATGGTCCAGAGCAAAGCATAGTCAGCAGGGCTGAGGGACGTCTTGGACATGAGGGAAAAACGCTGCCTAGCTGCCAAAGCAACCAGCCTAGCTGTTTTCTGGCACCCTCATGCCCTGTGTCACCACAGCAATTCTTACTACGTAAGACAATGGTAATAGCACCATGGACATGCTCCTGCAGGTTTCCCTGGGATTCTTTTTGCCCATGGTCTGCCTCATTTTAATCAATTTAGCTTCTTTCAGACCATCACCTTAAATTGATTTGTATGTAGGGGAATCGTGTAGCCTATGACTTTTGGAAAGGGTAGCTTCTGATATCTCACTAAGAAGAGATGATTGCTGATATCAGAGATTGAAATATCAGACATTGAAATTCTGCTTAATGCAGCTGGATTCTCACATGACTGACCATGGTTCGGGTCCCATACCTGGCAGCTTGCTTTCTCACTTTCCTTCTCTCTTTCTGTTTCTCTCTCATCACCTTCAAATAAAATAAAATAAAATAATGACAATGAATAAAATTAAATAAAATAATTCTTTAAAAAGAAAAAAGAAATCCTGCCTAATGAACATGGAGCCCTGGTATAGCTTAAATGTGTCCTCCCAAAATTCATGTGTTGAAATTTGGCCATGATTGGACAAAGAGAGTTAAAACTGAATCTGGCTATGGAGTTGAAAGATGGGGGCTCTGGGAAGTGATCGGGATTAGACAAGGTCATTGGGATGGACCTCTGATGATTGACTCCTGGTGGGTTTATCAGGAGAGGGAATGGTATGGAGACATGTAAGCTCATGCCCTCTCATTGCCTAAGGACTCTGCAGAGGGTCCTCACCAGCAAGAAGATCCTTACCAGTGTGGCCCCTGGATCTTCAGCCTCCAAACCATAAGCTGAATAAATGTCCACTCTTACAAATCACCCAGACTTAGATATTTCTGTTGTGAGCAGTGCAATGGACTGAAATGACCCCCTTCATTCATTCATTAGCATATCATGGGACAGGGCACCTCTAAACCAGTTTCTAGAACTTGAGAATTCTTACAAAGTGACATCTGAAAGCACTGAAAGTGCTTGTCGAGATAAAGATACACCCAGAGGAAGCACAACCTTTGTACACATCATTGGGTTCCCTGGTGTTTGTAAACCTGTGGTGATAATGCCACCTCCAAGACCCTTAATAATCCCTTAGAAAGACTCCTCAAACTTACTCTTTCATCACATATGATTATACAACTTTACTCTTATTTAATAAGGGAACAACACATTATAATGGTTTTCCTTTAGAATAATTGGTTCAAATGAGATGATCAGAAAAGTAGTTCCCTTGTGTGTAACTTGAAACAGTAAGTTTGTGTGACACTCTTCCAGAAACAGGTTTTGTGGTAAAATGATATCTCCCTCTGGGACCTAAGAGGGAGAGGCACATTAAAGACAAAAAAAAAGTCCTGTAGTGAAACTGGAATTTTATTTTCATAAGATCTCTATTAACCTCTCTCAGTACAGCCACTGGGAAAACCTATCCCAAAATCTGTCTTGAAGTTCATGTTGTCACCATACTTAAGCACATTCTACTGGGTGGCCCAGGCCTGGGAACCAGTGAGATCCTGGTATCAGCCACTCTGTCCTCCTGCTGCTGTCTCCCCACTAGCCCTGGCCAACTCTGTTTATGGGGCAGTACTCAAATCAGGAGCCACTGCCAATAATGGGGCCAGTCTGGACCTCACATATCTCTTTACAGTCTTAAACTAAGGGTTAGTGGGAGAGTGCTGGTGGTGAGAAAAAATATCTACCTCTTTCCACACTTGTCCTCACCTGCTCCTCTTGGAGCTGCTTCTCTTTTGTGGTATACTTGTGTTCATTAGCAACTGCATGGTCCATCTGCCATCTTGTTCTAGTGGAGGGCCAATGTGAGTGGGCAGAGCCACCCTAGATGAAGAAGGATGTGGATGCTACCCTTTCAGAAATGGGCAGGCATTCCCAACAGAGGGGAAGGGAATTTCCCCTGAACCGTGCTAAGGCGCATGGTACATGGGGGCTATATTGGAATGGATGTGACAACACAAAAACTCATGTGACTGCACAGGGAGACAGGTGGACAGTGATGTGGACCTCTGTGCCACACCACAATGTGCCAGCTTCCAGAGCATGGACACATCCATCTCAGTCCAGAGATCAAAAACCTTTGTGAAAAACCTTGTGAAACAGTGTGCCCAGCTTCTTCCCACTCTCCCACTGGGAACTGGAGCTTGTGTGGGGGATGTGGAAAGATGATGACTAGGAGGGAACAGTCCAGTTCGCCAGCAATTTTCTTGAGCAGGGACTGTGTATTATTGTTAGCGAGACTTCTTGAAGGAGCGAGTCTTCCCAAGGAAGGAATCTTAGTTCAGGTTGCTATAATAAAGAAGAGATTGGGTGGCTTGTAAACAACAGAAATCTATTTGTGAAAGTTCTAGAGGCTGGAAGTCCAAGATCAAGGTAGTGGCGTGTTCCTCATAGATGGCTGACTTCATTGTAACTTCACATGGCGCAAGTAGTGAGGTAGCTCTCTGGAATCTTTAAAATCTTTTTTTCCCTAGGGTTGGCAGGTGGTGTGGTGGTTAAGGGTGCTGGACTTCCATACAGCTGATCATGGTTTGAGTCCTAGACCTGGTGGCTTGCTTTCTTGCTTTCCCCCTCACTCTCTTTCTCTGTCCTTTGACCAAATTAAAATAAATCACTAAAGTTAAATAAAATAATTATTTAAAAAAAACAACTTTTTCCCCTTGTAATTTGCCAGAGGGTGCATTTGCTCGCTGGAGAGAGATAGAGAGACAGAGAGGGAAAATGAGAAAGCATTTCCTATAGGGGATAGTCATGCCACAATTTCATTTCTTCCATTTCTCCTTTTGGGATTTTGGGCACACACACACACCTCCAATGTGTTTCTCAAGCCACTAGGTCTAGGTCTCTAACTGCGCAGTTGGCCCTGTGGGATCTAGCCTTAACTATTCATGCCACCAGCTGGCCTGGAGTCTCTTTCATAAAGGCAGTAATCCCATTCATGAAGGCTCCTTTCTCATGTCCCCCAAAAACCATGTCCCAACTCTTTTTTTTTTTTTGGAGAGGTTTTCGCTATAGGGTGTGTGCGCTCATCAGAAAGATAGAAAGAGACAGAGAAATAGAAAGTGAGAAATCCCGCCCCCCTCCCCCGGGGGGATGGCCACACCGCAATCCCTTCTCCTCGCAATCCCTTCTCCTCCATTCTCCTCTCGGGCTCTTGGGCATGCACACACATGCGCCCAGCGTGAGTTTAAGCCACTGGGTTTGGGACTCGAACTGCGGTCGACTACATGCGAGTCTAGCGACATAGCCATTATGCCGACTGCTGTCCCCAGTCCCAACTCTTAATACCATCACCTTGAGGGTAGGTTTCAATATATGAAGGAGAGGGGCAGACATTAGACCACAGCAGAAGGTGACTTCCATGGTCAGGGAAATCAGCCTTGATGTGTGTCGCTCTTGCCCGGCGTGCTGAGGCCTGCCCGTGGTGCTGGGCCGCGGGTTCACCCGGCTCCACTCACGCCCACTCCCACTGCACAAGCAGCTTCACAGGGATGGGGAAAAGCTAGAAACCGGTTGCATAACAATCATTAATTTTATAGCTGAGTAAGTTATGAATAATGGTGCTTTCAGCTATTTCATTACCAATCCGCCCCCAGGAGCAAGCTGAAGCTGATAAAATGTTTATGGGCTAGTAAATTTTTCTACTAATTTGCAAGAGTATAATAAAACTAATGAACTTGATGGCCTGCAAAAAACATAACAAGAATTAGGAATGTAGAGTAATTTGGAGCTTGAAGCTCTGTTAAGGCCTTACAGGAAATGACTCCCAGAAAGGAGATGAATCACAGTATTTCCAACAGAAAGTAAACGGTGCTAGGTTTGTATTTAACCAATTGTATCCTGAGGGGAAAAAAAATTCCAGAAAGAAATTATGAAATTTCCTGCTTTCAATTATTCTTGCCTTAAAGAAAAACATCAATTCAAGTGTGTGAAAAGCAATACTCAAATGAAAACAGTGACTGGAACACAGTGTATCTTGTAATGTAATACTAACTTTTAGGATGGTCCATTTATTTTTTCTTTTTGCACACATACACAGCTGCATAGTGCCCTCTTGTGACATAAATATTATTACAATAGGAAGACACCTGGTAATCAGATTCATTTTGAGAAAATCTATTCAAGTGGAAAGATGGTTTGCAGAAGACAGTTGGCAAAAAAGGTCATCTCTGGGGCACCTTAGAACATGCGTAGCTCAGGGCCATTCTTACATAGGGAAAATGGCAGCCGAAAGAAATCCTGATGTTTTTAACACATGCAAAGAAGTATCTGTCACAGAAAGCTGGTGTTTTAACTTACTGTTTAATGTTAAACTTAATAATTTTTAACATTTAATAGTTATCTTCCTATGTAAAGAGTAATCAGGCAACTTGTACATACTACTGCATTTAATTTCAAAACTGATACAGGGGACTGGCAGGTGGCATGGTGGTTGGGGAGCTGGACTCCTCCATGGCACACCATGGTTCGATTCATGGACCTAGTGGCTTGCTTTCTCACTTTCCCTCTTTCTCTCTCTGTGTCTCTTTCTGATCAAATTACAGACCACTTCATCACTTATTGGACTATTGTAATGGCCTCCGTGCCAGTCTCCCTTCTCAAACTCAAATATAGCTCTTGTGAGCACTGAGCTCGCCTCCCAGCTGGAGAGTGTTATGCATCGGTATTTAGAAGGGAGAGGAACAATCTTAACTACATGCTGGTTCCAAGGCAGTTTCCTACAGAATGACCATAGAAATCCAGGTGTGAGCTTGTAAAGTGCACAATTACACAGCCACAGAGTGGACAGAAATCATGGAGGCAGGCAATGTGCACACAGCTTCTTGGGGCTAATCATATAGCTATAAGAGAAATACTGGCTGTCCCCCCCCACACACACTTTTTTTTTTGGGCAAAAGGCCAGTATTTATGCTTAAATGACTTTACAGTTTGGGACATGCTTTTTACTAAAATAAATTAGTGCATAATTGATTATATATATGCCTTGGTTCTGACCAATATTTTTTTATAAGCTTGTAGCACAAACTCAAATGAGATTTTTTTTTAATTGCCAGAAGGTGCATGCGCTTACCAGAGAGACATGAAGAGGGAGAGAGAGAGAAAACACACCCCCATGGGGCAAGGCCACACCACAATCCCTTCTACATCTCTCCATCCTGTTGGATTTGGGGTGCATACACGTGTGCTCAGCATGTTTTTCAAGCGTCTGATGCTGGGATTCAAATTGCACTACTGGCCATGTAAAATCTGCTTCCCTTAACCATTATGCTACAGAGCCGGCCTATATAAATTTTAAAAATTTATTGGGGCTAGCAGATGGTGTGATGTCTCAGGCATTGTACTCCCACATGACCGACCATGGTTTGAGTCTTGAACCTGGCAACTTGCTTTCTCACTTTTCCCTCTTCCTCTCTCTCTGTCTCTCTCTGTTGAGTGCACATGCCCTATAACAAATTTAATAATAATAATAATAGTAAAAATAAGATAATCCTTAAGAAAAATTATTAGACGGTGTGTGCACTCACTAGAAAAAAGAGATTCTCCCACCCCACCCCGCTGCCATGGGGCAGGGTCACTCTGCAATCCTCTTTCTTCCATTCTTCCATCCCATCAGGATTTGGGGCATGTATGCACATAGAGCCAGGTGTCTTCCAACAGGACTCAGACCACAGTCTGCCATGTGGGATCCAGCTCCTGGTGTACAGCACTTAAGCACTGAGCTATGGGGGTGACTCGACTCACATTTTGAACTGAAAATTTACTTGAGTTTTAAAAATCTGCTGATGAGGGTAATAATTAAAATGGCAGCAGCAGAAAAGTAGTATATGATAAAGGTGGGATTTGAATCAGTAGGAAAAAAAGGATTAGTTAGTACATGGAATGGGGAGAATTGCAAGTCACTGGAAGAATGTAGTCTTTACACCAATACAATTTCCAGATGATGTTTTATATAAAACAAAAATAAACCAACCATAAAGTTCCAGAAAAAAGCATGTACATTTATGTATTAGGTTGTTGACATATTTTCCTATATTTTTCTATGCAAAATGCATCATGGCTTTACAAACAACCCAATATGTATGTGTATATATACAGGTATGTGCACACACATACATACACTCATGATAAAAATTTTACAGCATCTAGTGATGTGAAATAATAATTATAAAAAATGTTCCCTCTTTACCTGACCCCATGTTCTATTCCTCAGGAGAAACCAGTTTATCAATTTCCCGTGTATCCTTCTGGAGATATTCTGTATGTGTCTAAGCATATGTATGTATCTCTTTTGTTGAAATATATTTCTGTTTGATATAAAGGATCATTCTGCTCATTTTCTAATATATCTTGAACATCTTTCCAGTTAGTACATATCGTTCTATCTACTCATTATTAATGATTATCTAGTAGTATACTGAATAGATGTACCATTATTTATTTAACCACTTTCCTAAATTGCTTTCTCATACGGCAATGCTTCCAGGTCTTTCTATATGTCCCATATGGATCTACCTCATTTTTCCTTATTGCATAGTAGTCCACTGTTAGAATACACTACAATTTTTTTTTCTTGGAGAGGTTTTTGCTATACAGCACGTGCACTCACCAGAAAGAGAGAGACAGAGAGATAGAAGGCAAGAAATCACCCCCCAGGGGGGATGGTCACACCGCAATCCCTTCTCCTCCATTCTCCTCTTGGGATCTTGGGCATGCATGTACTCGCACCTGGCATGAATTTAAGCCACTGGGTCTGGCACTCGAACCTCAGTTGACTACATGGGAGTTCAGCGACATAACCATTATGCTAACTGCTGGTCCAAGAATATACTACAATTTATTAATCCATTGACAGATTATTATTTTTTTAATTACAAGCAATAAAATTTTTGGTATATGTTCTCTTGTGGGAGTTTCTCTAAGACAGCAGTTCTCTTATGTTCAAAGCATCATCCTGGCTATTGCATTGAGAATAGGCTTGAGATTGGAAGGGAAAAATAAAAGCAGGGAGGGACCAGTAATGGTTAGGTTGCTAAACTCCCAAGGAGCTGACCACAGTTCGAGTCCTGGACTTGGAGGCTTAAAATTCGCTCTGGGTGTGTGTGTATGAGGGCCCAAAATTCCAAGAGGAGAATGGAGGAGAAGGGATTACAGTGTGGCCATCCACCTGGGGGAGTTTTTTTCTTACTTTCTGTCTCTCTGTCTGTCCTGTGAGGGCAAGCATCCTATAGCAAAATAATCTCTCTCAAAAAACCAAACCAAACCAAACCAAAACCAAAACGAAAACCAAAGCCAAAATAAAGCATAAAAAGCAGGAAGGCCACAGTAGTGCTCCAAATAAGTGATGAAGTGGCCTGTACTAGAGAGTGGTTGGCAAGTGGTTGGAATGGGGTACATTCTAGAGATAAAGGTAACCTGATTTGTTGATGCTTACATGAAGAGTGTGAATGGAAAGAAGCATCAGAGAAAAATTCAGAACTTGGGCCTAAACAACCAAGAGAAAGAAGACACTAATTACCAATTACACTAATTGCCTAGGACATAGTCTTGGGGGCAGAAGATCAATATTATAAAATTTGTTGTGGCCAAATTAAGGTTGAGTGCCTATCATAATTCCTAGTGAGATGTCAAGAGATTGCAGTACAGGGAAAAGCTGGAGATGCCAATTTGGGATGTGAGTCATTGGTGTGAGGACGATACTCAAGCCATGAGACCATGAGAGTGAAGAGAGAAAGTGTCCAATGGATTGCGAGAGTATGTGAACATTCACACATTGGAAACAGGGGAAGATAAAAGGAGCAGTCAGCGAGACAGGAGGAAACCAGAGGATGGTACAGTCCTGCTTTCTAGGAAAAGGAATTGATTCAGTTCCTTAAATGCTGCTGACAGGTCAAGGAAGATAAAGACACAACACTGAATGTAGAGTTGGTAGCTGGAAGCACACTGCTGTGGGCAAAATCCTGAGGGAGTGGGCCCTAGAGAGAATGGAGAGAGGAGCATTGGAGATAGTGATTAAAATTACAACCCTTTGAGCAGTTTTGCTTTAAAAGGGAGCAGGAAAAAAAAAAGGACAGTAGTTTGAAGCATTGTGAAATGAGGTATGTATGCTAAGATGAAGAGACCACAGATTCTTGTGTACTTCAGGGAGATCCCAAGAAGAGGCGGGGCAATGCAAGGCAATAAAGGAGCTATCTGGATGATTGATGGCCATCCCTGAGATGTGAGAGCAGATGGGGATCCAGTGCACAGTCTCAGGGTTGGTCTTAGATGCACACAGCTCTATCTTCATGGGTGTGGGGAAACACAGCGCTCAAGCCTAAATGCTGGAGACAGGTTAGATGTGGTGCTGGGAGTGTGTGTAAGTTTTCTATTAACTGTTTCTAGGTAACCGTCAGGGGAACCCGAAGGGGTGGTTGGCTGGCAGAATGCAAAGTTTTGATGGAGGACAGACGGTTAAAGTTGTGCCACAAAAGAACTGAATTGGCAAGTAAATCCAGCCATGCCTTGTGGTAAAACAGGCTGGCCAGCTGTCTTAGCAGGTGGCGTAGTGGTTAAGGTGCTGTGGTTTAAGTCCTGGACCTGATAGCTTAAAACTCATGCTGGACCTATGTGCATATGTGCCCAAAATCCTGAGAGGAGAATGGAGGAGAAGGGATTGTGGAACAGCCATCCCTCCTAGAGGGTGATTTCTCTCACTTTTTCTCTGTCTGTCTCTGGGCAAGCACATCGCCCTACAGCAAACAAACAAACCAACCCCCAAAAACTCTCTAAAAAAAAAACCCACAAAAACCAAAAACAAACATCAAAAACCAAAAACGAAAACAAGAAACCCCCCCCAAAAAACAGGAGTAAGGCCAGCGGGCCAAAGGAGCCTTTCTTGAGCAATCAACTTATGTTTTGCAGCAGTGCATTCAAACAACAAACACTGGCTGAGGTCTGGCAGTAGGCTAGGAGGGTGAGATGTGATTGTGGACACGACAGATGGGAACCTTCTTTCATAGGCTGCATACTTTACGGAGGTCTATCTTTTTGTAAGAATTAATCTCATTTTAATATCTGAGGTAACTAGGGGGGAAACGGGATATTTTCAGGTGTCTGGTAAGAGTGGTGGAGGCAAGGTTGGAAGAATCAATGAATTTGCAGGGTGATGGGAGGCTTACTTTTCACAGCTTGAATAGACACAAACATTCCTCCTGAGGTTCAGCCTCCTCTTTTTTTACTTAGGTTGTACAGGGCTGGCTGCTTAAACTCTGCTGCCAATCAAAAAGTCCCTTAATGTGCCAAGTTCATCCTGGATGTGGTGCTATTGAGGTCCTACCCCATAGTGCCATGATTCTACCATGAGACCTATTTTTCCACAGTGAGTAATAACTGGAAAGTTGGTTTTCAAGACTGCTAAAAGCAAATCCATCCCAAATATTCACTGTTTTTGTAAACCTCTCAAGTCATCCTGTCCCTTTCCTCTTTTATGGCTCCAAGGAAATCCAAGAAGGTCATAATTAAATAAACTGCAATTATAAAAGACATGCTAAAACTTAGTGTGCTTGGCCGCCTCTGCTCTTCAGCTGGCAGTAATAAGACAATGACTCCCAGCAGGCGTCCATTCAAACCATATTTTGCAGTTATGGCTTTGGCTCCTTTCTTTCATTATTCCAAACAGAACCACACGAAGCTTAGCTCACACACTTTCAAAATGACTGCTTGTTCCTCCATACTGTGGAAAGTTAAACAGAATTTTCTAAGAGCTGTTGCTGTTTTCCCAGGGCACATTTATGTCTCAAAACTATATTCTCTCATGCTAGTTGCATGTGATAATTTCCATTTGTTTCTTTAAGTGCCCTTACTTAATGGATTTTTAGAAAATACGATTTTTAGTCAATTATACTATTTTTTTTTACATCTTCAAAGTTTTTATATAATTGATTATTTCTTTATTCCATTGGAAACAAAGCAGGGCTTGGCAATAACTAATTCAAAGCAACCACATCAAAGGAGTTTTATAAGCATTTCCAATTAAGGGCTAATTACTAAATGCTGGTAAAGACATTATTTTTCTGTGATTGTTCTGATCTTAAGAATGCTTTCATTTTCCTACATATCCTCACATGGTTCAATTGTATTTATCACAGTGAAATAAAAAGTAAGTGATTCTAGGAGGCAGCAGGTGGTGTGGCGGTTAAGGCACTGGACTCCCACATGGTCGACTGCAGTTTGCGTGTTGGATTGAAAATCTTGCCAGGAGTGTGTGCATGCATGCCCAAAATCCTGAGAGGAAAATGGAGGAGAAGAGATTGCAGCGTGGCCATCTCCACTTGGGGATGATTTTTGACTTTCTTGCTGTGTCCTCTGTGTCTCTTTCTCTCTCTCTGGCAAGTACACATGCCCTATGACAAAAACCTGAAAAAAAAAAATTTAAGTGATTCTAATTCCTTTTTGTTATTGGAGGGAATTGCCATGTGATTTTGTACAAATCATTTTATATTTTGCAAGCTTGGATAAATCTTTTTATTAAATTACTTTATTTAACTTTATTCATTTATTTTAATTTGACCAGAGAGGGAGAGAGAGAGAGAGAGAGATATGAAAAGTGAGAAAGCAACTGCCAGGTCCAGAACTTGAATGACTATCAGCCATGTAGGAGACCAGTGCCCTTAATCTGGCTTGTAACAGAAAAATCCAGATGTAATTGACCTCAGGTAAGGTTTGGCCCAGCAAATAAGCAAATAATGTTAGGTAGGGGAAAGCATTACAGGGGACATTAAAACATATACTAATAAAATATGTTAAATTCCAATTTTATGATTTTTTTTCTACTTGGTAAGGTTTTCTTTCTTTTTTTTTTTTTTTCCCAGTCTGGGAGCTGGGCACATGACATCTGTGCACTTTAGCTGATTTACAGGTTCTGTAAATGCCTCTGTTTTCATAAATTTGTTTTCAAATTTTTTATTTTAACATTTTTTATTAATAATTTTAATTGACATAAATGTATTCTTGACATTTTATTTTTTAATTGAGATATAAAATTGTAAATTGTATACATATTTATTATATCATGGACAACATGCTGTTTTGAAATACATATATATTGTGAAACAGTGAATCAAGCTAATTAACAAATACATTACTCCATATATTTGTCAGGTTTTTTTTTTTTTTTGGAGAGATATTTTTGCTATAAGGTGCGTATGTTCACTGGAGAGATAGAGAGAGACAGAAAGACAGAAAGGGAGAAATTATTCCCCAGGGGGGATGGCCACACCACAATCCCTTTTCCTCTATGTTCTTCTTTGGATTTTGGGCATGCACATACATGCACCCAGTGTGAGTTTTAAGCCACTGTGTCTGGGACTCAAACCATGGTCAACTATGTAGGAGTCCAGCAATGTAACTGTTATGCCATCTGCTGGTCCTGTACTTGTCATTTAAAAAAAATTATAATACATTGTGATTTCTTTACTGTTTTTAAAAAATTTATTATTACTAGAGGGCTCAAGTGCTTGTGAGGGAGGGAGGGAGGGAAGGAGGGAGG
The DNA here is from genome assembly GCF_000334495.1 of Tupaia belangeri chinensis. Lineage (NCBI taxonomy): Eukaryota > Metazoa > Chordata > Mammalia > Scandentia > Tupaiidae > Tupaia > Tupaia belangeri. The sequence goes on along the minus strand of NW_006160040.1, from coordinate 5,906,964 downwards.
GGGGAGAGAGAGAGAGAGAGAGAGAGACAGAGAGAGAGCACCCCGCCCCCCCCATGTGGCATCGTCATGCTGTTCTTTCTCGCCACCCCATGTGGCATCGTCATGCTGTTCTTTCTCTATTTCTCTTTCCCATCAGGATTTTAGGCACCAGGCACGCATAGGCACCTGATCTGTTTTTTAAGCTGCTGGGCCTAGGATACAAACAGGGCTTACCACATTAAATCTAACTCCCAATTCACGGTATGATATAGGGCTGACTCTGTGATTTCTTATTCTAAGTAATTTTGTGTTTGTGATTTTTAAAAAATCTCCTGGTTTCCCCTATCAATGTCTCTAAGCTTCAAGTGTAGTAGAACCTAGATCTATCTGTCCCTGCTGAAGAGAGAGTGAGGAGGTTGCTCACAGAGGGAACTATTTGGTAAAATCAAGAGTGAAAGGACATTTAGGCAAAAAACAAAATTAAAGTTTTAAACCTGTTCTATTATATTTTGAATTCTACATATATGCATCCAATAAATGTTTTTATTGGCAATGAAGATATTTAAAGTTAGGGACTGTGTTATATTTCTCTGATTGTAACCCCAGAGATCAGTGATTTGTAAGGAAAAAACATACTGATTTGCTTATTAGTACCATCATTTTATTTTTAAAATATTTTACCCTTACTTAACCTTAATCTAACACTAATCCAAACCCTAAATGTAAACCTAACCCTAGCTTAACCCTAACCCTAATGCTAACCTTATCCTAACCCTAACCCTAACCCTAACCCTGACTCTAACCCTGACCCTAACCCTAACCCTAACCCTGACTCTAACCCTGACCCTAACCCTAACCCTAACCCTGACTCTAACCCTGACCCTAACCCTAACCCTAACCCTGACTCTAACCCTGACCCTAACCCTAACCCTAACCCTAACACTAACCCTAACTCTAACCCTAACCTAATCCTAAACCTAACCCTAATCATAAAGTAACCCTAACCAAAACCCTAATCCTAAACCTAACACTAACCATAACCATAACCCTAAGCCTAACCCAACTTCTACCTAACCCTAATCCTAACCATAACCATAACCATATCCCCTAACCCTAACCCTAACTCAAAACCTTAACCCTAACCCTAAATCCCAATCCTACACCCTAACCCTAACCCCAACCATAACCTAACCCTAACCCTAAATCTAAACCTAACAGTAACCCTAAAGCTAACCTTAATCCTACACCCTAACCCTATTCCCAAACCTAACCTAATTCTAACCCTAACACTAAACCTAACCCTAACCCTAAATCTAAACCTAACTCAAACCATAACCATAACCCTATGCCTAACCCAACCTCTACCTAACCCTAACCATAACCATAACACTAACCCTAATCCTAATTTCAAAACTTAACCCTAACCATAACATTAAAAATAATCCTACACCCTAACCCAAACCCCAACCATAGCCTAACCCTACTCCTAACCCTAATCCTACACCCTAACCTTAACCACAATCCAAACCTAACCCTAAAACTACCTAAAACCCTAACCCTAACACTAATCTTACACTCTAACCCTAACCACAAACCGAACCTAACCCTAAAATTACCTAAAACCCTAACTCTAACACTAATCTTACACTCTAACCCTAACCCCAAACCTAACCCAACCCTAACCCTAACTCAAAAACAAACCCTAACCTTAAATATAACCCTAATCTTTCACCATAACCCTAACCCCAAACATGACCTAAACCTAACCCTAGCTCAAACCCTAACCCTAACCATATCCCTAATCCTATGCCCTAACCACAAACCAAACCTAAACCTAACCCTAACTCAAACCCTAACCCTAACCATAATCTTAATAATAATCCTACAACCTAATCCTAAACCCAACTGTAATCTAACCCTAACTCAAACCCTAACCCAAACTCTAACCATAAGCCTAATCCTACATCATAACCCTAACCCCAAACCAAACCTAACCGTAACCCTAACTCAAACCCAAAAGTAACTCTAACTCTAACCCCAATCCTATCCTAACCCTAAATCAAGCCCTAACCCTAATGCTAAGCCTAACCATAATCCTAACCTCTAACCCTAACCCTAGCACTATCCTTAAACTCGAACCCTAAACGTAACACTATCCCTAAACTCAATCCCTAACCCTAACCCGAGCACTATCCTTAAACTCTAACACTAACCCTAACCCTAACACTGAAAGCTAACCTTATACCTAACCCTTACCTAACCATAATCCTAACCTCTAACCCTAACCCTAACCCTAAATAACCCTAAACCTAACCTTAACCCTAAACCTAAACCCTAACCCTAACTCTAATCCCTAACACTAACCCTACCTACCCCTAATCCCTAACCCTACCCCCAACTCTAACCTAACCCCTAACTCTAACCCTAACTCGAAACCTTAACCCTAACCCTAACTCTAATCCTAACCCCAACCCCTAAACCTACCCCTAACCCTATCCTATCCTTAACCCTATCACTAACCTAACCCTAACCCTAGCACTATCCTTAAACTCTAACCTTAAGCCTAACACTATCCCTAAACTCAAACCCTAACCCTAACTCTAATCCTAACCCCAACCCCTAAACCTACCCCTAACCCTATCCTATCCTTAACCCTATCACTAACCTAACCCTAACCCTAGCACTATCCTTAAACTCTAACCTTAAGCCTAACACTATCCCTAAACTCAAACCCTAACCCTAACTCTAATCCTAACCCCAACCCCTAAACCTACCCCTAACCCTATCCTATCCTTAACCCTATCACTAACCTAACCCTAACCCTAGCACTATCCTTAAACTCTAACCTTAAGCCTAACACTATCCCTAAAATCAAACCCTAAACCTAACCCTAACCCTATCCTATCCTTAACCCTATCACTAACCTAACCCTAACCAAATCCTAACCCTAACCCTAACATTACTATAACCCTAACCCTAACATTACTATAACCCTAAACCAAACACTAACCAAACTCTAACCCTAAAACTAACACTTACCAAACCCTAACCTAACTGTAACTAACCCTAACCCTAACCAAACACTAACCCTAATCCTAACCCTAACCCTGACCTCACCCTAACCCTAACCCTAACTCTAAAGTACCACCTTTTAACACTATGATTCCAAATGATTACACTTTTTCCCTTTTGCTTGAACACACTAGTTAATTCCATGAATCAAAATTCCACAGAGGAATTACACCATAAATTCAAAAGAGCTCATATAGACATTCTATTACAACAGGGACCAACATGTGGAGTAGTAGTTATGTCACTAGACTCTCAGGTATTCGACTGTATTTCAAGTCCTAGACACGGTGGTTTAAAAGTCATGCCTGGTGCTTGTGCATGGGTACCCATGACCTGAGAGGGAATGGAGAAGGGATTGCGGCATGGCCATCCCCCCAGGTGGCAAATTCATGTTTTCTGTCTCTCTTTCTCTGTCTCTCCAGAGCGAACACGCGCCCTATAACAAAAATCTCTCTGGAAAAAAAAGAAAGAAAGAATAAGAAATACTATTACAACAACAGCAAAACATGTTTATAGAACAAAACAATGACTTAAGCCTTGGCCACCGACTAAGTTACCTCAAAGAATTATCTGCTGTCTCTAGTATTTTTTAAAATAGAACTTTACAGCAAAAAATATGATGTCAGATTGCTATTAGGAATTAGTAAATGTAACACAGTCTCTGTCTCTGTCTGTCTGGCAAGCGCACGTGCCCTATAGCAAAGACTCTCAAAAAAATAAAAAGTTTCAAGTCCCTAATCAAGGCTTGGTCTCTCTGGGTATCATCCGTAATCCTGAAGTTGTCTAGAGGCCCTCCAAGAATCACTTCATTAGCATCAACTTAGGTGTGGTTGGAAGGACTTATTATGAATAGATGCTCCTCTTTTTTTAAGAGGATTTTGTGATAGGGTGCATGTGCTGGCTGGAGAGAGAGACAGACAGAGACAGAGTTAGAGGGACAGTGAGAAGTCACTCCTTGGGGGGATGCCCATTCTGCAATCCCTTCTCCTACATTCTTCCTTTGGGATCATAGGCACATGCGCACATGCACCTGGTATGACTTTCAAGTCACCGGGTCCAAGACTCAAACTGCAGTCAGCCATGTGGGAATCCAGTGATGTAACCGCTATACCACCTGCTGGCCCTGAGTAGATGCTCCTATCACTCCTCCCACTCTAGAAAATCCAAGTGTTTTAAGAGCTCTGTGTCAGGACCCAGAGACAAAACCCAGATGTATATTTCCTATTATACCACAGTACCTTAGTAATTTTGATCTATGTAGACATACCCCTATTAAGATCTTGGGGAGGGGGAGCAAGTTCAGAAAGACTGAGTTACCCCAAGTTCACATAATTTATTGGGGTGAAAGTTGTAACCTCAGATATCCTTAGTTCTGCTTGAAGATTCTTTCTAACATGACAAGATTACTTTCTCATCTCTTCGAAGATGTCTATTGCTTTCATGTCTTCAGGAGATCTAGGCATTGTGTTTTTATATTTGAAAGTGAGTCCTCTAGACTTTGGTGCTTAGGGTGCTTGTGGGAGGGCATAGATATTTCATCTAACCTCAGGGCAATTTCTCTTTAATATTCCATTCAAAATCTAGTATATAGAGGCAACCATTTATACCATGCAGGTTGGGAAAGAACTGGAAGTAGTCTCATCCCAAAGTACTGTTCTACTACTCTGCTCCAAGAGATCTGAAAGTAAACCTGAAAAGAATCCCATTATTGGGTATCTCTAGAGTAAAATGCAAATATTTCTAAGAAAGGCACTCACACACTCTCAACAATTATTACCAATTCCTGAAAAAATAATTGTTTTAAAGAAAAAGTCTCAAAAATACACATACACTTGGAAACTAAACAACCTACTTCTGAATGACTTCTTAACTACTGAAGAAATTAGGTCTGAAATAAAAGAAATTCTGGAAATAAATCATCTTGAGTACATGAGTTCTCATAATCTATGGGACACCACAAAAGCAGTCGTAAGAGGGAAATTCACAGCAATTAGTGCTCATAAGAAAAGATGGAAAGGTGGCAAATAGACAACCTAGCATCATGCCTCAGAGGATTGGAAAAACAACAACAACCAAAGGCCAGGTTTTCATGTATTTCTACTTGAATCTTTATTATTCAAGCAGAAATAAATGAAATAGAGAATAAGTGAACTACACAGAAAATAAACAAAGGCAAAAACTGGTTCTTTGAAATGATTAGCAAGATTGACACACCATTAGCTAGACTGATAAAGAAGAGAGAAAGAAACCAGATAAATATGTAATGAAATAGGCAACATTACAACAGATGCAATAGAAATACAAAACATCATTAGAGGATTTCATGAGCGACTGTATGCCAACAAACAAGAGAACATGGAGGAGATGGACAGATTCCTGGATGTGTATAATCTACCAAGATTGAATCAGGAGGACATAGAAAACCTGAATAGACCCATAACGAGCCATGAGATTGAATCAGTAATAAA
>NW_006160040.1:5859286-5901410 GCF_000334495.1 Tupaia belangeri chinensis | reverse complement strand
ACTCGCCAGACAGACAGAGAGAAACATAGAGACAGAAAGCGAGAAATCACCCCCCAGGGGGGATGGTCACACCGCAATCCCTTCTCCTCCATTCTCCTCTAGGGATCTTGGGCACGCACGCACACACGCCCGGCGTGAGTTTTACGCCACCTGGTCCGGGACGCGAACCGCGGTCGACTACATAGGAGTCCAGCGACATAGCCATTACGCTAACTGCTGGTTCCCAAGCCTCCATCATCTTCATTCCCAAAACAGATAAAGACGTGACAAAAAAGGAAAACTACAGACCAATATCGCTGATGAATATAGACGCAAAAATTCTCAACAGGATACTTGAAAATCGTATCCAACAAGGGTGGTTCAACATACTCGAAACCAAAAATATAATACACCATAGTGACAGAAAGAAAGATAAAAACCATATGATCATTTCAATTGATGCAGAGAGAGCATTTGATAAAATAGAACATCCTTTCAAGACTCTCAGCAAGATTGGTAATAGAAGGGTCATTTCTCAACACAACAAAAGCCATATATGAAAAACCTATAGCTAACATTATGTTGAAAGCTTTTAGCTTTTCCACTAAAAACTGATACTAGACAAGGCTTCACATCTTTCTCCACTTCTTTTCAATATAGTACTAGAAGTCTTAACCAATGCAATCAAAAAAGAAAATAAGGGACCAGCAGTTAACGTAATGGCTATATCACTGGACTCCCATGTAGTCGACCACGGTTCATCCAGACCCGGTGGCTTAAAACTCATGCCAGGCACGTGTGCGTGCGTGCCCAAGATCCTGAGAGGAAAATGGAGGAGAAGGGATTGCAGCGTGGCCATCCCCCCTAGGGGGTGATTTCTCACTTTCTATCTCTCTGTCTCTGCCTGTCGGGCAAGCGCTTGCAACCCATAGCAAAAAAAAAAAAAAAAAAAAAAAAAAAAAACACTCCCAAAAAAAAAAAAAAAAAAAAAAAAAAAAAAAAAGAATAATATAAAAGTCATTTAACTAGGCAGAGAAGAGTGAAAAATATCTTTATTTGCAGATGACATGATGGTATATTTAGAAGACCCAAAGGTTTCCATGAAAAAATGAATAAAGTGCCAGACTACAACATCCAAAAATCTATAGCATTTCTATATATGAACAACAAGTTGAATGAAGTAGAGCTGAAGAAAGGAATCCCTTTTACCATAGCCACGAATCTATAAGATATCTAGGGATAAACCTAGCTAAGGAAGTCAAAGACCTCTACAAAGAAAACTATGAAAATCTTTAAAAAAGATTGCAAATGACACAAAAAAAGTGGAAGGACATCCCATGTTTCTGGATTAGAAGAATTAATATAATCAAAATGGCAATTCTACCCAAATTAATTTAAATATATAATGCAATTTCAATCAAAATACCAGAGACAGTCTTCACAGATCTAGAAAAGACAGTCATAGAATTTGTTTAGAATCATAAAAAGACCCCATATTGCCAAAGCAATCCTACGCAAGAAGAGCGGAGTGGGAGGCATCTCACTCCCAGACCCCAAAATATACACAAAGCTGTGATAACTAAAACAGCATGATATTGGCACAAAGACAGACAGAGGTGGACCAACAGAACAGAGACCCCAGAAATAAACCCCAAAAGTTAGAGCCAACTGATTTTTGACAAAGGACACCAGTCAATCCTATAGGAAAAGGAAAACCTCTTTATCAAATGGTGCTGGAAAAATTGGGTATCCACCTGAAGAAAGATAAATATGAACTCCCAGCTTTCACCATGGACAAAAATCAACTCAAATTACCATGTGATCCAGCAATCCCACCCCTTGGTATCTACCCAAAGGACAGAAAAATTCTAAATCAGAAAAGTGCTTGTTCATCGATGTTTATTGTGGCACTATTCACAACTGCTAAGACATGGAACCAACCCAAATGCCCAAAAAACAGGTGAATGGATTAATAAACATGGCACATATGGCACATATACTCTATAGATAAGCCTCAGAATGAGAGCTTATTTTTGTAAACTATGCCTCAGATAAGGGACTGATAATCAGAATACACAGGGTACCCAAGCAGCTTACCTGAAAAAAAAAATGATTAACCCAATTAAAAGATGGGAAAATGAGCTGAACAAAAATCTCTCTAAGGAAGACATACAAACAGCCAAAAACATATGAGGAAATGCTCAACATTCCTCTTCATAAGGGAGATGAAGATTTAAACCACAATGAGAAATCACCTAACTCCTGTCAGAATGGCAAAGATCAAAAAGTGTTAAGTGTTGGTGGGGCTGTGGTGAAAGGGGAACTCTCCTACACTGTTGGTGGGAATGTAAATTGGTCCAGCCACTGTGGAAAACAATATGGAGGTTCCTCAAGGATCTACAAACAGAACTACCACTTGATCCAGCAGTCCCTCTTCTGGGTATCTACCCAAAGGACAGGAGAATGCTTAACTGGAAAAGCGCTTGCGCATCAATGTTTATAGCAGCATTATTCATGATCGCTAAGACATGGAACCAATCGAAATGTCTACGAATGAATGAATGGATTTAAAAAGTGTTGCACATATAGTCTATGGAATACTATGCAGCCATTAAAAAATAATAATAATAAAAGAAGACCCCGGCTACTAATTGAAAGTGGTCAAATATGGAAGATTTGTTGCTGAATGTAGCAAGTCAAACTACCAAAGATATTGTATGTTTCCACTTAATATATACTGACTTTCCGCACTCTGTGGTAGAAATTGAACTACTGGAGGGCATAAAAACAGTGGAAATAGTTATCGACACTAGAAGTGGGGGAAGGGAAGAATACAAAGAAGGAAAACGAGAAAAGGAAGCGTGGCATTTGTGGGACAAAGAAATGGTTTACTACCTGTTGATGATAATGTGTTTAGTATTCTCAACTGGACTGGTCTGAGAAGTAGTTCATGTTAGGTAAATTCTCTTTACAAGCCAAATGATGTATAGCGAGTGACTGTTTAATAAGAATTTAAAAAATCATCTGAAAAAAATGAAAAGCTATTCGCTGAGGCTGCTGCTGTGGATAGTAATGTCTTTGTCTTAACTGATACGCATGGTAATGGTGCTGGAAAGGAAATGTTATACACTGTAAAGGTATATGTAATTAAATGTAATTAAAACAGCAAAAGTGGGAGGGACTGTGAGAAGGCACCGGAAGCGGTGAGGCTGGGGCAACGGTCCAGGAGATGGTGGCCTGGGGGACCACAGCGCTCTAGGGCACAGGCCACTGCGGCCAGGAGAAGCCCGAGGTGCTCCCAGGGACAGAGGGACCGAGTAACGCAGGGAGGAACCGAGTCCCGCCCGGAGCGCGACCCAGGCACTTGAACTCGCGACGACCTGGCACCTGGGGGCGCAGCGGGCGGGCAGGGTGGCTCGGCCTGGGCGCCCACCACTCAGGGCGGGGAAGGTGGAGGCGGCGCGCTGCGAAGTTGGCACTCGGCGCTCGGCGAAGTTGGCGCCTAGAGCACAGCCACACCATGGGGTCCCACAATTTGGAGTTGGTGTTTGACCGCGTGGGGCACTTCGGAAGGTAGGCGGTTGGGGTGGGGCGGGAGGGGCAGCTGGCGCCATGGGCCTGGAGCAGCTGGTGGGGTCTGTTTCTTTCCGTTGCCGTGGCGTTCTAGCGCTGCTCTCGTGCTCCTGAAACAGCTCCACTCCCTCTTTTTCCGGAAAGGTCTGGAGACCGGCGTCCAAAAGCTTGGCCCCGACCTGGGCTAGTCCTTTCGGACTTGGAGACTTGACCTTCCCAAGGCGAACGAGAGACACTGGGGCTCGATAGGGATGCGCTGGGTGCGAGGCCCCCAGGCGTGCCTGGTGCGGGACAGGAGGCCCCTGAGGCGCGTCCTTTGCTGCAGCAGGGGTCAGGAGGTCCCGCCATTGGGGCCCTGTCCCATCAGTAGCAGAGTGGTTGTGGCTGCTGCATTACCACGCCACAGAAGGGTCTCCCTCCGTGCTTGGCAGCTATTCGCCAGGATTAGCGTTAGTTGGAGTTGGACACCGTCTATGGAAATCTAGTGTGTGCCAGGTACTCTGACAGCTACTTACCTCAGTCCACAGGGACCCTGGAAAGGAGGTGTTCAAATTCTTTTTATTTTTTATTTTTTTTATTTTTTAAGAGAGATTTCTGCTATAGGGCATGTGCACTCACCAGAGAGACAGAAAGTGAGAAATCCCCTGGAGGGATGGCCAGGCCACAATCCCTTCTCCTCCATTCTCCTCTGGGGATCTTGGGCACACACTCACACGTGCCTGGCCAGTCCCGAGTTTAAGCCAGCAGGTCCAGGATTCGAACTACAGTCAACCATGTGGGAGTCCAGCCACTAACCATTGCCATCTGCTGGTCCTGGAGGTGTTCGAATTCTTAAGGGGTAACTGAGGCTGATAGGATCAAGGACTCATGGTTACAGCATGGTGGGACCTAGGTTTAACCCAAGCACATCCTCTTGTCATTTAAATTAATTTTAAAAACTTTAGAAAAAAAGGTCTTATTCATATTGACAAATGCTGCTCCCATCCAGAGTGTGTCAAGAGGAGAGGCAGGTGCCTGAGGGGCTGTTCATACAATGGCCAGAGGTTTGGAGCTCAGCCTGAATCCTGGCCTACCACATGCCTAAGATTTTGCTTGGAATACTTTGTGCCTCAGTTTCCTAGCCATAAAATGAGAGTCATCCGAATTCCTGCCTTCCCTCTCACCACCTGGGTGAAGAGATGACGGGTGTTCTTCAAGGCAGAGGGTGGCCCATGATGATTATGTGCTCAGTGTCTGCAGAGAGCAGGTGGTTGAGCAGAGTGAAGAGCAGGAGGCTCCTGCTCTCTCCTGCTTCCTCCTCTGAGCCTGGCTCTTGCAGTGAGCTCTTTGAGCTCATTGTGTCCTTTCATCTTCACCATAGCCCTAGCCATTGGCAATATCACCCTCATTAAAATGTAAACAGAGGAGGGGACCAGCAGTTAGCATAATGGCTATGTCGCTGGACTCCCACTTAGTCGACCACAGTTCGAGTCCCAGACCTGGTGGCTTAAACTCACACCGGGCATGTGTGCGTGTGTGCCCAAGATCCCGAGAGGAGAATGGAGGAGAAGGGATTGCGGTGTGGCCATCCCCCCTGGGGGGTGATTTCCTGTTTTCTGTCTCTCTGTCTCTCTCTGTCTGGCGAGCGCACGCGCCCTATAGAAAAAAAAAAAAAACTCTCCAAAAAAAATAAATAAAATAAAAAGGGAAAAAATGTAAACAGAGGAGAACACCAGGGCTTTTATGTCTCAGGCTCCTAATAGCAGAGCAGAATTGGATGCTGTTGGTGTCCACTGGCCTCCACAGTGCGTACTCCTAACCGTGATACGACCCGAGTCCCCAGGCTCTATACCTGTTATCTCACTGTATGCTTCCGGAAGCAGTATAACGCTGGATTAAACAATCAGCTCTGAAGTCAGATGTCTGAGTTCCGATCATGGCTTTACCAGACATCAACCATATAGCCTTAAACATTTTATTTATGACTTCCTCATCCATAAAGTGGAGGTTAAAAATAGTGCTACAAATGCTTACAAATATAGTCATACCTTGGTATCTGTGGGGGTGGGTCTAGGACCCGCTTGGATACTAAAATCAACAGATGCTCAAGTCCTTTATGTAAGAAGGCATAGTGTTTGCATATAACCCATGTACATCCTTCTGTACATATTTAAATAATGTCTAGATTACTTATAATACCAAATACGATATGAATCCTGTGTAAATATTTGTGTTACTATATTTTAAAATATGAATTATTTTTTAAATGATAAGAGTCCTATAGGGCATGTGCACTTGCCAAAGACAGACAGAAAGAGAGAAGGAAAGTGAGAAATCACTCCCCAGGGGAATGACCACCACACAATCCCTTCGCCTCCATTCTCCTCTTGGGACTTAAAGCACACTTGTAGCTGGTGTGACTTTCAAGCTGCTGGGTACAGGACTTGAACTTTGCAGCCAGTCTGTGGGATCCAGCCATCTTAACCTCTGCACCATCTGCTGCCACCCCAAAATTTGCATTATTTTTTTTACTGTTGTATTATTCTTTTTCAAATATTTTTGATTCACATTTCACAGTTGGTTGACTCCATGGATGCAGAACTTGCAGAGACAGAGGGTCAATTGTAATAGTAATAGAAACGTTTGTTATGAGGACTCCACATGTGAGCTCCTCGTTGTTAACTGTATGAGGTAGAGGTACTAATACTCTACTTCCCCTGTATTTTAGGGATTAACTAAGGTAAACAAACCACCATTAGTTGGTGATTGACTGGGGTGCCTTATCAAAGAGATCCCTCAGTAGGAAGGTTGTCTCTCTCCAGTAACTGGCCAGAGCAGGATCTGTTCCATTGGGTTATCCATCGACTCAAGTAGGTAGGGTAGCTCTCCTGTCCATAGCGAGGGGCTCCCTGTAGAGCCTGTGGCAGCTGCTCCTGTTGTTCTTACCCACATGGTCAGACAGCTCTCCATGGAGGGAGAAGAGGCGTGAATGGATTTGGGGAGACAGTAATGTATGTAAAAATCTTAACATTCAGTAAGTTCTCAATAAGTCGTGGCTGTTATTGTTACCCGAGTTCTTATACTGGTGGGCAGGATTGACAGGTGAAAGCAACTTGCAGAAGGGAAAGATGAGAAGTTAATGCTTACAGCAGAAGGTGAAAGCAGGGTAACACTTTTTTCCTCTGGTGTGTTTTCTGGTTGGTCTTTTTATTGTTTATAAATGGAATGGGAGATTATTATTAGTTTTCTCTTAAAAAAAAAAAAACGAGTTAGTGGCCAGCGGGTGGTATGGTGGTTAAATGCTGAATGGCAGTTCAAGTCCTGGAAGTGGAGGCTTGAAAATCATGCTGGGCATGGGTATGTGGATGCCCCAAATCCCAGGAGAATGGAGGAGAAGGAATTGTGGTATAGCCATCCCCCCAGGGGGTGATTTCTTATTTTCCCTCTCATTGCCTTTCTATGTCTTTCTCTGGCAAGCGCAGGCCCCCTATGGCAAAAATCTGAAAGGAAGAAGAAAGAATGAAAGAGAGAGAGAGAGGAGAAAGAGAGAGGGAGAGAGAGAAAGAAAACCTAGTGAATGTATGAAGCAGAGAACCCTGATTACCATGCATTTCTCGTAAGTAAGGTAAGAGTAAAGAAGCACTAGTCTAATAAGAGAGGGAAAAGGGATTCCTAAGAAGAATTAAAAAGCGGTGGTAGGACTTGTCCTGAAACCATACTGAAGGTCTGTAAACACCATAGCTTAAGTAAGACCTGTGGAGAGGAATTTAAAGAAACTGAGATTCAAGCATCTGTGTTGAAAGGATCTAAGAAACGGAGTCCTGAGGTAGTTGTCTTGGGATAAGGGGAAAGACCATTTAAAAATTTCTGATTTTGGATGAAGAGCCTGTGGTTGACCCCCACTTCTGTGATAGGTAGTTTCGTTTGTTTTTGTTTTAAAGTATAAAGGTTTTTTTTAGTCTCTTTTTTGACTTCAGCTTATGAATATCAAAACCGTAACACTTATTAATACTGGGTTGTCAGAAAAGTCATGATGCATTTTTGCATTAAAAAACAGAAAAAAATACATCATCACTTTTCCAACAACCCAATATGTGCATCTATAGCATGCCATAGTGCTTCCTGTGGGTTAACTGATTTCATAACAGCCCCTTGTACAGATGAAGACACTGAGGCCTAGAAAGGGTAAGGAGTTTACCCAAGACTGAGGTGGTCACAGAGGCATATAGTTGCATGTTAGTCTAAATACGCAATGGTTTACTATTATATTTAAAGGGATTCATATATATTTTTAAATTTTTCCATTTAAATTTCTAGTATGTAAATGAGGATAAAAGACTGATGACTTTTTCCTATCTCCAAAATCCCTTACATAGAACCTGGGGTGAGTCACACCCACAAGCATGAACAGATCGTTTTTGGCCCATTTGATAACAGGACTCTTCCTACATCCTGTCCCTTGAATAGTATCTTTGTGATAGGTGAGTCACGTCCAGAAGCATTAATAGACCTTTTGAGTCTGATAATAGGACTCTTCCTACATCTTGTCCTTGGGACAGCACCTTGTGATGTGCTGATGCCTTCCCAAAACACAGACCTTCCTTTCCAATCACCAGCTTAAAGATTGTAAAAGCTACCTATGCCTTACAAGCCCCCACTTCCAGATGCTCAGCCTTTTTTTGGTTAGAATAGTGGAAAACTCTTTTTACTAAATTCTAAACCTTGTCTCTCACTCTCAAAATCAAATAAAAGGAACCCCTTCACCTGATCACCCCAAGAAAGGCATGTTTGCCTCTTCTCCAGGTCTGGATCACACACATTAGTGCTTAGAAAAAAAAAAAAAACTGCATTAATTATTACTTTCGCAGAGTTGTTTATTTCCATTGACATAAATATTGATAGAGATGACCCAGTTAAAGAAAAGTCCCTTGGGGACCTCAAAATTCATTAAGTGTGGGGACCAGCAGATGGCCTAATGGCTTTGTCACTGAACTCCCATGTAGCTGACTGTGGTTCAAGTCCTGGACCTAGTGGCTTAAACTCACACTGGGCACGTGTGCATGCGTGCCCAAAATTTTGATAGAAAAATGGAGGCAAAGGGGTTGCGGTATGACCATCCCCTCTGGGGGGTGATTTCTCACTTTCTGTCTCTCTGTCTCTCTCTGTCTCTCTGGCGAGTGCATGCGCCCTATAGCAAAAACCTCTCCAAAAAAAAAAAAGAAATGTCACTGTTGATTTGACATTTGTAAATTTGAAGCCCTATAGAAAAAACCCCTCCAAAAAAAAAAAAAAGAAATGTCACTGTTGATTTGACATTTGTAAATTTGAAGACAGATAGAGAATGAGAGAGAGAGAGAATGGCACCCCCAACAGGCTTATCTTGTATTTTCCTTGTCTATTTTTCCTGACTTCTTTTACTGGAGAATGCCATTTAGAGACCAGGATCTGGTATGTGTGTAGCTACTGAGATGTCATTCCTTCTAAGCCTTTTCAGTAGGCAGAGCTAGGCTTTGTGTATATATACATATACATAACCCATAGATACAAACATATCTATAATGATTTTTATTTCTTTCTTTACTCTTCTGTATATATGTTAAGGTAAACATGTTAGAGACCCTTCGTATTTTCTTGTGGTTTTTCAGCTTATCAGGCAGTTATAATAACTAATTTTTTCTTTTCTTGCAGATTCCAGATAGTCCTCTATTTTATATGTGCCTTCCAGATCATTTCTTGTGGTATCCATTATTTGGCTTCTGTGTTCATGTTATTCACTCCTCATCATACCTGCAAGCCCCCAGGCAATGTGAGTCAGATTCTTTCCTACGATCTCTCTACTTGGAATCTGGAGAACATGTTTGCCATGTTGACCCCGGCCCAGAAAAATAATGTTACAGTACAGCTGCACAACGGTGAGATCTGGGAACTTTCGAAGTGTACCAGGGTCCAGAAGGAGAACACGTCACAGTTCAAAGGTAGATACAGCAGTGGGAAGACTGACCTTCTGTGCTTGGATGGCTACATATATGACCGTAGCCAGTGGAAAAGCACTGTGGTGACTGAGTGGAATCTAGTCTGTCACAGAAGATGGTTTGCACAACTGATCCAGCCCGGATTTATGTTGGGAGTCATGCTGGGATCACTGATATTTGGCTACCTTGCTGACAGGTAAAATGAAATATCTAGGATTGTTACATTATTTAGGGTTCATTTTCCTGTCTGATTTTCTTAGGAGACAGATGCCTTTAGGGGAAAGGGGAATTGACACAATGCTTTTCTGCTCATTGTGCTGTAACTAATGACATCCTTTTGTCTTTGACCCATGAGTCTTGTGTTTTCTGCCATTATCCATTAAAAGCAACAGATTAATTTATTAATTTAAAAGTAGAGTCCATTTAAGGGGGGTCAGCAGATGGCATAGCAGTTAGGTCTCTCAACTCCCACATAGCTGACCGCAATTTGAATCCTGGACCTGGTGACTTGAAAATCATGCAGGGCGCATGTGCATGCGTGCCCAAGGTCTTGGGATGAGAATGGAGAAGTGATTGCAGTATGGCCATCCCTCAGGGAGATTTTCCCTCTCTCTGTCTCTGTTTCTCTTTCTCTGTCCCTCTGGCAAGTGCACATGCCCTAAGGAAAACCTCTAAAAAAAAAAAGTAGAGTAGAATCAAATTTAAGACCCTTTGCTTGCCATCATCCTAGGCCCGAGGGGAGTCTCATAATTATTTTTCACAATATATAAGTAGGTCAGTCAAAAACAAAACACATGCTAAAAAGGCACCATGTGTGAGAATTAGCAGAAAACAATAGGCAACAGAAGCAGATTTCTATGCAAATACTTCAAATACTGGTATTATCAGGCACAAATAATAAAATAGCAATGGTAACTCTCTATAAAGAAATAGAAGACAAGTTTGAAAAGATCGATAAAAAGATGGAAATTGTATTTTTAAATGACATAAAATTGAAGAATACCTATGACATTCAGACATAAAAAACAAGTAAGTGAATAACAAATCTTCTGGATAGTTCGTTTGTTCTTTCTTTCTTTCTTTCTCTTCCCCGCCTCCCCCCAACAGAGAGCATATGCACTTGCCAGAGAGAGAGAGAACTTTCTGGTAAGTTGTGGTCATACCACAATTCTTTTCCTTCCATTTCTCCATCCTGTTGGGATTTGGGGCATGTAGACATGCGTGCCTGGCATGTTTTTCAAGCCATGAGGTCTGGGACTCAAACCATGATTTGCTATGTGGGATCTAGCTCCCTTAACCATGTAATATGCGGCAGCCGCCCCTGCACCAGATAGTTTTAACATCTATTAAACACAGCAAAAAGGATGATATCTCAGAAAAAATGATCAGTAATAAAATTCAGAGAGACAAAGAGGTGGGGAAATAGGATAAATTAAAATTCATGATGAGAGAGGGAAAAGGTGTGAAGTATATTTAATATTACAACTAATTGATGGAATTTATCACATTAACAAATTAGAGGACAAAATTCATATAATTGACTCAAAAATACAGGAAAAGCAATTGATCAATTTTATAATCCAGTACCAGCAGATAGTGTAATGGCTATGTCACTGGATTCCCTTGTGATCAACCGCAGTTTGAGTCCTGGACCCAGTGGCTTAAACTCACGCCTGGCGCGTGTGTGTGCATGCCCAAGATCCCGAGAGGAGAAGGGATTGTGACTTGGCCACCCCCCCCTAGGGATTGATTTCTTGCTTTCTGTCTCTCTGTCTCTCTCTGTCTTTCTGTCAAGTACACATGTCCTATAACAAAAACTTCTCAAAAAAAAATTCTAAATCCATTCATGATAAAAACTAAAAATAGGGAGGCCAGCAGGTGACGTGGTGGTTAGGGTGCTGGACTCCCACATGGCTTACCATAGTTCAAGTCCTACCTGGTGGCTTGCTTTTTCACTTTCTCTCTCTCTCTCTCTCTGGTGAGTGCACGTACCTTATAGGAAATTAAAAAGTAAAATAAAGGGACTAGCAGATGGTGTAATGGTTATGTTACTGAGCTCCCACGTCCCTGACCTGTCAGCTTGAAACACACTCGGGGTGTGTGTGCATGCATGCCCAAAATCCTGAGAGGAGAATGGAGGAGAAGGGATTGCAGGGTGGCCATCCCCCCTGGGGGGGGTGTTTTTCACTTTCTGTCTCTCTCTGTCTCTCTGGTGAGTGCACGTGCCCTATAGCAAAAATCTCTCTGTAATAAATAAATAAGTAAAATAAATAATTTGTAAAAAATAAATAATAAAAACACTAATAATAGGGGCTAGCAGGTGACGTAGTGTTTACATTGCTAAACTCCCACATGGCTGACAACAGTTCAAATCTCAGACCCAGCAGTTTGACCATCACACCAGGCATGTGTGTGCATGCATGCCCAAAATCCCAGCAGGAGAATGGAGGAGAAGGGATTATGGCATTCCTCCTGGGGGTAATTTCTCACTTTCCCTCTCACTGTCTCTCTGTTTCTTTCCAGCAAGCACATGCACTCTATGGGAAAAGGATCGATGAGTGCTGAGACAGCTGTTCAGTCACATAAAAGTAAATACAATTGGATTCCCTTCCTCACACTTCATAGTACTTTTTTTTTAAGTTTATGTATTCATTTCTTCCATGAACGAGAAAAGATATAGAGATAAGGAGAGAACCCTCAACAGGGTCTTGACATGGTGATCCATCTCCTGCCTTCAGCCATTGAGGGATCACAGACAAGTACACGATCATTATACTAAGAGAGTTCACCAGACGTGAACTGGGAACTTCCCCATGTAAGACTGGCTCACAGAGCATCACATTTTACAGATGGCATAAGTCATTAGACATTCCCATGGCTAAACACAGTTTGAATCCCAGGATCTGGTGATTTGAAAATCATGCCAGGCATGTGTACATGTGCCCAAAATCCCAAGAGAAGACTGGAAAAGAAAGAGATTGTGGTGTGGCCATCTCCCTGGGGGTGATTTCATGCATACCAAAGCAAAAACCTAAAAATAAATAAATAAATAAGAATATACTCGATTAATTAAAAGTACAGTATATTAAATACATAAAGTAGTAACACAGTTGTTTATGATCAAGTATTATGTATTATACATAATTATAATTGATTATAAACAACTGTGATAATATACGTAATTATAATTATAACACATAATACTTGATCATAAACAACTGTGTTACTACTTTATGTATTGTATGTGCTACACATTTATATGTGGTATATATTTATATGTGATATACATTTATATGTACTATCCATTTATATGTGGCATTCATTTATATGTAGTATACATGTGTATGTACATCTATGTGCTATACATTTATATGACTGGCAGTGCAGCAAGTTCGTTTATACCAGTGTCACCACAAACACGTAAATAATGCATTGGGCTATAACATCGTGGGCAATAGGAATTTTTCAGTATAATCTTATGGGCCCACTGTCATATATGTGGTTTGTTGACTGAAACATAGTTATACATGATTATATTCTGTTATAGAAAAAAAATTTTTTTGGAGAGGTTTTTGCTCTAGGGTGCATGCGTTCACCAGAAAGACAGAGAGACAGTGAGACAGAAAGTGAGAAATCACCCCCCAGGGGGATGGCCATGCTACAATCCCTTCTCCTCTATTCTCCTCTCGAGATCTTGGGCACACATGCACACATACCTGGTATGAGTTTAAGCCACTAGGTCTGGGACTCAAACCGTGGTTGACTACATGGAAGTCCAGCAAACATAGCCATTACACCAGCTGCTGGTCTATGTTATAGAAAATTTAAAACCATATACCAAGGGCCAGGAGGCAGCAGGATGGTTGAGGTGCTGGACTCCCATAAGGTTGACTGTGGTTCAAGTCCCAGACCTGGCGGCTTGCTTTTTCACTTTCCCTCTCTCTCTCTGGTAAGTACACATGCAAATTAAAAAATAATAATAATAAACTAAATTAAATAAATAATTCTTTAAACAAACATATACCAAAACAAATCTATTTTCTTCATAAAGAATAACATACATTGGAAGGGACCAGCAGTTAGAGGAATGGCTATGTCGCTGGGCTCCCATGTAGTCAAATGCCGTTCGAGTCCCAGACCCAGCGGCTTAAACTCACGCTGGGCACGTGTGCGTGCATGCCCAAGATCCCACGAGAAGAATGGAGGAGAAGGGATTGTGGCATGGCCATCCTCCTTGGGGGGTGATTTCTCACTTTCTGTCTGTTTCTCTCTGTTTCTCTGGTGAGCGCACGCGCCCTATAGCAAAAACCTCTCCAAAAAAAAAAAGAAGAAGAAGAAGAATGTGCATTGTTTGGGTTGCATATAAAAGCAGTAAAATGGAATGAAAAACGAGGAATTGATAATCATCAAAATTAGGATAATGGTTCTTCGTAAAAGAGGGCAAGTGTTTGTGATCACAAAGGGAAGTGTGAGAAGCTGTTGGAAGGCTGGAAGTGATCCCTTTCTTGCCTTTAGTTGTGATTTGTGTTTGATTCTTTTTTCTTTACTCATAGTAGAGCATGTGTGAGAGATAAGCACCCTCCCCGGGACCTGGTCATGCTGCTCTCTTCCAGTTTTCCAGCGTCAGATTTGGGGCATTCACAGTGCAGTTGTCAAGTGGGATCTGGCCTCCTCAGACCAGCACATTACCGCTATGTCACAGGGCCAGCCCGGTGTTTAAGTTTTTATTATTCTCTAAACCATAGCTAATTTTAGACATTGTCATGTATGTTTGATATATTTAAAAAGAAGAGAAATAATATCTGATCCCATCCTTGAAGAGTTAAAAGTGGAAGAGAGTTTTCAACAGATAATATTAGTAAAATGCGGTAAATGCTTTTAAAACAGTGATAACACTTCACATTTATGGATAACTTACTACACACTAGATCTTATTCTAACTGTCTTGTGTATGATCTCATTCTTATTATTTAAAAGTATATCTATCTATCTATCTATCTATCTATCTATCTATCTATCTATCTATCTATCTATCTATCTATCTATCTATCTATCTATCTATCTATCATCTATCTACCTATCTTTTTGTTTGTTGTAATTTCAAAGCTGCCAAGACTGAGACTTGAACTGTGGTCAGCCATGTGGGAATCCAACACCTTAACCACTATGCCACCTGCTGGCCCCTTATGTAATTATTTAAAGACGGTGAGGTTGGCATCTTTGTCCTTTTTAACCAGTGAGGAAAGGAACCTTAGAAAGTTCACTTGGAAAATACAAGGTGGAACCAAAGACCTAGAGGGCAAAAAAGATATTCTTCCTCCTCTTTTCCCCAATCTCTGGTTAGGGGTTCCCATGAGATTGACCCAGAGAGGCCATGTATGTAATACTAGCAACTCAAGTAGAGGCCTCTCCACCAAGAGGCTGATCTCTTAAAGAATTCATGTGTTAATTCATGATTTGCCCAAAACGAATGAACGAATAACAACGATCAAATACATAGCTATTGAAAATATAGGTAACATTCATTGTTCATGAATTGGAGGGGATGTTTAAACTGTTACAACTATACCTTGTGTTTTCCACTCTGTACTTCTTATTTTTCAGGCGAGGAAGACGACCGGTCCTGTGGTCCACAGGCATTGGCATGTTTTTGTTTGGAATAACTGTGGCATTTACAACTGATTATTACAGCTTCATGGGTGCTCGCTTTTTTCTTGCCATGGTGAGCTGTGTTTTCTCACCTCTTTAATTCTGCAGCAGTATTGCCAGATTAAACCTTAATTCTCTTAGTCTTGCTCATTTAGAATCTAATGAGAGACATCAAGGACTAATCTCCTTTCACTGCAGACGTCTTTCTGTGGAATAGTAATGCCCTATGTTTAGAATGGAACTCATTAAAATGAAAAATTGTTGCTTACTAGACAGACACTTTTGTTTGACTGTCTGGCACTTGGCCTACATCCCACATGAACATTATTGACTCGTCAGCATGTGTGCGCTGTGGGCACATATGAGAGAGAGAGAAAAACTCCCCAGTGGGACATGGTTATGCTGCAATCCTTTTCCCTCCATTTCTCCATCCCTTCAAGATTTTAGGTGCATACACACATGCCTGGAGTCCTTTTCAAGCTGCCAGGGCTGAGATTCAAGCTGTGGTCCACCACGTGGGATCTGGCTTCCTATGCACTGTAGGGCTGGCCCCTAAGGCATCATTTTATTTCTGAGCAATTATACTGGTCTGGTCAGTATTAGGACCCAACAGAGTGAGGCGTATTGTTAAAGCTCTTTGCATAACGTGCAGTAAGAACAAAAACAAGGACAAGGGAGTGTGGAGAAAAGGGCATGTGTTTGAATACCAGCTTTATTATATATTGGCTTATTAGTTTTATGACCTTAAGCAAACGTGTCCTCTTTTTCACAAAAAAGTTTGTGGAAAATAGAATTAAATATGAAGGATTGAGTGTATGTGTGCATGCAAAATCATGCATAGTTTTTCATAGTACATGTTTTCCGTGAACTTTTTGAAGACCCTTGTAGTACCTATTTCATTGACCTGTTGTCACAATTCCATGAGATTAAATGTAAACCTCTGAGTATAGCATCTGGCAGGGAGTAGGCACGCTTCACTGCGGTAACTATGGTTAGGAGCTGTTTTCAGGCTTGATCAGGCTTCCAGAACAGGTTTCCTATCTCAGATAGCAGCGGTGACTTTTTGTTGTTGTTGGCAGTCACTGATCCAAGAACAGTGGAGTGAAATTTTTATCTGGTCGAAGGGCTTGTGATCCCACTGATTGTGGAACTGGGCATGCATGGAAGCCCCCTCTCAGCAGGACGCATAATCCTAGGGCCCTGAAAGAAGCAAGGATAACAATTTCAGAAGAAGTCACTACATTTCTTCATAGAACAAGGAGGTGTGGTCAGTTTGGGGGTTTTCATTGATGGCTGGGAAGGGTCCCTAGGAAGCCAAGGATAGGGAGAGTATATAGGAGAAAAAAAGTAAAAGAATTGAGAGTTTTTTTTTTTTTTAAAGAGTAAATAATATATTTAGACATGTATGAGAAGACTTCAAAAAGTTAATGGAAAAATGGTATTAAAGTATGAGTTTATTTTGGTGTACAGAAAATTTGAAATCCATGCATAGTTTTTTTTTTAATAACACACATCTTCCATGAACTTTCTAAAGATCTCTTGTGAAGTTTTTTTTTTTTTTTTTTGAGAGGTTTTCGCTATAGAGTGCGTGTGCTCCCCAGACAGACAGAGAGAGACATAGAGACAGAGAGCGAGAAATCACCCCCCCAGGGGGGATGGTCACGCCACAATCCCTTCTCCTCCATTCTCCTCTCGAGATCTTGAGCACGCATGCACACGTGCCCGGCATGAGTTTTAAGCCACCGGGTCTGGGACTTGAACCATGGTCGACTACATGGGAGTCCTGCGATATAGCCATTACGCTAACTGCTAGTTCCCAAGATCTCTTGTGAAGTTTTTAAGGCAAAAGATAGCAGCCAGCAATTCTGTTTCCATGGAAGCCATGGCCATGTAGCTCCAGAGTGAGGGTTTTGGAGAGAGACCTGGTAGGACTGATGGTTCCACAGAGGCACAGGTACCGAGAGAGCATGAAGTTACTCTTTGAAAGACTTGGGAGGGTAATTCTGAAAACAGCTCTTTCAGTCTTGCAGAATCTTGTGTGTTGGTTTCCAGAGTCAAGAAAATGAGGCTGCACCAGTAGACTACTTCTGTTAGATGTGGCCTTAATTTTTCTGTGACTTCTGACTTTCATTGTCATGGGAAACGTTTTGCAGTCAAATTCTGTGTATGGGATGCCGGCAGATTCATTTACTCAGACTTGTTTGTTGATCTGCCTACAGAGTGTGATGCTAAGTAAACCAGGCTTGCTGTCTCAGTAACTACAATGCAGTGGGAAGGCAGGACATTGATAAGGCATCTTTAGAATAAATACAATATCAACCATGGGGACATGACAGTGGTGGTGGAGTTAGGGCATTCTGAAAGATTAGGGGCTTTTTAGTTCTGAGGGATGGATGAGAGAAGGGGTGGTCAGTGATTAGGCAAAACTTGCAGGATGGTAAAGATTTTGCCCTGTGTCCTAAAGGTGATTCAAATCCACAGAAGGGTTCGATTGGGGTGTAGGGGTCATTCTGGCTACTGTGGGGAATTTAGTTGGAGTAGATGTGAGGAATAGAGTGTTAGCAATGAAGATGATGGGTGTAAATGGATTCAGGAGTCCTTTAGAACTATCTAGGTGAGACTGTCTGCATCCCATGACAGAGGTAACCAGTAGGGAGTGGTACTGGCCTCATGAGACATAAGAAGCATTGACATGCCCGACGGGGACCGATGTTACAGCTTAATTGAACTGGGTAATTTTTTTGTAGTAGTTAAAGATTATCACAATCTATCACAGCTTCTAGATTCTTGGCTAGAAGGATCCTGATCATCAGTGTTCACTTCCTGAGTCTTACTGTTATGAGGTTGCATAGGGAAATAAAAGCTGTTGTAATAAGATTATGAAACTGACCAT
Source organism: Tupaia belangeri chinensis (assembly GCF_000334495.1). Classification (NCBI taxonomy): domain Eukaryota; kingdom Metazoa; phylum Chordata; class Mammalia; order Scandentia; family Tupaiidae; genus Tupaia; species Tupaia belangeri. Next base: position 5,883,365 of record NW_006160040.1, on the reverse strand, counting down.
TAATATAGTAGTCCCATCAAGTACCTCCTTGTATCTTACTAGTGTCAGTCCCTTCTCACTACAGGGGTGTCCTTGCAGACCGGCCTCTTGAGATTCTCTGACGCAGGGTGAAATGACACATCTTGAAAAGGATGTGTGATGACAAAAACGTCTTCAAAAGCAATAAGGGGGAAACTGCATGAATCTTATCTAAAACCCTTGACCAATTGGAATCTGGCAGAGCTAGACCAGTCAACTTTTGAAAAAAGTGACATGTGCAAGGATAATGACATGATGAACCTTTAAAAGCATATGATTCAAATATCAAAGGATTAAGAGAGGCCTTTAGGGAAATCACAAGTGCTCTAGAATAATTTTGCAAAAATTAACTTTATGATTTGTGTTGTAAAAGTCAAATGTGAACTGTTTTTGAAGGAAAAATTCTAATCCTTTCAACAACTCCCCTCCCCCAAAATCCATCATTTGATTCATTTTTTGTTTATCTAAGAATAGGCGCATATTGTTATAATAATCTAAATTTTATTAAAGATAGACATTTTCAAAATGAAGTTTTTTCCCTGATTTTTAAAAATATGATAAAATACACAAATGTAAAATTTACTATCTTGACCGCTTTTAAGCATATGATTCAGTGACATTAAGTATATTCATGTTGTTGTGTACTCACCACCATCCATCTCCAGAACTCTTTCATCTTGCATCCCTGAAGCTCTGTGTTTATTAAACTTGTTCTCTAAGCCACCATCCTACTTTCTGTCTCTATGATTTTGGACTACTCTAGACACCTCATTTAGGTGGAATCATGTAGTATTTGTCTTTTTTGTGACTATCTTGTTTCAATTAGCATAATACCCTCAAGGGTCATCCATATTATAGCATGCATTGAATTTCTTTTTGGGGAGGCCAGCAGGTGGCATGGTGGTTAAGGCGGCTGGATCTCACATGGGCTGACTGTGTAGTTCACATTCCAGATCCAGCAGACTGAAAAACATTCTGGGCATGTGTGCTTGTGTGCACACAAAATTCCAAGAGGTAAAGGAGAAGAAAGAATTACAACTTGACCATCGCCCTGGAAGTGATTTCTTACTGAAGAGCACATGTACCGTATAGCAAAACTTAAAAAAAAAAAAAAAGAAAGAAAGAAAAGAAAAAGGTTTTTCTTTTTAAAAGCTGAATAAGGCTGAATATTTTCATTGTATGTATATATCACTTTTTCCTTATTCATTGTTTGTATATATCACATTTTCCTTATTCATTCATTTGTTGATAGGCACTTGGGTTGCTTTCACATTTTAGCTTTTTTGAATAATGCTGCTATGGACATTTTAAATATCTCTTTGGGACCCCACTTTCAATTCCTTTAGGTATATACTCAGAAGTGGAATTGCTAGATCATGTTAAATTAAACTATTTTTGCTTAAAACAGCCACTGTACTCCCACACTTTGATTCCTATGGATAAGCTGAAATAATACGTGTTAAACTGTTTTTCTGATCTGGTTGCTAAGTTACAGCCAATCACAGCAGCTAGCCTTCAGTCAATCACAGGCCTCCCTCCTTTTAAACCTCATTAATGCAAACAAACTTAAGAATGCAACCCATGATTTCTCTACCTCACTCCCTCACTTAGGTTTTGTGTAAGACACTTTCCTTTTACTACACACCTCACTTAACTCTTCTGCAGACTTAGAAGGCCTAGTTGACCATGAGACTAGCTGGCATTGCCCAGAAGTCTGGGGACAACTGCCTGATTTAAATTGTGTTAAGATTTTACTCTGCTAAAACTCTACTCTATTAAATTGGCTGGCTTACTTTTCTTTTAACAATCATATGATAATTCTATTATTTTTAAATTTGGCACAGAATGTGTGTGCTTGCCAGTGAGAGAAAGAGAAAGAAGGAAAGCAAGAGAACACCTCCCCTGCCCCCATGAGGCATGGTCAATGTGAAGCAGGAGAACCTCCATTTTGAACTCCTTTCTATTTTGGAAACTTACTCCCTCCTTTTTCCTAGAGTAAACAGAGTGGTTAACATTCTTACTGTCTTTGCTAAATAACCTGAAACTCCCTACCTTAAGATGTTCTAGGTGGTGTGATAGTTAAGGCACTGGACACGCCCACATGGCTCACTATGGTTTGAGTCCTGGACCTGGTGGCTCACTTCCTCTCTCTCTCTCTCTCTCTGGTCAAATTAAAATTAATGAATGAATAATTTTTAAAAATGTTGTCATTGTGTACACCCTAGAAAGAGACAGGACATGGTGGTGGTAGGGGAACAGTAGCCCACCCAGACAGACAGAGAGAGAGACAGAGAGACAGAAAGCGAGAAATCACTCCCCCAGGGGGGATGGCCACGCCGCAATCCCTTCTCCTCCGTTCTCCTCTCGGGATCTTGGGCACGCACACACACGCGCCCTATAGCGAAAAAAAAGTGAGTTTTAAGCCACCGGGTCCAGGAAGTGAACCGCAGTCAATTACGTGGGAGTCCAGCGACATAGCCATTACGCTAACTGCTGGTCCCCAATAAATAATTCTTAAAAAAATAAAAAGATGTTCCTTAGTGATGTAATTATCAATTCCCAGACCCCTCACCCTGAGCCATGAAGACCATTAAGATTCCATTGTATTTAGGCAAGGGACTAGAAAGTGCCCTTAGAAATTAACCTGCTTGATCTGGCTTCTGTAACTGCTTTCCCACAGGAATCCCTTCTCCCTTTCTTCTCTGCCCCCTCTTCAATGGTTACTGCTCCTGCTGCATCAACCCAAAGATGCTTTTTGCCTTTATAAACTCCCTCCTTCCTTACACTCGAGGCTGCAGAGTCTTTGAAGACATGAGTCCTCCCACAGCCACTGACTTTTTGTTAATAAAGACTCCTATATTTTGGCTATATCTAGATGTTCTCTTAATTTTCACTATGATCAGACTACAACAAATGCTGCAATTTCTTCACCTCCATTTCTCCCTCCTTTCAGGATTCTGAGTGCACAAACACTTGTGCCTGACATGTTTTTCAAGTCACTGGGTCTGGGTCTCAAACTATGCAGTCAGCCATGTGGGGTCCAGCTGCCTTAAGTGCCATGCAATGGGCTGGCCAGGTAATTTTATTTTTAATTTTTTGAGGTATTGCCATATTGTTTTTTGTAGAAGCTATATCACTTTGATTTTTTTTTTTTTTTACAAACAGTACATAAAGGGTCCAAGTTCTTTTCATCCTTGTCAACACTTGTTACTTTCTGTTTGTTTTTATAATAGCCGTCCTAATGAGTGCAAGGTAGTATCTCATTGAAGTTTTGATTTGTATTTCCCTAATGATTAGTGATGTTGAGCATCTTTTCATGTGCTCTTTGGCCATTTGTGTCTGTGGGGGTGGGGATTAATCAAATCTATTTTTCTTCCTACTGGTTACCATAAATGTTTTGTCCCCATTTAATAATTAGAATTCAATAATAAGCCCCTACTCAATATGCTCCGAATGTCTGCTCTTTATGGCCGAAACTGAAAGATTGGAAGATACAGTAGCAGAGGCAGCAAGTGTAAACACCGGAGACTGTTATTAGAGGGGCTGGACAGTTGGGAGTAAGAGGAAGGGGCGAGGGGAAAAAAAATTTAGCAGACACAAGAATGGAAGGTTACTGAGTACAGTGGTATCTTCGACTTACTTGATATGAAATTCATTTAAGATCTGAGAACCCTGTATGCTGTAGAAAGTATGGTGACTAGGTATAAATAAATGATAAATAAAAAAAAAAATAAAGAGCAAAAGGGGAAGGGACATAACTCCTGGAACTTACTCAGGATGCTGAAGTTTCTAGTAAAGTCTCTATCTTAAATGCATTGAAAACACCTGACTGCAAACCCATTTGCAAAGGGATCTGTGGAGACAGCACGGAGAATGTGCTTAAATGAATATAGATACAAACATATTTATTTTGCCATTAAAAAAAAAAAAGGAGGACACCAACAATAAGGATTTCCTGAATACAGGTAAATTGAGATTTACAGTTACATACAAAGAATTACAAAATAAATCCATATTATAATGGAACATTTAAATGAAGCAAAAGGCAGTGTCTAACATTTATATCATGAGTGATCTTTCAAGGTCTGCCATTTAGGCAAGAAGGGTAGAAGATGAAAGGACCCATTTGAAGAAGAAAGATGAATCAGATTGAATGTCATGTTATGAACGTGATAGGGGTTTCTGAAAGCAGTTCTTTGTCATTTTCTTTATTGTCTATAGGTGATTTGCAGAGAGGTCAGATTCTTCAGTAATTATAATTGTGCCCTTGAGAATAGGGTCTCCCCATTTTCTTTTTCAGATGACAAGTGGCTACGTTGTGGTGGTGTTTGTCTATGTGACAGAGATCATTGGTATGAAGTCTCGGACATGGGCATCCATGCAATTGCACTCCTTTTTTGCCATTGGAGCAGTGTTGGTGGCTTTGACAGCCTATGTGGTCAGGACCTGGTGGCTTTATCAGTTAATCCTCTCCACAGTGACTATCCCCTTTATCATGTGCTGTTGGATACTTCCAGAAACACCTTTTTGGCTTCTCTCAAAGGGACGATACAGAGAAGCACAAAATGTAGTGGACATGATTGCCAGGTGGAATGGAACACGTTCCTATAAACTGTCAGAACTTTTATCTCTGGATCTAAGTGAGTTTACTCATAATAAGCCCTCTAAAACTGAGAAGCACAGCCTATGTGAACTGTTTCGTGACTGCGATATTACAACAAGGACACTTATTCTTTGGCTGGTGTGGTTCACGGCGAGTTTGGGATTCTACACTCTCGCCTTGAATACTTACAGTTTAGGAGGCAATGAATACTTAAACTTCTTCCTCTTGGGTAAGTAGTTAAAATATATTTAAATGTTGCAATGAAGTGACATTTCAACCATGTTTTTGGTATGTTTTTATTGTCTTTTTTTTCCCAAGAACTTTATAGGTAACTTCTGTAATGACTGGTTTGTACACTTGCAGGCCTTCTTATGCATTTCCATATACTTATTCACATAATTGTTTTGTGTTTTAACATAAGTGAGATCATTTACTACATACTGTTCTTTGTATGTTGCTTTTCTTTTAAAATGTAATATGCTGGGACCAGCAGTTAGCATAATGGCTATATCGCTGAACTCCCATGTAGTCGAACACGTTCAAGTCCCGGACCCGGTGGCTTAAACCCACCTTCAAATGTCTTTAATTTAGAAATCTCAGTTGGTAAAATAACTTAAATACATACAACTGTAAGTGCTGTATAATTTTGTCACACTTCTTTTATTTTAGTAGCAGGTTAAAATGACTTTAGATAGCTCTCATTGTGGGCCAGCCCCATGGCCTAGTGGTTAAGGGAACCATGTCTCACAGGGCTGACTGTGGTTCAAATATTGGCCCCAGAGGGACCAGAAGTTGGCGTAATGGCTATGTCGCTGGACTCCCATGTAGTTGACTGTGATCCGAGTCCCAGACCCAGTGGCTTAAACTCTCGCTGGGTGTGTGTGCGTGTGTGCCCAAGATCCCAAGAGGAGAATAGAGGAGAAGGGATTGCGGTGTGGCCATTCCCCCCGGGGGGTGATTTTTCACTTTCTATCTCTCTGTCTTTCTCTGTGTTTCTGGCGAGTGCACACGCCCTATAGTAAAAACCTCTCTCTCAAAAAAAAAAAAAATATATATATATATATACAAATATACATATATATGTTCTGTAGGGGCCAGCAGCTGGCATAGTGGTTCTATATCGCTGGACTCCCATGTAGTCGAACACGTTCAAGTCCCGGACCCGGTGGCTTAAACCCACCTTCAAATGTCTTTAATTTAGAAATCTCAGTTGGTAAAATAACTTAAATACATACAACTGTAAGTGCTGTATAATTTTGTCACACTTCTTTTATTTTAGTAGCAGGTTAAAATGACTTTAGATAGCTCTCATTGTGGGCCAGCCCCATGGCCTAGTGGTTAAGGGAACCATGTCTCACAGGGCTGACTGTGGTTCAAATATTGGCCCCAGAGGGACCAGAAGTTGGCGTAATGGCTATGTCGCTGGACTCCCATGTAGTTGACTGTGATCCGAGTCCCAGACCCAGTGGCTTAAACTCTCGCTGGGTGTGTGTGCGTGTGTGCCCAAGATCCCAAGAGGAGAATAGAGGAGAAGGGATTGCGGTGTGGCCATTCCCCCTGGGGGGTGATTTTTCACTTTCTATCTCTCTGTCTTTCTCTGTGTTTCTGGCGAGTGCACACGCCCTATAGTAAAAACCTCTCTCTCAAAAAAAAAAAAAAAATATATATATAGGCCCCAGAGACCTAAAAACATGCCAGACGTATGTGTGTGCCTGTGCCCAAAATTCTGATAGGATTGAGAAATGAAAGGAAGAAATTGTGGCATGACCATGTCCCATTGGTGGCTGCTTTCTCCCTTTCGCTCTCTGTCTGTCTCTCTCTGGTGAGCACATGCCATTTTTCTGGCAATAATAATAATTTTAAAAAGATAGTTTGTGATATGACTCATAATGTAAACCAAAAATTTGAACTCAAGGGAACCAGCAGTTAGCGTAATGGCTATGTCGCTGGACTCCCACGTAGTCGACCACGGTTCGTGTCCCGGACCCGGTGGCTTAAAACTCACGCCGGGCGCGTGTGCTTGCGTGCCCAAGATCCCGAGAGGAGAATGGAGGAGAAGGGATTGCGGCGTGACCATCCCCCCTGGGGGTGATTTATTGCTTGCTGTCTCTGTGCCTCTCTCTGTCTGTCTGGCGAGTGCACGCACCCTATAGCGAAAATCTCTCAAAAAAAAAAAAAAATTGAACTCAACAGGAGAAAAATATTAGACATCTATATTTATCTATCTTGTCTTTATTCTTGGTTATTTCTCTGTAGGCTGCCTGTATTTTACATTATTCTTAGGAAATCTTTTTAAAAATAATTTTTATTTATTAATTTTAATTATTATTTATACATTTAATCGCTATACATCATTTAGATTGTAAAGAGACTTTACCCAGCATGACACACACCTCAGTCCAGCCCAGTTGAGAACGTAAACACGTCCTCATCAACAAATAATATTTTGTACACATAGATACCATCCCTTTGCATTTCAGTGTTCTTATAATACATCTATCTTTGTTACAGCTCAGCAGGCATTATGAAAGAAGTTGTTTTTAGACAATCTCCTTGGGGGCCAGCAGGTGGCATAGTGGTTAAGGCGTTGTACTCCCACATGTCAGAATGCAGTTCGAATCTTGAACCTGGAAGCTTGAAACTCACACCAGGCATGTATGTGTGCATGCCCAAAATCCCAAGAAGAGAATAGAGAAGGGATTGTGGTGTGGCCATCTCCCCTGGTTGGGTGATTTCTGACTTTTTTGTCTCCTGTCTCTCAGGTGAGCACATTTGCCTTATGGCAAAGACTCTCTAAAAAGAAAAAAATTTGTTTTTACTTTGGGCAAACTAACAGGTTTGTAGGAAGAGCCTGCCCATGTGTTCGTTAGAGAAATGATGCAGTATTCTCAGCACAGAGCAGCAAATGATAGGATGGTCAGATTGGGTAGAGTGTGCTTGGGAAAGCTTAGGAAAGCTGGAAGTTTATATCTTTTTTTTTTTTTTGAGAGATTTTCACTGTAGGGTGCGTGCGCTCGCCAGACAGACAGAGACATAGAGACAGAAAGCGAGAAATCACCCCCCAGGGGGGATGGCCACGCCGCAATCCCTTCTCCTCCATTCTCCTCTCGGGATCTTGGGCACGCACGCACACGCGCCCGGCGTGAGTTTTAAGCCACCGGGTCCGGGACACGAACCGTGGTCGACTACGTGGGAGTCCAGCGACATAGCCATTACGCTAACTGCTGGTTCCCTGGAAGTTTATATCTTTACAACTCAACTTCTTTCTTTTTTTCTTTTTAATTTTTATTGTTATTGTTTTTTTGGTCAGAGGATGCATGTCAGAGAGAGAGAGCAAGACTGGAAGGGTTGGAAGGGTGGGGAGGCTGCTGAAAAGGGGCCTTGGTTTCCTAAAGATCTCACTTCCAGTCTCTGAGCTTTCACTTATGATCTGGCTCAAATATTTCACTCTTTGCTCTAAAGTGGGGACAGTAATCAAGGCCTACTCTCATGAGGCTCTTTTGAGGATCATTGTCTTAGTGGATCTTGGAAAGTAGTTAATAAACTCCTTAGGGGAAAAAAAAGATAGGGGTCAGATAATGGCACAATGGAAACACAACTGGACCCACATGGGAAAGGTCCTGGGTTTGAGTGTCAGGACCGCTTGACCATAAGAGCATGTCACACACATGTGCCATGATCTGGGCTGGCTGAGACTTGCAGCGGATCATGGAGTGAAAGCCTGTTGGGACTACCTGTCTCTGTCATGAAAGATAGGTGAATAAACTTAATCTATTTTAAATTTAATTAATTTATTTTGCTTTTAGTTTGCCATAGGGCATGTGCTCTCATCAGAAAGAGAGAGAGACAGATCATCTCTCCCCTGCCAGGGGTGATGGCCCTGCCGCAATCCCCTCTCCTCCATTTCTCTTCTCCAGGTTCTGGGCACACATCCATAGGCTCTCAGTCTGGTTTTTGACCTGCCGAGTCTGGATCTCGAACTGCACAGTTGATCATGTAGACCCAGCCTTCTTAACCACTACACCACTGGGTAGCCCAAACTTAAATTTAAAAAGATGTGTAAAGTAATAGACGTACATACTACTTTGGGCAAGCATGGACCTGGCAGCAGGGCCCACGAAAGGAGGCTGTTCCTTCAGAGCTGTTCATGTTTTTCTTAACGAAGGGAAGCAAGACCATCTCTCAAAGGGAGCGCTGAATGCTGATGTGTGCCTTTTCCTGGGCCAGTTCCATTTCTATCAGCTGCAACTGAGTTTAATTTCTGCTGTATAACTAACAATGTTTATGCAGAAAATATGTACCCACCTCCTAGGATGTTCCTGAAGCGGTGTGAGACACATCGTCCCACACCTGTCTCTCCAAGCTCCTGTAACAGTCCAGAGTTGAACGGACAAGTACACTTCTACATGGCAGTAGTTGGTTGTGTTCTTGAGGTTAGGCAAATTGTAGAGGGTAGAGAATCACAGACCTGTGAATTAAGGAGGCAATTTGTGCTGCTAAACGGTGAAATCTTCCTAAAGGAAACTTGGGTTTGTTCAGTTTTTATTTATTTATTTATTTTTGAGAGGTTTTTGCTATAGGGCGCATGTGCTCGCCAGAAAGACAGAGAGAGACGGAGAGACATAAAGTGAGAAATCACCTTCCCCAACAAGGAGCAAGAGAAATAAAAAGAGGGTTTATAGGTTACAAATATGAAAGGGAAAAAATACAACTCTTCATTTGGAGAGGTTTTATCTGGTCTAATGTATGCATGAGGGTACTTCAAAAAGTTCGTGAAAACGAAAAGTATAAGTATATTTTGGTGCCCCCCAAAAATGTTGATATCTATGTATGGCTATTTTTATAATATGCATTCAATGAACTTTTTTTTTTTAGAGATTTTTGCTATAGGGTGCATGTGCTTGCTAGAGAGACAGAGAGAAAGAGAGACAGAAAGCGAGAAATCACCTCCCCCATGGGGGGCATGGCCATGCTGCAACCCCTTCTCCTCCAGTATCCTCTCAGGATTTGGGGCACATATACACACATGCCCAGTGTGAGATTTCTTTTTAGAGAGATTTTTGCTATAGGGCGCATTTGCAAGCCAGAGAGAAACAGAGAGACAGAAAGCGAGAAATCACCCCCCAGGGGGGATGGCCACGCCGCAATCCCTTCTCCTCCATTCTCCTCTCGGGATCTTGGGCACGCACGCACACGCGCCCGGCGTGAGTTTTAAGCCACCGGGTCCGGGACACGAACCGTGGTCGACTACGTGGGAGTCCAGCGACATAGCCATTACGCTAACTGCTGGTTCCCTGGAAGTTTATATCTTTACAACTCAACTTCTTTCTTTTTTTCTTTTTAATTTTTATTGTTATTGTTTTTTTGGTCAGAGGATGCATGTCAGAGAGAGAGAGCAAGACTGGAAGGGTTGGAAGGGTGGGGAGGCTGCTGAAAAGGGGCCTTGGTTTCCTAAAGATCTCACTTCCAGTCTCTGAGCTTTCACTTATGATCTGGCTCAAATATTTCACTCTTTGCTCTAAAGTGGGGACAGTAATCAAGGCCTACTCTCATGAGGCTCTTTTGAGGATCATTGTCTTAGTGGATCTTGGAAAGTAGTTAATAAACTCCTTAGGGGAAAAAAAAGATAGGGGTCAGATAATGGCACAATGGAAACACAACTGGACCCACATGGGAAAGGTCCTGGGTTTGAGTGTCAGGACCGCTTGACCATAAGAGCATGTCACACACATGTGCCATGATCTGGGCTGGCTGAGACTTGCAGCGGATCATGGAGTGAAAGCCTGTTGGGACTACCTGTCTCTGTCATGAAAGATAGGTGAATAAACTTAATCTATTTTAAATTTAATTAATTTATTTAGCTTTTAGTTTGCTATAGGGCATGTGCTCTCATCAGAAAGAGAGAGAGACAGATCATCTCTCCCCTGCCAGGGGCGATGGCCCTGCCGCAATCCCTTCTCCATTTCTCTTCTCCAGGTTTTGGGCACACATCCATAGGCTCTCAGTCTGGTTTTTGACCTGCCGAGTCTGGATCTCGAACTGCACAGTTGATCATGTAGACCCAGCCTTCTTAACCACTACACCACTGGGTAGCCCAAACTTAAATTTAAAAAGATGTGTAAAGTAATAGACGTACATACTACTTTGGGCAAGCATGGACCTGGCAGCAGGGCCCACGAAAGGAGGCTGTTCCTTCAGAGCTGTTCATGTTTTTCTTAACGAAGGGAAGCAAGACCATCTCTCAAAGGGAGCGCTGAATGCTGATGTGTGCCTTTTCCTGGGCCAGTTCCATTTCTATCAGCTGCAACTGAGTTTAATTTCTGCTGTATAACTAACAATGTTTATGCAGAAAATATGTACCCACCTCCTAGGATGTTCCTGAAGCGGTGTGAGACACATCGTCCCACACCTGTCTCTCCAAGCTCCTGTAACAGTCCAGAGTTGAACGGACAAGTACACTTCTACATGGCAGTAGTTGGTTGTGTTCTTGAGGTTAGGCAAATTGTGCAGGGTAGAGAATCACAGACCTGTGAATTAAGGAGGCAATTTGTGCTGCTAAACGGTGAAATCTTCCTAAAGGAAACTTGGGTTTGTTCAGTTTTTATTTATTTATTTATTTTTGAGAGGTTTTTGCTATAGGGCGCATGTGCTCGCCAGAAAGACAGAGAGAGACGGAGAGACATAAAGTGAGAAATCACCTTCCCCCCCCCCCCCCGGGGGGATAGCCACACCGCAATCCCTTCTCCTCTATTCTCCTCTTGGTGTGAGTTTAAACCACCAGGACCGGGACTCGAACTGTAGTCGACTACAAGGGAGTCCAGCGACATAGCCATTACTCCAATTGCTGGTCCGGGTTTGTTCAGTTTTGCTAGGAAGATTTTTTTTTTTCTGCTTATTCCACGTTTGGTTCTACCTGATAACCATAAGGCCTCACCTCCCCCACCCCACCCTTTTTTTTTTTTTTTTTTGTCTGAATCTAAGATTTGAACTTTGGTTCTACAAGGGAAGGGCTTTTAAGCCAAAGAGTTCATAGATGTTGTTCTTGCTACGGAGAAGTTAAAAAGAGAACCAAGACAAAGACTCTGTTCTGTAGGGATTGATATTAAATTTTAAAACATTTTACTTCTTCTTTTTTAATTATCAGAGGGTGCATGTGCTTATCACAGAAAGGCAGATGAGAGAGATGGAGAAAGCACCCCCAGTGGGGTGCGGCTATGCCACAATCCCTTTTCCTCCATTTTTCCATCCTGTGAGGATTCTGGACATGCATGGACAAGCTGCAAAGACTGGGATTTGAACAGTGTGATCTAGCTCACCAAACCATGAAACTATGGGCTGGCCCAACTGGTGTTTTACTTTTACATTTAAAATCTATTAAAGGGATTGTTGTTAGGTTCATGTACGTAGCTGATACTGAGCTTTCTACTTTAGTTTTGTCAAACATAATACGAAATCAAATTTAAACATTTTTAAAGTTCATTGTGTGCAAACAGAGCAGTTCATGAACTGGGAGACTTGAAACCAAGTGTTAAGAAGTGTGCTTTACAAGTTACAGGATGGTTTGTAAAGGATGACAGAGGAAGTATTCAGACCTTTTGTGTGATAGACTGTCACGCATTAACATTCTTTTTAGGGCAAGCAGAACTGTCCAAGCAGGTTTGCTTGTAGCTGACTGGCTTACTTTCACCGAATCATACTGACAAGCTTAAGCTGTTTTGGGTTTCATTTATGATTAGAGGTAAAACAGAGAAATCAAGGTGACTTCAGTTTCAGTTAACAAGGTTATGAGTAGTTGAGCCTGGGGTATATCTAAATGATAGGCTCCATATTTATTTATCTTTTTTGAGGGGGGAAGATTTTTGCTATAGGGCAGGTGCACTTGCCAGAAAGACAGAGAGAGAGAAAGAGACAGAAAGTGAGAAATCACCCCCCCCACGCCGCAATCCCTTCTCCTCCTTTCTCCTCTCAGGATCCTGGGCATGCATGCACACGTGCCCATCGTGAGTTTAAGCCACCAGGTCTGGGACCCGAACCACGGTCGACTACATGGGAGTCCAGCAACATAGCCATTACACTAACTGCTGGTCCCACATATTTATTTATCTTCAACAGTTTTTATGCTTGACGTTATTGATATAAAAAATCTCCCCATTCTGCCAAGCATCAGAAACCAAAGATCAAAAATATTGATGTTTATCATTTACTTATTTATTCATTCCATGGGCATGTCCTCTAGGCATGATGCTGTATGGTGGGGAGCATCCAGCTTTGTAGGGAATAAGATTCCTGGGACAGGTGGAAGTGCCAGGTGGGTTATGTGAGCCTTAGAGTGGTATGCAGGAAACACTCTTCCTGACTGCAGTGTGTTTAAAAGGAGCAGGACTCGCTGTGTTTAAAAGGAGCAGGACTCGCTGCTTCGCAGGCAATCCTTCAGTAGTTAGCTCTTAAAGGTCCCTGGAAGTGGGCTGATTATTGTTTCTGAGTGGTGGGTTAGAAGGCAGGCTTCCCCTATAAAGTTGGGCACCAAGGCTTATAGACATCTTTTCCCTCCAAAACAGGTTTAGCAGAAATTCCTGCCTACACCTTGGTGTGCATCTGCATAGACAGGGTTGGGAGAAGAAACGCTATGGTGTTTTTCCTCTTCTCCAGCTCCCTGACTTGCGGTCTGATCGTAGTGATCCCTCAGGTGAGTTATTCTGGTTTGTTTTTAGGAAACAATTATACTGTGACAGTTGAAAGGATTTTCAAGTATTTCAGTAAATAGGAAGATTTTTAAGTATTACAGTAAATATGAAGATCAATTCAGACACATGGACAGAGTAGATTTATAACATTTGGATAACAAACATAAACATTAGTAGTTTTGTAACATGTTTCTTTAAAAATTCTGTTCTTTCTCTGTTATATAAGTTATATATGTGCGTTGTAGAAGATTTAAGGGAAGAAAATTTTTTAAAGCGCATGATGGGACCAGCAAATGGCGTAGTGGTTACATTGCTGGAATCCTGCATGTTCAGCTGTGGTTCCAGTCTTGGCCCCGGTGGCTTGAAACTTATGCCCCTGCTTGTGTGTGTGTGCTCAGGATCCTGAGAGAACAATGGAGAAGAAGGGATTGCTCTCCGGTGAGTGCATGTGCCCTAGCCAAAAAACGCTTAAAAAAAAAAGAGGAAGGAGAAGAAGGAGAAGAAGGAGAAGGAGGAGGAGGAGGAGGAGGAGGAGGAGGAGGAAGAGGAGGAGGAGGAGGAGAAGTAGTGCATTACGGGGCCAGCAGGTGCTGTGGTGGTTAAGGTGCTAGACTCCTACATAGCCAACTGTGATTCAAGTCCCTGGTAGCTTGCCTTCTCTCTTTCTCCTTCTCTCTGTCTCTCTCTAGTGAGCACACATGCCCATAGTAACTTAAAATAATAATAATAAACAGGTCAGCAGATGGTATAGTGGTTACATCACTGGACTATCACATGGCAGACTGTGATACAGTCTCAGACCTAGTGGCTTGAAAATCATGCTGTGTGTGTGTGCATGCGTGCCCAAGATCCCAGGAGGAGAATGGAGGAGAAGGGATTACAGACTGGCCATCTCCCATGGGGGGTGGTGGATTTTTCACTTTCCCTCTCACTGTTTCAGTCTCTCTCTTTGGTGAGCGTATGTGCCCTAGGGCAGAAACTTCTTAAAAAAAAATAATTAAATTAAATAAATAATTCTTAAAAAAAAAAAAAAAGACCCATTATCCCATTTTGCAGAAATGACCAGTGTCGTGTTTTACAAACTCAGTATCTTTTTTTTTTTTTTTGGTAAGGAAGATTTTTGCTGTAGGGTGCATGTGCTTGTTGGAGAGACAGAGAGAGACAGAGAGACAGAAAGCAAGACATCACCTACTCCCCCTGGGGTGGGATGGCCATGCTGCAATCCCTTCTCCACCCTCTTCTTGGGATCTTGGGCATGCATGCATACGTAACTGGTGTGAGTTTTAAGCCACTGGATCTGGGACTCAAACTGCGGTCAACTACATGAGAGTCCAGCGATGTAACCATATGCCATCTGCTGGTCCCTAATCTCAGTATCTTTGTGAGACGAAAGTTGATCACACCTTCCAGTCATCATCGTTGTACTGAACATTCACTCGTTTATTCATTCAGCACAGATTTGTTCAGCATCTATTATGTGCTAGGTGAATCAAGTTTCTGTAAGTGTAATGAAAGAAAACAAACAGCATGAGGGATGGAGTGATGAGAGAGAAAGAGAGAGAGTGTGTATGAATTAGAAAGAGAAGCCATACATGTGTCTATGTTGAGGGGCCCGTGAACCTCTCAAAGACGGTGACATATGATCAGAAACATGGAGGGAGGAGCCGTGGAAACATCTGAAGGATACAGTGAATCAAACATTCAGGGTTATTCCAGTTGAAGTACTCTAGTTTTTCACTGAAGTAGATTAGTAGTTTCTAATATCTAGTATGTGCAATACCCTAAAGAGCTTGATTTGAATAAAACGGCTTTTTAATGAGAAACACTGCCATAAGATACTACAGTAGAATGAGGTTGACATTCCTGTATTTTGGCAAACTATTAAGACATCCCTCTCAGAACACCTCTTGCATCCAGAACTCCATCCCCTCTTTCCCCAGAAAAGTGATTTCAATATTTTGCTTTATTTTTAAAGAATTTGCTATAGGGCATGTGTGCTCACTGAAGAAAGAGAGAGAAAGAGAGCGAGGGAAAGTACCCCCAAGGGGGAGAATCATGCCTCAGACCCTTCTTCATTTCTCCTGTCAAGATTTTGGGCATTTACACACAAATACCTGGCATGTTTCTCAAATTGTAGGTCCAGGGCTCAAACCATTCAGCTGGCCATGTGGGTTCCAGTTGTCTTAACCAACATACTACTGGCTGGCCAAGTACCAGTATTTATTTATAGAAATTATTGCTATAGGGTATGAGTGCTTACCAGAGAGGCAGAGAGACAGAAAGAAGTCACCTGGGCATGCTGCAATTCCTCCTTCTCCATTCTCCTCTTGGGATCTTGGGCATACACGCACACGTGCCCAGTGTGAGTTTGAAGCTGCCCGGCCTGGGACAAGAACTGCGATTGACTACGTGGAAGTCCAGTGACGTAACCATTACACCATCTACTGGTCTCAAGTGCCAGCATTTTAATTCTCAATTTGGAAATTATAGTCACTAAATCAGTTCTTTAAAATATTTTGTGTGTTTTTCTCCAGTAGTCACATAATTACTAGGTAATAGAATATCAATGCTTAGAACAAAGTGTTTTGAGTTTTGTGAGTGGTTTGCAATTTAATTTAAGCTAACATGTCTTCCTCTCAGTAGCACTTCACTTAATTATCAGGGTTAATGGACCAAATATTCCATGTAGCTGAAATATCCAGGTGACTGACGTACACAGCTAGCAGGAATTTTCAGGAATGCAACGACACTATTCAGGACAAGGAGGCTTCTGCCAGTTTGAAGGAACTTCATCCACGCTTAAAAAAGTATCGGTAGTTTGCAGTTATATTCGTTGAATTATAGCAGTTGACCTTTGAGCTGGTGAAGATTTAGGTGAATCCCAGCACCTTGATATCCTGCAGTGATGAGGATGACAAAAAAGTGACTGATGGAAAGTTCCAGAATGAATGTTAACCCACAACTACAAATCTTTCCCCCTTAATAAAATTTTTCTCCTAATGATAATGTCAATGCAATATGGATTACTTTTAATTTAAATGAATTTTTAAAAATTTATTGATTTATTTATTTGTAGAGAGAGGAGAGAGAGAGACCCCCCCAGGGTCCTCATGCCATGATCCACTCCCAGTCTCAGTCAGCGTGGATCATGGTTACACATGAACATGCAAGGCATATACAGGGAGATTCTCTGACACGAATCCAAGACCTTTCCTATGTGGATCCAATTGTGGACCTGGCCCCAAATTGTTTTTATTTATTTTTTAAAGAACTTTTTATTTATTTAACTCCATTCATTATTATTATTTTTTAATTTGACCAGAGACAGAGAGAGAGAAAAAGTGAGAAAGCAAGCCGCCAGGTCTAGGACTCGAACTGTGGTTGGCCATTTTGCAATCCAGTGCCCTTAACTACCACACCACTTGCCAGTCTCCCCAATTTATTTTTAAATCACACTAGTTTAATCAACTAATGTTGTGTTGAATATGAAGGTAACTCTAGCTGCTTTAATGGAGTTAATAACTGTATCGTAAATAGAGGCATCAGCAACTTAACATAATGGACATTTGTTTCTTGAACATAGAAAGTCTGATGTGGGTTGGGCCAGTCCTGTGGCCTGGTGGCTAAAGGAGCTAGTTCCCACATGGCCAATACATGGTTCAGATCTTGATCCTAGTGGCTTAAAAACACACTGGACCAAACTCCCAACAGGAAGGAGAAATGGAGAAGGGATTACAACATAATCATGCCCCATTAGGGGGTGCTTTCTCCCTCTGCCTCTCTCTGACAATGCGTGCATCCTCTAGCAAAAAAAAAAAAAAAAAAATTAAAAGAATTATTTATTTTTTATTTTATTTATTATGATTATTTTTCAATTTTGATCAGAGAGAGACAAACAGAAAGGGAGCATGAGAAAGCAAGCCGCCAGGTTCAGGACTTGAACTGTGGTCAGCCATGTGAGAGTCCAGTGTCTTAACCACCATGCCACCTGTCCGACCCCTCTGGCAAATATTTTTTGTTTTAAAGAAAGATAAAAAGAAAAAAAGAGTTTGATGTGGATGAATCTGGGTGAGAGGGCATTTGGCTCCTTCAAGCCACGCAGGAACGCAGGCCGACAGAGGCACTGCTGTGGTTAATGCAGAACCCTAAGGTCATCCTGGATGTTGCCTCCAGCTGGCAGATGAAGGAAAGAGATTTTGGAATATGGGAGGTATTTGTTAGCCACTGCTGGAAGTGTAAGTAGCATGAGGTCAACAGAAGCTGAGTTAGAGACATGAGAGATTTTACTGTTGAGGAATGAATCAACCAGGAGAAAAAAATGGGGGGGGGGAAATGTCTGTAGTAATATTTTAGTTATCACTTTCAAATTATTTTCTGAAGCTAATTTATAAGCCAGGGATTGCTATCACAAAGGGCACAATTAGTTTTGGTGTGCCTCGATTAATTCTGCTGCATCAGCTCTAGAAAGAGTGGGTCCATTTTTTATGTCACCGGCACTATCTAAGTGTCTCATTCTAAAGCAGTCTTCCCAGCTGGTTTTTCTTATTCTGTAGTTCAAACCCTCCGTGGTTGTGGAGGGCTGAGACACAATAAAATTTTCCTCTAAACTTCATAGAAATGCTTTTGCAAAAAAAGCTCTTACAGCTTATGAGTTTACACAGTAAACCAAAATAGAAAAACAACAGTCTTCATCATTCTGAAAAATATTGAAAAAAATCAGGAAATTTTGGGACCAGCAGTTAGCGTAATGGCTATGTCGCTAGACTCCCACGTAGTCAACTGTGGTTCGAGTCCCGGACCCGGTGGCTTAAACTCACGCCGGGCGCGTGTGTGCCCAAGATCCCAAGAGGAGAATGGAGGAGAAGGGATTGCGGCGTGGCCATCCCCCCTGGGGGGTGATTTCCTGCTTTCTGTCTCTCTGTCTCTCTCTGTCTGGCAAGCGCATGTGCCCTATAGCAAAAATCTCTCCAAAAAAAAAAAAAATCAGGAAATTTTAAGTTATCATTTTAACTTTCTCTCTTTATTCATGATAGATGACAGAGAGGAAAGAGAGAGAGAGGAGCATTGTGCACAGGGTCTGGTTTGGTCACACTGCAATCCCTTTCCTCCAGTCCTCCACTCTGTCAAATCATGGGCACTTTTGTGCATGCCTGGTGTGCAGCCCAGGCTGTTCGGGCTAGGGATTCAAACTGTGGTCACCATGTAAGATCCAGCTTTTCTTGAGCAACTCATTATCACTGCACCCTGTAGCTGGTCTTAAGTAATAAGGTAAAAGATTTTATATTTTTCTTTAAAATATTACTAATGATGGCCTATTTTTCTTTCTTTTTTTTTTCCCCAGAATTACTATCCTTGGGGTTTGGTGGCAAGTTTGACTGGAAAGTTTGCCATAGGGGCAGTGTTTGGCCTCATTTATCTTTATACAGCAGAGCTGTATCCAACCGTTGTGAGGTAAGGATGATCGTGCTGTTGTTTTCCTATTATCTCTCACTTGCATGTCATTTCGTTATATTTGGCCTTTATGTATAAATGCTTTCTTTCCACAAAGTTACCTGAGACTCTAAGAGAGAGACTCTATGAGATGGAAAAATTACAGGATGATGATAATTCTTTTTATTTATTTATTTATTTATTTTTGAGAAGAGGTTTTTGCTATAGGGCGCCAGCATGAGTTTAAGCCACTGGGTCCGGGACTTGAACCACAGTCAACTACATGGGAGTGCGGTGATGTAACCATTATGTTATCTGCAGGTCCCTAGGATGATGCTAATTCTAAATTGTGAGGTTTTGTATCTCATAAACAAGGATGCCAGAGAAATTATCCTAAACAGTTTTAAATTTTAGCTGCTATAGACTGTCACTGACTCTCCATATGCCTTAAGACTAATTTTCTTATGATATGTCTCTCAATGTTCTCGTGTCAGTTGTACTAGTTTGCTAAGGCTGACATAACAAAATACCACGGGCTGGGTGGCTTAAACAATGGAAACTTATATTGGGTCATCTGAAAAGTCATGACATTTTTCTATGCAAAAATGCATTGTGACTTATCCAGTGATCCAATATGTTCACAGTTCTGGAGGCTAGAAGTCCAAGATCAAGGAGTCAGCAAATTTGTTTTTTCCTGTGTCCTCTATCCTTGTTCTGCAGATGGCCACCTATTCTGTGTCCTCACATGGTCTTTACTCTGTGTGCGTCCTTGTTATCTCTGCTCCTTTTTATAAGAATCCCAGTCCTGGGGTCAGCAGATGGCATAACAATTATGTCACTGGACTCCTATATGGCCAACTGTGGTTCGAGTCCTGGATCTGGTGGCTTGAAACTCACACCAGGCACGTGTGCATGCTTGCCCGAGATCTGGGGAGGAGAATGGAGGAGAAAGGATTGCAGTGTGGCCATCCTCCCAGGGGATGATTTCTCACTTTTCCTCTCACTGTCTGTCTTTCTCTCTCAGCAAGCGCACATACCCTAAGGCAAAAAACTCTTAAAACAAAACAAAACAGTCCTGTTGGACTAGGGTTCCACCCAATGGCGTCATTTTAACTTACTCACCTTTTTAAAGACCTTACTTCCAAGTGCTCTTAAATTCTAAGGTACTGGGGGTTGAGACTTCAACATCTGAATATTGATTGGGGTAACACGATTTGGCCCATCATATATATCAGTAGTCACAGGCTCCCCGAGAAGATCACTTCATGTGGAGGGCCCCAAATCTAGCAGTTCATCAAACTCCTTCAGGCATTCGATAAAAATACCAGTTTGGGGTCAGCTGATGGTATGGTGGTTATGTGAGCTGGATACACCGTGGCTGACTGCACCATTCAGTTCCTGGATCCAACAGCTCGAAAAACATGCTGAGTGTCTCTGTGTGTGTGTGTGCCCAAAATCCCAGAAGGAGGAGAAGGTGTTATGGCATGACCATGCCCCATGGCAGAGGATGGGGAGGTACTTTCTTACTTTGTCTCTCTGTCTCTCTCTGGTGGGCATATATGCCTAGGGACAAACTAAAACAAACAGAAAAGAAAAAGAAAATACCAGTCTGGATGAGATACAAAGCTGGGTCACCCCAAGGACAAGAGTCAGGATTTTTAGCAAGTTGGAAGGTGATTCTGAGTGCCACCTGCTGTCCTTGGGAACATCTGATGCAAGTTCCACTGGGGATGTTCAACCTTTTTAAAAACTTTTTCAAACAACTGTTCTTGGAACCCCTTTATGTGGTTAAAAGGACAGAAGTACCTGGTGAAAGCTCTGTTGGGGATCTTCTACCTTTCTTGCTCCGACCCTCCAGACCTCAATATGACATCCTTTGAAGACCATAGTTATTATTGCAGCACCTCATATCCAGATAAGATAACTGAGCCCAGGAAGATCAGGCACCTGGTGCAAGATCCTGCTGGGACCCCAAGTAGCGTGTAAGAGATCCTTTCTCCAGTTCGCCATCTGGCTTGTGGGTCAGAACTCCGCTCCACATCTTTTGGCCCTTTCTGCCACTCAGTGAGGTACAGGAGAATTTTCACGGGAGACTGCTCACCATTTGCAAGGAAGGAGTGGCCAGCAGTTGAGCTCTGGTAGCAGAGTGGAAGAAGGCATTTTGGAGTAGGTGTTTTTTGGACTCCCCTCAGATCGGCCCATGCAGATTATAGTAGCAGATAGGCAGAATAACAGATTGCATGTACCACTCTGGGGAGACTGCAGGGGAGACTAGTTTAATGCAATAGAATGTGATGTTGTATCCTTGCCAACTCAGCCTGTGGCTCTGGCCTCCCTGTGGCTGACCCAAGGAAGTACTCTGTAAATCAGGGCCAGATCTTGGCCATGACTGTGACTGGTGGGGCCCTTCTGGCTGCTTACATGTATTTCTGCCCAGCCAGCAGAAGCTGCAGTTTTCCCCGGGTCCAAATCCAGATCAGAGAAGATCCTCCCAGTGCCTGGCACATATCAGACTCTCAACACATATTGGATGAATGTATGTTATATGTCAAAGAGTGACAATCTAATCAAATGATGTCAATGTGCACTGTAATTATGGAGATAATCATATTTTTTAAGACAATTTATGTTTGCCTGTTTTGTTAAACATTGGCTCATTGGTTTACAGCTGCAGGTACATGCCCTACCCCCCAAAAAAGAACCCAATATGTACTTTTTTTTTTTTTTAGGTTTTTCCCACAGGGTGCATGCGCACATGCACTAGAAAGACACAGAGAAAGGGAAAGCGATAAATCATCCCCCAGGTGGATGGCCACTCCACTATCCCTTCTCCTCCATTCTCCTCCTGGAATCTTGGGCATGCAATGCACACATGCCTGGTGAGATTGTAAAGCTGCCAGGTCCAGGACTAGAACTGCAACTGACCATGAGGTAGTCCAGCACCTTAACCACCACTCTACTTGTTGGCTCCAGCAACATATTATCATTTAATACAGGAGGTCTTTAGCAAACTCTGTGGGCTCTCTAAGCACTCTAACTTTGTGTGCAAAATTGTGCTTATATGTGACTTCTTTCTCAGAAGAATGTCATATTTTTTATCAGTTACTTTTAAGTGTGTGTGTATATGTGTATGTGTGTGTGTGTGTGTGTGTGTGTGCTGTGACCCACACAGCTGAACACATTTATTCTGAGTAGGAGTGATGACCCAGAAAAGATGAAATACTATTAACTTAAAGAGGTACTTATTTACATTAAAAGCACAATCTTTCCTTGATAACATTCTATAAGTTTTTCTCTTTTTTTTGATAGAGAACATGTGCGAGAGGGAAAAGAACCTTCAGCCGTCTCATCATGCATAATCTTTCCTCAGCCCTCTAATTCCTCAGACTCCTGGAGGTCTGCATTCACCCAGGGTGTTTTCAGGCTGACCTGGGAATCAACCCATATTTGGCCATATGGTTTCCAGCCTTTTAGGGCACTTACATTAGCACTGTGTCACAGCTGCTGGACCTACTAGTTTTCTTTAAATAACCTTTTTTTGGTTTATTTTTGCTCTATTTCAAATGCACTTGCTGAAGAGATAAAGAGCCAGAGAGAGAGAAAGTGAGAAATCTCCACCCCACCCCCAGGGGGGATGGCTAGCCTGCAATCCCTTCTTTTCGATTCTCTTCTGGAGATTCTGGGTCCATGCACATGCACCAGGTGTGATTTTCAAGCTGCTAGATCCAGGACTCAAACCATGGTAGGCCATGTGGGAGTTCGGCAACCCAACCACCACACCACCTGCTAGTCCCTCTTTAAATAACGTTCAAAGAAAAGCACATTAAGATATTGCTGTCTTTCCAGCGAGTGCATGTGCCCTATGGCAAAAACCTAAAATAAAGGGACCAGCAGTTAGCGAAATGGCTATGTCGCTGGACTCCCATGTAGTTGACTGTGGTTCGCATCCCAGACCCGGTGGCTTAAAACTCATGCCAGGCGCATGTGCATGTGTGCCCAAGATCCCGAGAGGAGAACAGAGGAGAAGGGATTGCGGCATGACCATCCCCCCGGGGGGTGATTTCTCGCTTTCTGTCTCTCTGTCTCTCTCTGTCTGGTGAGCGCACGCACCCTATAGCAAAAACCTCTCAAAAAAAAAAAAAAAACCTAAAATAAATAAATATTGCTTGACTTAAAAAAAATTGAAGTGAGAGACATCGCTGGACTCCCACATGGTTTACCATGGTTTATATCCTGGACTCACAGGCTTGAAACTCATGCCGGGTGTGTGTGTGCGCGCGCATGCATGCATGCCCAAAGTCCCAAGAGGAGAAGTGATTACAGCATGGCCATGCCCTCTGAGGTGTGATTTCTCACTTTCTGTCTTTCTTTCTCTGTATTGAGCGCGTGCACCCTATTGCAAAAAATCTCTCTCCAAAAATAAAAATAATAAAATTGAAGTAAAATAGTTCATGTATATACAATGTTTTATTCTCCCAAATTTCTGCTCCCTCCAACAAACAAATTTTTGTTATAGAAGACTGATAGTATTCCTACTATTTGGCTGGATCCATACATATAAGGGCCCCTTCTGCACAGCAGATGAAAACTGGTTTACCACCACTCTCAGCAGATGAAGTCTGACTTACTGGTCCTGTGCACTGTTTTTGTCTTGAATTGGTTTGAATTACCAGCATGTTTGTATACACTATTATTTCATAAAATGTAGGAACAGATCACAAGTGATTCCTGAAAAATCAAAGTAATATGGGCAATTTACTGCTAAGTGAAGCAAGTCAGACTATGAAAGAGAGGCATTGTATGTACCCATTCAATATATTCCAAATATCTACACTCTATGACAGAAACTGAAAGTTTAGAAGATATAAAAACATGGAGAGCAGCTGTGGACACTAGAGACAATTTGGGAGGAGGGTGGGAAATGGGAGGGTAAGAGGAAGGGAATCGAGGGAAAAGAGGGACCAGCAGTTAGCATAATGGCTGGGTCGCTGGACTCCCATGTAGTCAACCGTGGTTCAAGTCCCGAACCCGGTGGCTTAAACTCATGCCGGGCCCGTATGCGTGTGTGCCCAAGATCCCGAGAGGAGACTGGAGGAGAAGGGATTGCGGCGTGGCCATCCTCCCTGGGGGGTGATTTCTCGCTTTCTGTCTCTCTGTCTCTCTCTGTCTGTCTGGAGAGCACACGTGCCCTATAGCAAAAACCTCTCCAAAAATAAAATAAATACATAAAAGAGGGAAAATAAAGAAGCAAAACATTTAAGGGACACAAAAATGGAAAATTATCTGTTGATGACAATGTGTATGATAATATCTTTAACTGGACTAATATACAGTGTATTCCTGC
>NW_006160040.1:5857372-5859262 GCF_000334495.1 Tupaia belangeri chinensis | reverse complement strand
CTGCTGGGAAAATTCATCTTGTATGCTGTAATGATATACAGTGGTTGTATAAAAAATACTTAAAAAAAAAACAAGGTAAGATGATTCTGAGCTTAAGTGTTCTTACTTATTCTCATTCTGGGAGAGTGGGAAGGGGCAGCAGGAAGTAGCCACTGGCCCTCCGTATCGCCTGCGCTTTCTTTGTCTTTGGTTCTGGCTGCTGACTGAGACTCCTCATGTTTGCAGGTGTCTGGCTGTGGGCAGCAGCAGCATGGTGTGCCGTGTGGCAAACATCCTGGTTCCATTCACCGTTTTCCTGAGCAGCATTTGGATCTTCATACCACAGGTGTCCACTGGCCTCTAGGGCTTCACTGGGCTGGCAGAGAGGCAGAGTCGCTAGTTGTCCTCTACATTTTTATTTATTAGAAGCCAGTTTATATGTTAATAATGAGGTTTGTAGAAACATGATGAGCAGCCTACCTGTTGGTAAGTAGGGTGCTGATCATTGGGGTTGTTCTGCTCTTGTTTTTAAAGTTGATTTCTTCCATGAGTGAGAGAGAGCACCCCAACAGGGTCCCTATGCTGAGATCCACCCGAACATCACCCAGCCCTGCAGATCAGGGGCACACAGAGGCTCCTGGAACTCAGGGAAGTCTATGGACACAAACCTGGAACTCCCCTATGTGGGTCCGCCTTGCGGAGTGTTGTGTTTTATTGTTCTGCACCGTTTGGCTCCCGACGGCTGCTTTCTTGTCTGTTGGTCGCCTTCTGAAACCACTGAGCTGTTTATTACAACTCTGCCTGCCAGAAAAGGGTCTGTCCTTACCCTTTCCAGAAAGCCAGAGCTCCAGCAGGAAGCTCTGGTCTCTGTCTTCCCTCAGTGCCTCCGCCCTGCCCTGGTGAAGCCCTTGCCTCTGCCTTTCTGCTGTGTGCCTGCTGGTCCAGGGGAATTCTGGAGGCTGTGTTCTCCAAGAATTCTGTGGTGGCTGATGGCTTAGGATCTGTGGTTTTCAGCTAGCCTGAACCGGAAGGGGAGGCTTCCCTTCTGCAACCTTCGGGCTCCAGCAGCGGGAGCTGCAGGCCCCATAACGAGAAGGGAGAATACTGCACTCAGCTTGCAGATTCCCTCAGGTGGGACTGAGAGGAGGGGGGTGACGGGAGCGTGTTACACCTGAGCTTAGTCTGACCCACTGTAGGAGGAGATGGGAGACAGGAGGTCAGGAAGAGAGGGGGTGTGCAGAGTGCCCCACTCACAGCAGGGACTCGAGGGAACCCTTGGTTTGCCCGCTTTGCTCTCCTCTCCAAGCTCTCTCCTCAGTTTCTTTGGGATGGCTCCCTCCCAGCTGCCTCCTCTTGCTCCCCTGCAGGACTGCTTCCTTCTTTTTCTGATCATCCCTTAGAGACTCATTCTCCAAGCTGCTGTCCTGGCTCTCCCTGCCCTCCCTTCCGAGCTGCGGACCTGTGTGTCCACCAGCTTCGTGGACCTTCTCCCTGGGTGTCTTTACAACACATCTGCCCTCCCCAGAGGATGGCCTCGTGCTCCAACTTCGGCATCACTTGTTCTTCTCTCTGTTCTTCTTTCCCATTCTCCTTACAACCCATTAATCAAGTCCCCACGTTCTTCCTCCAAACCACCGCTGCGTGCCTGCTGGCAGTGTCCAGGTCAGTTCCTCACCGCCGCCTGCCTCCCAGGTCCTCTCCCTTCACTCTGTCACTCCTCCCCATCAAGACAGCACACTCCTGCCACCCTCAGAATAAAACTGAGACTCAGCCAATATCCAGGGCCTTTCCAGATTGACTCCCTGCCCACCTGCCTGGCTTTGTTTTGTTTCCTGGGGCAGCTTCCCTCTCTCCTCCATGCTCAGCCTCCTTCTTGTTCTCATCTCCCACCCCCACCCCCATCCCCCGTCC
>NW_006160040.1:5847913-5856065 GCF_000334495.1 Tupaia belangeri chinensis | reverse complement strand
CTCCCACCCCCACCCCCATCCCCCGTCCCCCACCTTTCATGCACTGTTGATGGAGAGAGTCTTTGAGGAGGAGGTGAGAGGGATGGGATCTGGGGAGGGGAGAAGACCTGCCTGGCCAGGAAGATTGGAGAGATGGGGAAGGTGGGGGCCGACTGGGATGTTTGCCTTGGTGTGGGAGTAGGAGTGGGGGTGAGATGGCCAGGACAGCGGAGTGAGGAGAAAATGGGAGTCGGGGGTATGTTTACTGCCTGATTCTTCTTCTGATTCTTCTTCTTCTTCTTCTTCTTCTTCTTCTTCTTCTTCTTCTTCTTCTTCTTCTTCTTCTTCTTTTCAGGTTTTTACCTTAGGGTGCATGCAATTGCCATGCACTTAAGAGAGACAGAGACAGTGAGAGGGAAAGTGAAAACTCACCCCTGGAGGGATGGCCATGTCTCAGTCTCTTCTCCATTCTCCTCCCAGGATCTTGGGCACACATGCACATGCACCTGGTGTGAATTTCAAGCCACTGAGTCCCGAACTCGAACCCTGGTTGGCCATTTGGGAGTCTAGTAACATAACTGCTATGCCATCTGCTGACCCCTTGATTATTCTTACTATGAAGCTGGGAAGAAAAATTCGTGCCCATGTCTGATCTTCCACTTAATCCTATTTTGCTTTTAGACTTATTCACTGTTTTTCAGATCCTGACATTGGGCTCCTCTGAGGTTTCTAGATCACTGAATAGATCTGCTGTGTCTTGACATGCCAGAAAATGCTTTTAAAAATCCTTTGGAATGTCACTTTAAATTCTGCTGTTCTTCTGGATTAAGCTTTCTCATATATTTCTAAGAATTAGGTTACCTATGTAACAAAATAAGAAGTGCTTTCCCAGGTCTCATCTGCTATTGGAGATGGTCCTGCTTCACCGTTGCACTGTGTAGTTTATGATTCTCATTCTCAGAGGCTGTAAACGTACCAAATGTGTGAATTTGTCAGGAAAAAACTATGCTTTAATGTATTTTTATGAGGTCTTTCCAGCGAGTATTTTTTTTGCTGAAAGAGTTTAAATTATGTAAGGATGGATCATATTTTTCGACTGTATGGAGATTAAGTTCTAGAAACCATCAACATCATTATAATGATCTACGATGAATAAATATGTAGACTTTAATTTGTAATGTGCCTTGCATTTGCGTGTGTGGCTTTTTTTGTTTTGTTTTCCAGACAGAGTCTTGCTGTGTCATGATCTGCCGGCCCCAGTCTCCTGGCTGCCTAGGCCCATAGGTGTATGCCACCAAGCCCAGAATTTTTAGGGTGGGCTGGAAATTAAATCTGGGCCTCCCATGTGACCTTGGCCTGCCAAGCAGCCATATCCAGCATGTGCTGCCACCCTTGGGCCAATGTAATTTTTCTTTTTGCAAACGAATATCTTGTCCCTACGCTAAAAGCACACCTTTTATGCATCAAATCCTGGAAAGTAAAGGGATCATACTGAACTTTTACAGGAAATCAGAAGGACTCTGTCCTTTGCCCCCACCCTCTGCCAAGAAGCAATTCGTTTCTATTACTTTTATTTTGGCTCCCCGTAAATTCAATGGGTTCTGGTTCTTCATAACATATTCATTCATTCACTGATTTACGAATGCTGATAGGGTACTGATTATCAGAGCGGGACAGGGTTGATCAAGCTAGTCTCTAACAGTTAAGTCTCAACTTGGGTCTTGTGGGTTGACTCCTTCACAAGCCTCCGGGGTGTGGAAAGACGGGGCATGGTCTTTTTCTCTGTGACCATAATTTCTAAGAGCGCCTGCAAGAGTTTTCTGTGGCTGCAGATTGAGCAGATGCTTCACAGAAGTTCAGGAATGAATGAACTAATGGATGATCAGGCTAAGACTGGATGGTGAGTTAGAGAGCTCCTAGTCCAGTGTAAGTAATCAAAGGACTCCAAGGAATGAAAACATGTTTCATCAAACTCAATCGTTTGCCCTCTGGAAAAGGTTTAGAAATATTGTTCTCTGAGGAGTACATCTCTTTCTTGATGTGTCACTTACTAGTATTATTATTTTTAATTCCTTTTAGTTGTGTGTTGGGATTTTGGCCTGTCTGAGTGGACTGCTAACATTGAGTCTTCCGGAAACCTTCAGGAAGCCACTGGAAACTACTTGGAAGGAGCCTGAAAAACCGAAATCAATAAAAGATATCAGTTTAAGCACATTACTTTCCACAACTACTAATCTTGGGTTGGAAAAAATAGAAGTAATTAACTCCAGGGATTCTGGTCTTGAGGAATAAATGTGCCATATGTGCTATCTAGCACCTTAAATAATTGTCTATGTTGATGCCTTTGTGTTAGGGGAATATTATTCTCATCTCCTGCGTGCTGTATGTCTTTTGAAACAATTTTGTAAGAAAATTTTAAACATTTGTTTTGTAAAGGAAATAAAAACCAGTATGAGAATTCTGTTTTTACATGTTTTTACTCATTTTTCTTATTGCTGCAGAATATTTTTTTTATATTGTTCTTCTATGTCAGTGGTTTCGAACCTCACCCCTACCCCACAGCACCCCGCAGGCCTGAGGGCCACCACATATTCCAATCAGTACTACTGCTTTCGTCTCCCTGTTCCCCCAGGGCCTATCAACTGGGAAGGGGACAGGTGTGAGGCATTTCTCTTGACAAAGACTTTCTGATGTTCTTTCTCTTCTTATGAAAATCGTAGTTTAAAATACAAGTCTTATTTGGAAATGCCCTGTCAAAAACTATTTGTCTTCCTAAGTAAACCAAACCAAACTAAACCAAAACAATACTAGAGCTACAGAAAGATATCTTGCTTTCCGGCACCCTGAGCCAAGGTTTGAAAGTGCGAATGAATGTGCTTGTGTTTGATTCAGTTAAGGGCCACACACCTGCCTGAGGCCAGGAGTAAGTTTTCCAGTCTGATATCCTTATTGTAAGTCTCCTTCGCAATATAGAGAAGCGGTGACATTCTAGTGCATTGCAAACCTTTTCAGTTGGCAAATCAAGAAACTGAGTGGAAGTACCATCTGGGTCTGTTGCCAAGATTAAAAAAAAAAAATGTAAGTATTCTTACCTTTTAAAAAATAATTTACATGTGGGGGCCAGAAGGTGGCATAGTGGTTAAGGTTCTGAACGCCCACATGGTCAATTGCAGTTCAAATCCCTGACCTGGCTGCTTGAAACTCACACCAAGTGCATGCACCCAAATTTCCAAGAGGAGAATGAGGAGTAGGGATTGTGGTTGCTTGAAACTCACACCAGGTGCATGCACCCACATTTCCAAGAGGAGAATGAGGAGTAGGGATTGTGGTAAGACGATCCCTTCTGGGGGTGATTTCTCACTTTTTCTTCCTCTGTCTTTATGATGAGCACATGAGCCCTACAGCAAAAAAAAAAAAAAAAAAAAAAAAATCTCAAAAAAAAAAAATAATAAATTGTTTTTTACTATTTTTCCCTCCAACTTCACTTAAAATTATAGTTTTCCAAAAGTAGTTTAATATCTTAGCCATTTCAACTGCAAATTAAGCCATACTCCTATCTGTTGACTAATACATTTCAAATTTTTCCTAAGTTTTCCATAGGTTTTGGTTCTTCTTTTTTATGGTTTCCTCATAAGTTTATTATTTTTGTTCTTTGGCCCTTGAAATTGAGCTGTTGGGTATGTTCTTCCAGAACATTGGAGTCAATGAACTATTAGTGTTATTCATGGAGGTGAGTAAAAGAAGGCAATTACATATTGGATTGTTAGAAAAGACATGATGTGATTTTCTACATTTTTCTATGCAAAAATGTGTCATGACTTTTCTAAAAACACAAAAGGTGTTGTGAATTTAAAAGCATTATTAAGGGGAAAAAAAAGGGACTTAGACTGAATTAGGCTTTTATATTAATTCACTTCTCCAGGTAATTAATTAATTCTTCACTTGGCATTTCTGTTTATAAAATAAAAAATATTTTTTATATCTTAATGGAAGAAAACAAATAAAATATTAATAAGGAAAAATAAAGACATGTTTTTAGCCTTTCTCTCATCTCTCATTTTGCCCTTTTTTTCTTTTCTATCTTCTTCATCTATTTTTCTACTATCATTAAATATTTTCCTCTTAGTTAATATTTGGATTTTCTTTTTAAACTCTGAATTACTTTGTTAGGCCAGGGAAGTCATAGCAAAATATCACAGACCAGGTGGCTTACACAACAGAAATGTATCTTCTCACAGTTCTGGAGGCTGGAAGTCCAAGATTAAGGTGCTGGCAGGGCTGGTTTCCTCTGAGGTCTCCCTCCTTGATTTGCAGATGGCTGTCCTTTCGCTTCCTCTTTACATGGACATCATTCTCCATGCACACCCCTGTTGTCACCTCCTCTTCTTATAAGGACACCAGTTGCATGAGGCTCTACATTAGCAGCCTCATTTAAAACAAATTTTATGGTAATATTTAATGATCTTACTGAATTTTTTCCATTTTCATTTTTTTTCATTTTAGCAGTTTTTAATAAGAACTGTATATAAGATTATTTTACTCCTGCATCTTCTCAATTGTTTCTTCCTCATATTTGCCCTTTTCCTTTCCTACTTGGCGAGACTTGGCTTTCTGTTCAAAGATCTTTTTGTGGTCTTTGTTCAGTCTAGTGATAACCACCTTGCTGGGGTGAATCCCACATGGACCGCTCTGCCATTAGCCTTTTCCCACTGCACCTACTCAATATAGATGATATATTTCTTCCTGTAAACTTGGACTACTTTGTCAATTTGCTGACCTTTATAATGTCCTCGCACAACCTGAATTGCATCGTCCTTTCAATGGGCATAGATTGCATGTTGTACTTCTGCCTCAGCTCTTTGGAAAGGGGAAAGACGTAATCTTCCTTCAGATGTGGGAAGATGCATTGAAATGCCTTTTATGGTGCTTGCTTCGGTCAGAAGTCACGAAAGGACTGAACTTCATTTTGGCCACTGCTGCTCTGGTGATGACCGTGAAAGAAAAAGCTTCAAAAATATTTTTTCAGCAAAAATCACAGAATTTTTTTTCAACAGAGAACTTTATATGCTTTAGTCTGTTAAATATTCCTTCCCTTTGCCCCTCCCGCCCACTTTTTACCACCCATTGCCCTCCTTTACAGTCTCTGGTATCTACACTCATCCTCTCTACTGTTATATCTTTGAATCTTTTCATTTCTGTCATTGAGTACAAACATTTGATACATATTGAGTGGGGATATACAGTGTGTAGCTTTCAAAATCTGACTCTTTTTTTTAAAGTTTATTTTTTATTATTTTTCCTAGCACATGTGCTTGCCAGAGAGAGAGAGAGAGAGAGAGAGAGAGAGAGAGAGAGAGAGAAGAGAATACCCCTTCCTCACCATGGAATATGGTCACACTGCAATCCCTTCTTCTCCATCTTTCCTTCCTTTCAGGATTTTGAGCTTACAGGCACATGTGGATGGAATATTTCTCAAGCTGCAAGTCTGGGTCTCAAACTGCATGGTTGAGCATGTGGGATCTAGCTGCCTTAACCACCAGGCCACAGAGCCAGCTCTTAACAGTCTCATTTAAATTTAATCATCCCTTTAAAGACCTCATTTCCAAACATGGAACAGTTCTGGAGGTTTGAGATTTCAATATATATATTCTGGGGCGTGTCTTTACATTTTTACTGCCCATATCTGAGTCAGCTTGGGCTGTCCCGCAAAATACCATAGACTGGGTAGCTTAAGTGATAGTAATTTATCACAATTAAAAATTAAATAAAATAATGTAACATCATTTAATGCCATCCTACCCAGCCCTGATATTTTATAATGCTCTTTCTCTACGCTCTGTTTAGTATTGCACCACTCTGTCAACAAGAGTACGGTATGTATCCTGTCCAGTCTGTCATGGCCAGGGGCCACTGGGGGCTCCTTCTGTTAGTGCTCTACCATGTTGTCACTGTCCTGAACTGATCGTGCCCTACAGCATGCTGTCGTTTTTCCCTGCAGACTCTGCAGTTTAGATGTGCTCTGGTGATTAGCTTGGGCCCCTGAGGGCTGCAGGGAGGACTAATTGTAAAGTAAGTGTGCATAAACCTCAGCTTCTCCTCTCCCACCTTCACTTGCACAGGCTCTTTTGAGGGACCTTAGTATTGAGTCCTTGCCATAATTTTTTATAAAATTTTGTAAGTTTTATAAAAGTAAGATATATTCGCATGATCAGTTAAGACCATTGTGGTTTTCCACCTTTTTTTTTTCTCGTATCACATTTATCCTTCTTCCATTGTGGTTTTTCCACCTTTTTTTTTTTTTTTCTCGTATCACATTTATCCTTCTGTAGAGGAATCTAAGTCAGTACAGGTGTTTTTTTCTTCATGATTTTTTTCTCCCTTTAAAGAGTATTTTTGAAACTATGAACTTCTGACGAAATAAAGCTCAATCAGGCCCCCAGCCCCAAATTATTACTATTTTTTAAGTTTTTAAATGTATATCTTCTGAGAGAGAGAGAGAGAGAGAAACAGCACCTCCAACAAGGTCTTATTGCTATGACCCAACCCCGGCTTCAGTGAGACCGGGAATATGGGCACATACATGGCCCAGGGAGGTCTCTGGATGCTAATCCAGCACCTTCCCATGTGGGTCAGTCTCACAGTGTTGAGTTTTACTGCTTTGCCACATGTCTGGTTCCTGAATCACTTTTAGAAGTGCTGTTAGGGAAGTTCTTATGCAAAATATGCTTTGCATGTATTAAATTGAGTGATCAGTTCTGAAGGACTTACTTGTACCTTTTGTTTCATTTCTGCTTCTGAAATACACTAATAAATGTAATTTCAGCCTGTAAAATGTTAAATTCACAGGGGTACTGAATACATTCTTTTTTTTTTTAACTAGGCAATTTTATTAACCATTGTTCCAAACTTTATCAGGCTTCTTCAGCTTAATTAGCTGCAAAGAATGAAGTATGTATAAGGAAAAACTGAAAAGACCTGCAGTGTCCAAGGGGCTTAGGCTTAAACATATTAGAGATCTCGAAAGCAGAATTTAAAAAAGCAGTCATAATAGAAAATAGCAGCTCCCAGGAACTTCGTCAAGTTTTATCCTTTTCAGAAGCTGACACAATTCAGTTTGCCTCCTTCTTGGAAGCCTCGTCAAAATTCTCCACAAGATCTGGAACTTTATCATCCTACTCCTCTCCAGTAGCAAGTGGTGCTTTTCCATCCACAGATCGTTTGGGCAGAGCTTCAGCCAGTCCCCTTAAACTAGTCAGACTTGTCTGCACCAAGCTGGTTTAAGATGCTGGGGAGCATTTCTGCTAGCTGCGTTGTCTCAGCACAGCCTGTAATGGTGAAAGCATTCGCTGCCAGAGATGCCTGAACTTTAGGGTTGTTAAAGTGGATCACTGTTCCCTGGATTGTAAACATGTTCACCTCTTCAATACCAGAGATGTTGTTTACCCCTAACTTCTTTGAGGAGAACTGAAGTTTTGTTTTGTTTTGTTTTGTTTTGTTTTGTTTTTATCATCTGCTGTAGCTGTTCTATGAACCACTTTCTTCTTTCTGCAAGCAGTTCCTTTCCCACCAATGCACTCTTGTGCCTGCAGTTTGGCAAGTTTTTCCTGGTTCGTGATAGTTTCTTTCACCTTGTGGGAGCAGAAAAGGGGCCAGGTGGGGGACTAGGGTTGGCTCTCAGAAGATCTCAAGCAGACTAGCTGAGATTAGGCGTGTACACATGAGGACGCAAGATGGCAGCTAGAGGGAGACTGGAAGTGGCCCTTAATACATTCTTGTAGATGATAAAGGGGAATATTTTCTCATTTAAGATTGTGAAAGCTGGGGGTCTTGTAGTGGTTAAGATGCTGGACTCCCATGGGTGGACCACGGTTTAAGTCCTGGACCTGATGGCTTGAAAATCACATCAGGTGCATGTGTGTGCATGCCCACAATCCCTAGAGAAGAATGGAGGAAAAGGGATTATAGTGTGGCCATTTCCACTGGAGGGTGATTTCTCACTTTCTCTCTCTCTCTGTCTCTCGTCTTTCTTTCTCTCTCTCTGGTGAGTACACTTGTCCTATGACCAAAACCTTAAAAAAAAATTTTTGAAAGGTAGCTGTGGAAGCCAAAGTCTTTGACAGCTTCCCCCAGTGTAGTGTGTGGGAGTTGTCTTTTTTTTTTTTTTTTTGAGAGG
>NW_006160040.1:5834377-5847724 GCF_000334495.1 Tupaia belangeri chinensis | reverse complement strand
GGTGGACACCCTGGGATTCCAGCTACATAGCCATTACACTAACTGCTGGTTCCCAGGAGTTGTCTTATGTGAATTTGCCAGCGGTCAACAATGGCTGCCATTTTTATCTTTAAAGTCTACAGTGCACCAATATTTAACTGGCAACTGTCAGTCCTTTAAGTAAATTATTTTTTACATGTATTCTCTGTCTCTCTCTGAGTTCATGTACTCCATCAGACACCAAACCTTAGAGATTTTCATGGATGTTCCAGTACATTTTGAAAGTCTTATTTTACAAGGAGGGACATTTTCAGGTACAGACCTGCACTACTGTGTCTGGAATAAGGGCTATCATCAGTATCAGTGACCTGAGTCACCTGAGTCATGCTCCTTCCCTGCCTCCTTGCCCCAGTCTACCCTTACACACACCTTGCTCTTGACAACTTTCTAAAGAATGCAAGTTCCCTTGGCTCAGAGCTCTTACTTTACTGCCAAAGAACACACCAATAAGTCTACCAATGGCAAAAGCCATTAACACCCATGAAGAGCAGGACGGGGGTGCTGGGTAGGTAAGGAGGTCTCAAATATGCTATTAGAATTGAGGTTCTGGACACCTTTGCAGCCTGAGATAAAACGGTACTGGGCAGGAGTTTGAAGCCGAGCTTACCTGCCTTGGGCAGACTCTTTCAAGCCTTTGAATCTCAACCATGCACCTAATAATAATATTAGATCCCACTGGTCCCTGATGATCCCGCTAGGCCTCAGATGGTTCCTGAGGTCTCTATAACTCACTTCAATGACACCTAAATTGATTTTCTGAACAGTTGACAGTTTACTTTGAATGAAGGACCCCCTCATTCAAGTCATATTGCTGCTGCCCTGCATAAAGAAAAATAAAAGACCCATTAATATTGTATTAGGGGACTTGCAAAAGTTTGTGGAAAAAATTGAATTAAAATACAAGTCTATTTTGAAATTAATTTGAAAGGCACATGCAGTTTTTCATAATACATATTTTCATAAGTTTTTTGAAGACTCACAGACATATATGACTTTCTTTCTGGGATATATATATATATATCTTAAAAATTTGTCATGGGGAAAATGCACTCACTCTCTCATGGGAGAGAGAGAGAGGAAGTGAAAGAGCACCTCCCAGTGGGCAGGACCTTCTCCATTCTCCTCTCAGGATTTTGGACATGTACACATACATACCTGGTGTTCAGAGGAAAGTAGAGCCTTGTCCTGGGCAGGGGGAAGAAGGAGCCCTTTTGGATATCTTCCATTGCTCTCATTACTGATCAAATACAATCCTCCATCCCTGATAGATTCTCTGCATTCTCACAGTCTGCTCTTGCAAAACCTCTTGTAGCCACTCATGTTTTCCTCAGCTCACCTGGAACATTCTGCCTCTGTAACTTTGTTCACACCCTCCACCCTGCTAAAACTTCTCTCCTCCCTCTTTGTTGTCCATCCAAATCTCGTGGGCTCTTTGGAGCCTTCCTCACTTTGCATCCTCTCCTCTTGACTGGCCTCTTGGGTCCAATTGTTCCCTGTTCTCTCTCTCGAGCCTCACAGTGTCTACAGTCTATGCTGCATATGAAAGGCCTGTCTTATTCTGCCTTGTTTCCTTTTTTGAGGGAGAAAACATTATCTTAGAAATCTTTCAGTCTTTCTTTTCAGTATGCCTTGCATAGAGTAATTGCCCTATAACTGTTCATTGGTTTATTTCATAGTAGATGCTCAGTGAAATATGTATACCATCTGAGATAGTGTGAGATATATGCATTTGATCTTCATTTCTTTCTCTGATGCACAGATCCTATCACCCTTGGAATCTCCAGAGGGAGAGGTCTTTCGCGTCTTTTGTGCTAAAAAGTGGCTGGAGGCCCTGAGGTAGCTTCAGAACGCTGCTCACCCAAGACATGATTAGAGGGTTGGGACTTTCAGCCCTACCCCAACTTCCTGGGAGGGGAACGGGTCCCATGGTTAAACTGATCACCAATGACCAATGATTTAATCAATGATATCTTCTAACTGAAGCTTCTATTAAAAAAATAATCTCCAGGTAGACAGTATCAGAATCTAAATGAATTAGAGAACACCTAGATGCTGTCTACTGGAGAATCTGCAGAATGAATTGCTTCATGTATGGGGCAATAACACCAAGATATTTGGTCACAGAAGTGCTCTCTTCTGTGTGACTGTGTGAGAGTATTGACTATATTAGGAGAAAAAAACTGTTGTTATTTTTTGTCTTCCCCTCTCAGATCACCTTATAAAAAATTTCATATATCTTTTCATTTTTAAGGTTTTTGCCATAGGGTGCAGGTGTTTGCCAGAGAGAAACAGAAAGAGGCAGTGAGAGGGAACATGAAAAATCACCCCTCAGGGGAAATGACCACACTGCAATCCTTTCTTCTCCATTCTCCTCTTGGGATTTTGAGTACATACTCACATGCACAGGTGTCAGTTTCAAGCCACCTAGTTCTGTCAAGCCAACAGGACTTGAACCACCAGTTGGCCATGTGGGAGTCTAGCACCTTAACCACCGTGATACCTGCTGGCCCCAAATTTTACATATCGTAAGTCATCAGAGGCTCACAACAGCTTTCAAGGAAAATAGTAGTTTATTCTCAATTTTCAGATGGGAGAAACCTCTGAAGTTAGGTGATTTGCTCAAGGTAAAACAGATGGGTTCCTGACACCAAAATATGTGCTTTGGTTAAGAGTTTAAACCTTGAACTCTGACACTAAGATTGGACTTCACTGCTTAAGAGACCCTAGGTCTTCCTTAATTTTCTTGGAGCCTCGATTTACTCATTTGAGATCAGCCCCATAACACAGGAGTTAAGAGCTGTAAGAAAGAAGCCGAATTCAACACGGCTGATCACAGTCTGAATTCCAACCCTGGCAGCTTGGAAAACACACTGGGAGTGAGTGAATGTGAGTGTGTGTGCCCAAAATTCTGACAGAACAGAGGAATGGAGGACAGGAGGTGAGGCATGACCAGGTCCCACTGGGGGACACTTTCTTTTTTTTTTCTGAAGAGATTTTTTTTTTTTCTATATGGCGTATACATTCACCAGAAAGACTAAGAGAGACAGACAGAAAGTGAGAAATCACCCCCCCGGGGGATATGGCCATGCCGCAATCCCTTCTCTTCCATTCTTCTCTCGGCATCTTGGGCACGCACACACATGCGCCTGGTGTGAGTTCAGGTCACCAGGTCCAGGACTTGAACTATGGTCAACTATACGGGAGTCCAGCAACATAGCCATTACGCCATCTGCTGGTCCCTCTCTCTATCATTTTTAATGTGCCGTCTAACATTAAAAAAATTAAAACTGGGGCCAGCAGATAATGTGGAGGTTAAGATGCTGGATCCCACATGACTGACTCCTTGGTTTGAGTCCTGGACCCAGTGACTTGAAAAACATCCTGGGTGCATGTGCTTGTGTGCCCCAAATTCTGAAAGGGCAAGGGAAGGGAGGGGACTGCAGTGTGGTCATCCCTCCTGGGGAGTGATTTCTCATTTTCTCTCCCTTTCCCTCACTATCTGTTTCTCTCTGGTGAGCACATGAAACCTATGACAAAAATCTGGAAAATAATATGAAAAACAAAAAAGTCCTCATTTATAGAATGGGAATGATAATAGTACCTGCATCATACATGGTTGTGTTACACGGTGTCATGCATGTGTTTGGCACATGATTAATGCTAAATATGTAGTCATTAAAATATTATTGTCACTATTTTGGTACATAAACTGCTTCCCCAGATAAAAACTTATTGACTGGAAAGTGTTCATGCCTAGCACACATAGACACTTTGCAGATATTCATTCCCTTCTTTGAACATGTGGGCTAGGAGTCGCTGGGTTCAAGTCTAGAGTATCTCCAGTATGATTTTCCCAATTTTTCTATTGTAATAGATCATCATCTTAGTGACCAGCAACAGTGTGCTGCCCTCACTCCTCCCTGCCCCACCTCACCAGCTGACCCAGCAGAGCCGGGCACCCAGCAGGAGGCAGCAGCCAACTCCAGCAGCCAAATACAGAGCCAGTGTTGGCCCCTGGCCAGAACCTGCTGGAAGCTGGACAGGCCCCCTGTATTT
The DNA here is from genome assembly GCF_000334495.1 of Tupaia belangeri chinensis. Taxonomy (NCBI): domain Eukaryota; kingdom Metazoa; phylum Chordata; class Mammalia; order Scandentia; family Tupaiidae; genus Tupaia; species Tupaia belangeri. The sequence continues at coordinate 5,843,629 of NW_006160040.1, read as the reverse complement.
AGCACATCTACTGATGAGCTGGAGAAATCTCAGCTGGCAGTGAGGTGGAGGGCTTACAAACCAGAAAGTGAAGGGTGCTGAAGGCGGGCCAACCCCCGAGGCTCACAGAGATAGCTCCACAGAGCCTGTGAGATGAGGTCATGTGCTACTCCTTTCTCTGGGGTAATGAGTGACAGATTCACAGGCATGCAGGGCCAATGGAGAATAAGATTAGAGGGAGAACCCTTATGACTTTCCCCAATAGGAAGCAGTTTTGCTTTCTCTCTGTGTCTCAGGGCACTAGACCAACTAGTCACTGGAAAACAAGTTTTAATGGCTGAGTCTGCTGGGGGTTCCAAGGCGGCTTTTCCGGAGACAGGTACCTGAATTCTCCTGCTTTGGGCTCAGGGGTCATTCTGTCCGTACTCTGGAGTTTGGGGGTATGTGGTAGTGGGATCAGGAACATCTGTTTACAGGTCCCTGTGCCAGGATACACCCACCCAGCTAGCTCACTCTTCTCCCTGGCAGCTGGCTATTCTTACCTGAAGATCATTTTCCTTCTCAATGTTTTAGAACTATTTTGAGAAAGTTGCTGGCCGGGGGAGGCTAGTGTGGAATAGTGGGCAAGTAGGGGCATAGGTATCTCCAGGGAACTTGTGCAGGGCTATGCTCCAAACTCGTGCAGGGCTATGCTCCTTGAGCCAGCCCTCACTGGGCTGGCCGGTATACTGAACTCTTCTCTCCCCTCTGCCCTGGCGTCCTGCCCCTTCTCATTAGCCAGCTCATGGCACAGCAGTCAGTTAGCAAACGGCTGCAGAAATGCACACACCACTTCAGGAACAGAATGCACGCATTGAACCTCATGCAGGACTTGCATGTTTCATCGTGCGAGACCCCTTCAGAGCTGGAAGAGACAGCAGAGACCACTACAGGTGAGCCCCACAACCTTTGCTGCCCTGCCCACAGCCTGCTGAGAGAACTGCCCCACCTCTGCTGAGGAACAGCAAGCTTCTACGTGTGGGACCCGGTTTGTACTAACCTGATGCCTTGGCCATTGCTCTTTGGACAGAGAAGGGCAACGATGTCAATGTCATATTTCTAGACTGACTTGGCACTGCACGCTGGCCCAGTGTTAGACCTTTATCCAACAGTGGTGTACTTTCTCCCTCTGGAGTTCTAACCCGAGCCATACAGACAGTCCGACAGAGCAGGAGCAGATGTGGAGAGATAGGGAAGCGAAGGCAAGCACGGACGCCGATGGTGGAACAGGGCTCTGAGGACTCAACTGCTCAGAGGACAAGGGGCGGGAGGGTATGGAACCTCAGCAACTCTGGTTCTCCCACAGGGTCAGACTCAGGAAGCCCAACCGGTCTCTCGGATGTCTGCCCCCTGCAGGGCCACAAGGACCCCATTATGAGACAGTCTCAGTGGGTATCTCTTATGATCACCTAAGGAGCTAATAAAAATAATAATTCATCCCTGGTCAGCCAGGTGGCATCACCATGAAGTGCTGGATCCTTCGAGTCCTAGACCCAGTGACTTGAAAAACACTTGTGTGTGTGCATGACCAAAATCCTGAGAGGAAAATGGAGGAGAAGGGACTTCTATGTGGTCATCCCCCTGTGGGATGAGATGTCACTTTTCCTCTCTGTGTCTGTCTCTGTGTCTCTCTCCAGCAAGTACACATGCCCTATAACAAAACAAAACCCAAATAATTCATCCCATCAGGGGCTGGCCCATGGCCTAGGGGTCAAGGGATCTGGATACCACATGGCTGACCGTGATTCAAATCCTGGCCCTAGCAGCTTGAAAAACACACCAAGTGCATGTGCATGCATGCTCCAAATCCCAACAGGATGAAGAAATGGAGGAGAGGAATTACGGTGTGACCACGCCTCTTTGGCATGGTGGAAGGGGGAGAGGTTGAGGGAGATGCTCCCCCTACCCTGCTGCTGTCTTTGGTGAATGAAACATTTCAAAAGAAGGAAAAAAAGAATTCATCCGGGAGGGAATTTAAACTGGCAGATCAAAGGCCACTCCTCAGGCTGTACAACCAATCCCCGACCCAGTCCAGGCAGGAACCCAGGTCTCTTTACCTGGAAACCATGCTCCTCAGGGCAGAGAGCACAGTGACAGAGGCAGGGAAGGTGGGAGGGTGAAGCAGTTTCCAGTTGGAGTGAGGAGCAGGGGAGACTTAATCTTTCTGTGATGTTTGTTTTAACTAAAAACAAGTTTGTAATAAATGAGAAGAGCTGAGTTCCAAGTGGCTTGTAGGTCACGCCCTCTTGGGACTACTGCTCAGGAGAATTCTGGGAGCAGAGCCTCCAGCTCTGCCGATCTCCCTCCCTGGCATACTTCAGCAGCCTTCCCTGGGTTGTGCCCATGGGAACATGATTCAGGAAACGGGATGAAATGAGAAAGAACCTTCCCCAAGGGCAGACCACCTCACTGGGTGTGTGTTCCAAACGCAAACCCGGGTCAGTGCAGGTTCACATATGAAATCCCACAAAGACCTTGTTACCTGCTCCCTGAGTGTCAATGGAAAGAGAGCCTAAAAGAATGTTCTCTTCTCCCATGAGAAACATCAGTAGGAAGGTCTTATTCTGAGATGCTGCAGAATAAGGATGACACTTCATCTGGATGGATAGTCCTCAAACCAGGGTGAATGGCCCACATTTCCCTCCTCATAGGCTCATGAACACAGCACGGATTGCAGTTGTGGGGGCTGGCGTGATGGGGCTCTCTACTGCCGTGTGCATATCCAAGCTGGTCCCTGGGTGCTCCATTACCATCATTGCAGAGAAGCGTACTCCCGACACCACCAGTGATGTGGCAGCTGGGGTGCTTATCCCCCACGCTTTCCCAGGTGAGATTTCAACCTTCTCATTCGTATATGATAGATGTCAGAGGAAATGCTGGAATTGGAATTCTATACACAAAGATGGCTTGCTGAGTGTGTAAGAGTAGTGTGCAGTGTTAAACTCTGTTGGTTTCTCTGTTTGGGAAAGTTCAGTTTTGCGGTAGGACAAAAATAACCTCCACACCTTAGCAGCTTCAAAAGCAAAGCTTTGTCCTTGCTTGCACTGTACATTCATCGAGCATCAGCAAGCATCTGGCTCCTCATCAAGGGACCTAACATGCTGATGCAGAAGCTGCTGTCCTGAATATTCACCACACCCCTGCTAGAGGGCAAGGGAGCTGGGAGGGTCTTACTTCTAAGATTGAATGCTCTGTGGTTAAGGCACTGGACTCCCACATGACTGACTGCAGTTCAAGTCCTGGTCCTGGCAGCTTGTTTTCTCACTTTCCCCTTCTCTTTCTGTTTCTCTCTCTCTTGCACCCATGTGCCCTGTAGCAAATTAGAAAATAATAATAATGATAAATAAAATGAAATAAATAATTCTTAAAAATAAAAAGATGAAACATTCTGATCAGAAAGTTACTTCTAACACTTGACTCATTGGAAGAGCTAGTTACATCCCTCTCTCCTCTAGGGGAGGCCAAGAAGTGCAGTTCTATGAGGTCACCATAAAATGGGTAATGGAAGTACTCCGAGAAGAGCATGAACGACTATACAGTTAGTGACTCGGTCTTTCTACTCACACTAGTAATGACTATCAAGTTAGAAATTACTTGTAAGGTGACTAAAATGATCCTAACTTCCAAGCCAGTATCAAAACAATCAGTCAATGTGTATTTAGACCTGAAGATACATTGAGTTTTAAACAGACCCATGCATCCTTCCCATTCTGTATCCTTCTCATGGAATTGGAGGTTGAGGAAAAAGTATTAAGTAGAAACCAAAACCATTCTGCAGCTAATGAAGTCGATACTATTTTCAGATCTTCATTTATACTTTTTCCCCCTTTAATATTAATTTTTATCAAAGTTATACATGCTCATAATTTTAAAAACTTCCAGAATTGATTATAAAAACAGCAGTCTAGAACATGAAAATTACCCTGACCTTCTAATCTGGAAGCTCCTAGTGTCGTGTTCAGGAAACAGTCGTTGAGTAGCTGAAGTATTAACTTCCTCCCTTTGGATGTCTCTGCCTCTTTCTCTGGAATTGCTGTTGTGTAGGGTCTTCTGGAATGATCTTCCAGTTCTTTAGCCTTTTCCCACTTCTATTCCTATTTCTCTTTTTTATTTTACTTCATGAAGATTTTCTCAATTTTGTCTTTTACTTTGCTTTTGAACTTTTTAGTTTTGCTATAGTATTTTTAATAGTCCAAAGCTCCTTTTTGTTCTCTGAATTTTCCTTTGTTATAATGTCCTTTTTATACTATGGTTGTAATATCTTATCTTCCTGAAGATTATTTTAATAACACATTATTTTTATTACCAGAGAGCATACTCATGCTTGTGTGTACACATGAGCAAAAGAGAGGGAGCAAGAAAGCACCCCCTAATGGGTGTGGTTGTGCTGCAGTCCTTTTTTCTCCATTTCTCCTTCCTGTCAGGATTTTGGGCATGCATGTGCAGGTATCCAGTGTGCTTTTCAAGCTCCCAGGGACAAGACTGAAAACCCTGTGGATCCCAACCATGTGGGATCCAGTTCCCCTAACCACTATGGGGCTGGCCCACTAATAATAATTTTTAAAGGTGTTTTTTTTTTTCTTTTTTTTCTCCCTGCATAGTTTCTAAGTTTGTTTGTTTGTTTTTGGTCTTGTGTTCTTGACAGAGAGAAACAGAGAGAAAGGAATGAGAAAGCATCCTCTATGGGACATGGTCACACAGCAATCTCACTTCCTCCATTTCTCCTTTTTATTTGGGATTTTGGACAAACACACATCTGGCATGTTTTTAAGTCACTGGTCTAGGACTCAAACATGCAGTCAGCCATGTGGAACCCAGCTGCTTTAACCACTATGCCATGGGCAGACCCCAAGATGTGCCTTTTTTGCCTAATGTACTAATTTTTCATGATGATGACTTTCCTTGGCCACGTGGTAATCCTTACCTGTCTGCTGGCACTCATGAGTGGGATCCTAAGAGGTGGATGGGGATTTCTGAGTGTTGCCTAGGGCTTGCAAATTGAGCCTCACTGGTGTGAGATGGCAGAGCTATTTGGTGAGGAGCCTCTGAAGTCTGCATGTTTAGGTCTTCTTGAGTGGATTGAGTTCCCCAGCGTAGAGGCTTACAGTCTCCATTCTGGGGAAGATGAAGACCTGAACTCCCTTCTGGAAGGTGAGTGAAGAAGAGGCCTTAGCATCCAGCTTGCAGTGCTTCCTTAACCCTCTTGTTTTCAGTGTGATATCCCTGTCTTCACATGCACTTGTTGTTTCCCACTACAGAGACCTGTTTCACCTAAGAGATAATCAACCCATCTTCTTCTAGAGTGGGAAGGGCAGTGGCTTTGTTTGTTGTTGTTGGTCTAGGAACTTGGTGTCCACACTCATGATGTTGGAACACCTCCTGGGAGCTGCCTCATGAGGAAGAAACACAAGAAGCCAGTGTTCACACTAGGCACTTTTCTTGGAACTAGAGTTCTTGTATCCGTTTTCCAGGAGCTCTCTTGCTTGCACCAGGCCTGAGTGGGTGGTCAGAAGACTGCCTGATAGTCACAGAACCATCCACAAAGAAGGAGGCTTATCTGAGAATTCATCCAGGCCATCGAGGCCTGAGCACTCTCACTGACTAGGTGGCTAAGTCTCCTGGGCCAGACTTTACCTCTCTTTGGGGTTACTGAAGACTGGTCTTCTCACTGGGCTTCTTCCCAGACATTATTCAGACCAGCCCTAGTAGTAAATACCTCCTGTGCTCATAAATGTCACTACTGCATGAGAACCACACCCATCGCACAGAGTTATTGTATTGTACAAGTTAATATACACAAAGCATTAGAACAGTGCCAGGTACATAGGAAGTACAATATCAGTATTTGTTGTTATTTCTGCCACTCAGGCGACAGAGTGTTTTGTTTTACCAGCATTTGAATATTAATTAGTTCCTCAGGCTTGCTGTCACCCCTTGTTACATTACAACTGTTGATTCTGTTGGGATGACTTTGGCAGCATGTGAATCTAAGCCATTATTTCATTTTTAAGGTTTGGGATGGGAACAGGTGGATGCATTCCAACACAGCCCTGTACATTGACATGCTTAGGAAGAGATTTGCGTATAATCCATAGGATATCTAATAGAGTTTCCTCCACAGCTTAAAATGAATTTCTTCCTTATTTCTAAAAACAGCATCCTTGGTCTGCAATTTTGGAATGCAGTGTTGCATTCACATGGGAATGTGTTTAAAGATGACAGCACAAATCCACTGCTAAAGAACCAATTGCTGGCTCTATGGCAAGCTGAATTATTTAAAAATCATGCTGACATGCCCTCATTGGTCTGGGGGCTTTGTCTGGGAGCAAGAGATCTCTAAGGGCCTTTCTACCTGTGTAGTGAATTGCAGGGCACCCTATCCAGGTAGATGAGACCCAGCATTGTCTTTGTATCCGTTCCCTCATGTCTTCTGTGGCTCCCCCTATAGCAGCCTCTCAGGATTACTGTACTCCAGACCCTGGCCTGACCCTGGACCTCTGTCATAACCCTTCCACAGGAATGAGATGGCCAAATACATCACCCACAATTTTGTCTGTGACTCCAATTATGCTTGTTCTTGCCTAAATGGACACTGTTATTTTAGGGTTTAGACCCTGCCTCTTGTTTCTTCCCTAGGAGGCCTGGCTCTGTTCCAGAGCTATGTCTGGGTCCAACCCTTTTGTTCTGGCAGGGCTGCCTGGGAGTGGTGTGGTCCCAGCACACCCCTGCTGACCTTAGGAATGATCCTCTGAGCTGGTCAATGAATCCATGGTCTGGAGGATAATGGCAGCCCTGGCTGGGCAGTCTGGCCTGCTGAGGCAAGGAGAGGAGCAAACCTCCCTGATGCAGGCCTTGTTTCCTCATATCTGGAGGGTGAGCTTTGGGAGTCCCTTCAATGTGCAGTCTTCCCTTGTTAGCAAGGGTCCCACAGAACTTCCCTTGTCACCCACTATGTTTCTAGCCTCTAGAAAGGAGGACCTGGGTCCTTTCTTAACTGTGTGACCCGCAGGATCCCTCAGCCATGAACTAATTTCTGCCCAGGTTGGTTATAGACCCTTCAAAGACCTCTGGCGTACACCTAGTAATGAAGATCAGCTGGCTGACATATTAGATTTTGCCCCAGCTGGTGTGTTTCCTTTCACTGATTAATCATACGGACAGACTTGTGTTGCCATTCAAATTGGTTATGGACAGTCTTCTTCCCCAATATAGTGCTTTACCTAAAGGCCCCTGCCTGTCTCCTTATTTTTCCCTATTTCTAGGAAAGAGATTATCTGAAGCATAGTCACTATTATCATTTTTCTTTCCATTCCATTTTTTTTCTCCATGATTACAGACACACCCATTCCCAAACAGAAGCAGTGGTTTAAAGAGACCTTTGATCACCTGTTTGCAATTGCCAATTCTGCAGAAGCTGGAGATGCTGGTGTCCAACTGGTATCTGGGTAAGAGAGGGAATATTAAAGTTATTTTAGAATTTACGATGATCTTTAATGAATGTTAGAATTTGGCATAAAATATGTCTGGGGTGCTTGCTGTGAATGGTGTGCAAATTATTGGGTCATTGGGAAAGTCATGATGTATTTTTCTGTTTTTCTATGCAAAAATGTGTCATGACTTTTCCAAAGACCCAATAGATTCAGGAGGACTCAAAAGAATGTTATAGGCTTTATGCCAAAGAACTTAAGAAAGACAAGTTATGTTATCAGGCTTTTAAACTATAAACAACCATGGCAGTTTCTCATCACAAATACATTTTTGAGTTTTCTCAGCGAATATTCAATGATTTGCAAATGTGGCTGAAAAGATATAGAGTAGGTAAGTGTTGAGCTTGAGTTATGTTGGGCTGGTGTGGCTGATGGAAAGTAAACAGTATGATATTAAAATGGGTACAGAGACCTAAGGGAAGGGACATGGTATTTATATGGTTTCCTTGAAGAATGAAATACTCCAAAGAAATAAGTTTTATAGGACACTAAAGTTGTCTTTTGAGGTGTCATTTGGAAAATAAAATTTTTTTTCTGAAATGGTTAGCACACTCCTGTTTGATTTTTAAAATGTAATTTCAGGAGACATATATATACCCCGTCTAATTTACATGTGGGCTTCAAGTGATTTTTGGAAATGGCTGTGTCCAAAATTCCAAAGTCCTTGAGAGAAAGACTTAATAACTATCCTGTGCATCTTTGGCACAGCATATATACCCTTACTCGTCTATTCAATCTCCCAAAATAATTTATTTAGGCGTCACCGGTATTGCCCTAGGCATTAGGGTTATAGCAATGGGAACTTTGGTATTACTGCTTTGTGTGTAGTAGATGCTAACTAAATATGTATTGAATGGGTTTTTAAGACAGAGCCAGTCCTGCCTTCATGGTCTGTGGGGGATACACTAAACCTAATGAGTTAAAATGGGTCTCGGGTTACTGAAGGGGAGAGTACCAGGTGCTATGGAAGCACATGTCTGGAGAGTAAACTTGCTTTGGGATGTTATGGGAAGCTCTCCAGAGACCATCAGGAATTAGTCTGGTGATGCTGTAGAGGTGAAGGGGGCAGAGACAGGGTAGGAGACAGAGAAGACAGCATTCCGGTCAGAAAAAAACAGCATACACATAAACCTGAGTTCAGGGTTATGGTGGTTTGTTGAAAGCATGATAAAAGTCCAGGGAAATGAGAGGCCACTGGAGAATTTTTTTTTTTAAGAGAGTTTTTTGCTATAGGTTACATTCATTTACTGGAAATACAGAGAGAGACAGAGAGACAGAAAAGCAGGAAATCACCCCCCTGGGGTCATGGCTGTGCCAGTTCCTTCTCCTTCATTCTCCTCTCGGAATTTTGGGCACACATGCACATATGCCTGGCGTGAGTTTTAAGCCTCTAGGTCTGGGACTCAAACCGTGGTCGACTATGTGGGAGTCCAGTGGTGTAACCATTATGCCATCTGAGGGATTTTTAACAGTGGGGTAAGTGATCATATTTGCATTTCAAAACTCACTTATCTGTAGTGTGGAGAATAGATGTGTAGGAAGAGAGATGATGGCAGTGTAGATGAGAGATTAAGAGTTGGAACAAAGAGTAGATGAATTTGATGTATGCTTAGGAAGAGGTTTGATGGAACTTGATAGTTGATAGTGTGTGGGCGCTCAGAGAGGAAAGAGAACTGAGGATGATCCTTGGTTTCCTGATGTTAGCACCTGGGTAAATGGGTACTCTTTTCTGAGTTGTATAAAACCA